>NC_090380.1:112894274-113205941 GCF_036365525.1 Heterodontus francisci
ATAACAGGACTGAGTGTTCCAGCACTGACTGTGTGTCTATAACAGGACTGAGTGTCCCAGCACTGATTGTGTGTACATAACAGGACTGAGTGTCCCAGCACTGACTGTGTGTACATAACAGGACTGAGTGTCCCAGCACTGACTGTGTGTACATAACAGGACTGAGTGTCCCAGCACTGACTGTGTGTTCATAACAGGACTGAGTGTCCCAGCACTGACTGTGTGTACATAACAGGACTGAGTGTCCCAGCACTGATTGTGTGTACATAACAGGACTGAGTGTCCCAGCACTGACTGTGTCCATAACAGGACTGAGTGTCCCAGCACTGACTGTGTGTACATAACAGGACTGAGTGTCCCAGCACTGACTGTGTGTGTATAACAGGACTGAGGATCCCAGCACTGACTGTGTGTATATAACAGGACTGAGTGTCCCAGCACTGACTGTGTGTACATAACAGGACTGAGTGTCCCAGCACTGACTGTGTGTCTATAACAGGACTGAGTGTCCCAGCACTGACTGTGTGTCCATAACAAGACTGAGTGTCCCAGCACTGACTGTGTGTACATAACAGGACTGAGTATCCCAGCACTGACTGTGTGTACATAACAGGACTGAGTGTCCCAGCACTGACTGTGTGTATAACAGGACTGCGTGTCCCAGCACTGACAGTGTGTACATAACAGGACTGAGTGTCCCAGCACTGACTGAGTGTACATAACAGGACTGAGTGTCCCAGCACTGACTGTGTGTACATAACAGGACTGAGTGTCCCAGCACTGACTGTGTGTACATAACAGGACTGAGTGTCCCAGCACTGACTGTGTGTACATAACAGGACTGAGTGTCCCAGCACTGACTGTGTGTACATTACAGGACTGAGTGTCCCAGCACTGACTGTGTGTACATAACAGGACTGAGTGTCCCAGCATTGACTGTGTGTGTATAACAGGACTGAGGATCCCAGCACTAACTGTGTGTATATAACAGGACTGAGTGTCCCAGCACTGACTGTGTGTGTAACAGGACTGAGTGTCCCAGCACTGACTGTGTGTCAAAAACAGGACTGAGTGTCTCAGCACTGACTGTGTTGTAACAGGACTGAGTGTCCCAGCACTGTGTGTGTCTATAACAGGACTAAGTGTCCCAGAACTGAATATGTGTAGAGCAGGATTGAGGGTCCCAGCACTGACTCTGTGTCTGTAACAGGACTGGGTGGCCTCGTAGTGACTGTGTTTGTAACAGGATTGAGTGTCCCAGCACTGACTGTGTGTGTATCACAGGACTGGGTGTCCCAGCACTGACTGTGTGTGTTTAACAGGACTGAGTGTCCCAGCACTGACTGTGTGTGTATAACAGGACTGGGTGTCCCAGCACTGACTGTGTGGATATAACAGGACTGAGTGTCCCAGCACTGATTGTGTGTACATAACAGGACTGAGTGTCCCAGCATTGACTGTGTGTACATAACAGGACTGAGTGTCCCAGCACTGATTGTGTGTACATAACAGGACTGAGTGTCCCAGCACTGACTGTGTGTACATAACAGGACTGAGTGTCCCAGCACTGACTGTGTGTACATAACAGGACTGAGTGTCCCAGCACTGATTGTGTGTACATAACAGGAGTGAGTGTCCCAGCACTGACTGTGTCCATAACAGGGCTGAGTGTCCCAGCTTTGACTGTGTGTACATAACAGGACTGAGTGTCCCAGCACTGACTGTGTGTACATAACAGGACTGAGTGTCCCAGCACTGACTGTGTGTACATAACAGGACTGAGTGTCCCAGCACTGACTGTGTGTCCATAACAAGACTGAGTGTCCCAGCACTGACTGTGTGTACGTAACAGGACTGAGTGTCCCAGCACTGACTGTGTGTACATAACAGGACTGCGTGTCCCAGCACTGACTGTGTGTACGTAACAGGACTGAGTGTCTCAGCACTGACTGTGTGTCAAAAACAGGACTGAGTGTCCCAGCACTGACTGTGTGTGTAACAGGACTGAGTGTCCCAGCACTGACTGTGTGTCTATAACAGGACTGGGTGTCCCAGCACTGACTGTGTGTGTTTAACAGGACTGAGTGTCCCAGCACTGACTGTGTGTGTATAACAGGACTGGGTGTCCCAGCACTGACTGTGTGTATATAACAGGACTGAGTGTCCCAGCACTGACTGTGTGTACATAACAGGACTGAGTGTCCCAGCACTGACTGTGTGTACATAACAGGACTGAGTGTCCCAGCACTGACTGTGTGTCCATAACAGGACTGAGTGTTCCAGCACTGACTGTGTGTCTATAACAGGACTGAGTGTCCCAGCACTGATTGTGTGTACGTAACAGGACTGAGTGTCCCAGCACTGACTGTGTGCACATAACAGGACTGAGTGTCCCAGCACTGACTGTGTGTACATAACAGGACTGAGTGTCCCAGCACTGACTGTGTGTACATAACAGGACTGAGTGTCCCAGCACTGACTGTGTGTATAACAGGACTGCGTGTCCCAGCACTGACTGTGTGTACATAACAGGACTGAGTGTCCCAGCACTGACTGTGTGTACATAACAGGACTGAGTGTCCCAGCACTGACTGTGTGTACATAACAGGACTGAGTGTCCCAGCACTGACTGTGTGTACATAACAGGACTGTGTCCCAGCACTGACTGTGTGTACATAACAGGACTGAGTGTCCCAGCACTGACTGTGTGTCCATAACAAGACTGAGTGTCCCAGCACTGACTGTGTGTACGTAACAGGACTGAGTGTCCCAGCACTGACTGTGTGTACATAACAGGACTGAGTGTCCCAGCACTGACTGTGTGTACGTAACAGGACTGAGTGTCTCAGCACTGACTGTGTGTCAAAAACAGGACTGAGTGTCCCAGCACTGACTGTGTGTGTAACAGGACTGAGTGTCCCAGCACTGACTGTGTGTCTATAACAGGACTAAGTGTCCCAGCACTGAATATGTGTAGAGCAGGATTGAGGGTCCCAGCACTGACTGTGTGTCTGTAACAGGACTGGGTGGCCTAGTAGTGACTGTGTGTGTAACAGCATTGAGTGTCCCAGCACTGACTGTGTGTGTATAACAGGACTGGGTGTCCCAGCACTGACTGTGTGTGTTTAACAGGACTGAGTGTCCCAGCACTGACTGTGTGTGTATAACAGGACTGGGTGTCCCAGCACTGACTGTGTGTATATAACAGGACTGAGTGTCCCAGCACTGACTGTGTGTACATAACAGGACTGAGTGTCCCAGCACTGACTGTGTGTACATAACAGGACTGAGTGTCCCAGCAATGACTGTGTGTCCATAACAGGACTGAGTGTTCCAGCACTGACTGTGTGTCTATAACAGGACTGAGTGTCCCAGCACTGATTGTGTGTACATAACAGGACTGAGTGTCCCAGCACTGACTGTGTGTACATAACAGGACTGAGTGTCCCAGCACTGACTGTGTGTACATAACAGGACTGAGTGTCCCAGCACTGACTGTGTGTACATAACAGGACTGAGTGTCCCAGCACTGACTGTGTGTACATAACAGGACTGAGTGTCCCAGCACTGACTGTGTGCACATAACAGGACTGAGTGTCCCAGCACATACTGTGTGTCCATAACAAGACTGAGTGTCCCAGCACTGACTGTGTGTACGTAACAGGACTGAGTGTCCCAGCACTGACTGTGTGTACATAACAGGACTGAGTGTCCCAGCACTGACTGTGTGTACGTAACAGGACTGAGTGTCCCAGCACTGACTGTGTGTGTATAACAGGACTGAGGATCCCAGCACTGACTGTGTGTCCATAACAGGACTGAGTGTCCCAGCACTGACTGTGTGTGTATAACAGGACTGCGTGTCCCAGCACTGACTGTGTGTACATAACAGGACTGAGTGTCCCAGCACTGACTGTGTGTACATAACAGGACTGAGTGTCCCAGCACTGACTGTGTGTACGTAACAGGACTGAGTGTCTCAGCACTGACTGTGTGTCAAAAACAGGACTGAGTGTCCCAGCACTGACTGTATGTGTAACAGGACTGAGTGTCCCAGCACTAACTGTGTGTCTATAACAGGACTAAGTGTCCCAGCACTGAATATGTGTAGAGCAGGATTGAGGGTCCCAGCACTGACTGTGTGTCTGTAACAGGACTGGGTGGCCTAGTAGTGACTGTGTGTGTAACAGGATTGAGTGTCCCAGCACTGACTGTGTGTGTATAACAGGACTGGGTGTCCCAGCACTGACTGTGTGTGTTTAACACGACTGAGTGTCCCAGCACTGACTGTGTGTGTATAACAGGACTGGGTGTGCCAGCACTGACTGTGTGTATATAACAGGACTGAGTGTCCCAGCACTGACTGTGTGTACATAACAGGACTGAGTGTCCCAGCACTGACTGTGTGGACATAACAGGACTGAGTGTCCCAGCAATGACTGTGTGTCCATAACAGGACTGAGTGTTCCAGCACTGACTGTGTGTCTATAACAGGACTGAGTGTCCCAGCACTGATTGTGTGTACATAACAGGACTGAGTGTCCCAGCACTGACTGTGTGTACATAACAGGACTGAGTGTCCCAGCACTGACTGTGTGTACATAACAGGACTGAGTGTCCCAGCACTGATTGTGTGTACATAACAGGACTGAGTGTCCCAGCACTGACTGTGTGTACATAACAGGACTGAGTGTCCCAGCACTGACTGTGTGTCCATAACAAGACTGAGTGTCCCAGCACTGACTGTGTGTACGTAACAGGACTGAGTGTCCCAGCACTGACTGTGTGTACATAACAGGACTGAGTGTCCCAGCACTGACTGTGTGTACGTAACAGGACTGAGTGTCTCAGCACTGACTGTGTGTCAAAAACAGGACTGAGTGTCCCAGCACTGACTGTGTGTGTAACAGGACTGAGTGTCCCAGCACTGACTGTGTGTCTATAACAGGACTAAGTGTCCCAGCACTGAATATGTGTAGAGCAGGATTGAGGGTCCCAGCACTGACTGTGTGTCTGTAACAGGACTGGGTGGCCTAGTAGTGACTGTGTGTGTAACAGGATTGAGTGTCCCAGCACTGACTGTGTGTGTATAACAGGACTGGGTGTCCCAGCACTGACTGTGTGTGTTTAACAGGACTGAGTGTCCCAGCACTGACTGTGTGTGTATAACAGGACTGGGTGTCCCAGCACTGACTGTGTGTATATAACAGGACTGAGTGTCCCAGCACTGACTGTGTGTACATAACAGGACTGAGTGTCCCAGCACTGACTGTGTGTACATAACAGGACTGAGTGTCCCAGCACTGACTGTGTGTCCATAACAGGACTGAGTGTTCCAGCACTGACTGTGTGTCTATAACAGGACTGAGTGTCCCAGCACTGATTGTGTGTACATAACAGGACTGAGTGTCCCAGCACTGACTGTGTGTACATAACAGGACTGAGTGTCCCAGCACTGACTGTGTGTACATAACAGGACTGAGTGTCCCAGCACTGACTGTGTGTACATAACAGGACTGAGTGTCCCAGCACTGACTGTGTGTATAACAGGACTGCGTGTCCCAGCACTGACTGTGTGTACATAACAGGACTGAGTGTCCCAGCACTGACTGTGTGTACATAACAGGACTGAGTGTCCCAGCACTGACTGTGTGTCTATAACAGGACTGAGTGTCCCAGCACTGATTGTGTGTACGTAACAGGACTGAGTGTCCCAGCACTGACTGTGTGCACATAACAGGACTGAGTGTCCCAGCACTGACTGTGTGTACATAACAGGACTGAGTGTCCCAGCACTGACTGTGTGTACATAACAGGACTGAGTGTCCCAGCACTGACTGTGTGTATAACAGGACTGCGTGTCCCAGCACTGACTGTGTGTACATAACAGGACTGAGTGTCCCAGCACTGACTGTGTGTACATAACAGGACTGAGTGTCCCAGCACTGACTGTGTGTACATAACAGGACTGAGTGTCCCAGCACTGACTGTGTGTACATAACAGGACTGTGTCCCAGCACTGACTGTGTGTACATAACAGGACTGAGTGTCCCAGCACTGACTGTGTGTCCATAACAAGACTGAGTGTCCCAGCACTGACTGTGTGTACGTAACAGGACTGAGTGTCCCAGCACTGACTGTGTGTACATAACAGGACTGAGTGTCCCAGCACTGACTGTGTGTACGTAACAGGACTGAGTGTCTCAGCACTGACTGTGTGTCAAAAACAGGACTGAGTGTCCCAGCACTGACTGTGTGTGTAACAGGACTGAGTGTCCCAGCACTGACTGTGTGTCTATAACAGGACTAAGTGTCCCAGCACTGAATATGTGTAGAGCAGGATTGAGGGTCCCAGCACTGACTGTGTGTCTGTAACAGGACTGGGTGGCCTAGTAGTGACTGTGTGTGTAACAGCATTGAGTGTCCCAGCACTGACTGTGTGTGTATAACAGGACTGGGTGTCCCAGCACTGACTGTGTGTGTTTAACAGGACTGAGTGTCCCAGCACTGACTGTGTGTGTATAACAGGACTGGGTGTCCCAGCACTGACTGTGTGTATATAACAGGACTGAGTGTCCCAGCACTGACTGTGTGTACATAACAGGACTGAGTGTCCCAGCACTGACTGTGTGTACATAACAGGACTGAGTGTCCCAGCAATGACTGTGTGTCCATAACAGGACTGAGTGTTCCAGCACTGACTGTGTGTCTATAACAGGACTGAGTGTCCCAGCACTGATTGTGTGTACATAACAGGACTGAGTGTCCCAGCACTGACTGTGTGTACATAACAGGACTGAGTGTCCCAGCACTGACTGTGTGTACATAACAGGACTGAGTGTCCCAGCACTGACTGTGTGTACATAACAGGACTGAGTGTCCCAGCACTGACTGTGTGTACATAACAGGACTGAGTGTCCCAGCACTGACTGTGTGTACATAACAGGACTGAGTGTCCCAGCACATACTGTGTGTCCATAACAAGACTGAGTGTCCCAGCACTGACTGTGTGTACGTAACAGGACTGAGTGTCCCAGCACTGACTGTGTGTACATAACAGGACTGAGTGTCCCAGCACTGACTGTGTGTACGTAACAGGACTGAGTGTCCCAGCACTGACTGTGTGTGTATAACAGGACTGAGGATCCCAGCACTGACTGTGTGTCCATAACAGGACTGAGTGTCCCAGCACTGACTGTGTGTGTATAACAGGACTGCGTGTCCCAGCACTGACTGTGTGTACATAACAGGACTGAGTGTCCCAGCACTGACTGTGTGTACATAACAGGACTGAGTGTCCCAGCACTGACTGTGTGTACGTAACAGGACTGAGTGTCTCAGCACTGACTGTGTGTCAAAAACAGGACTGAGTGTCCCAGCACTGACTGTATGTGTAACAGGACTGAGTGTCCCAGCACTAACTGTGTGTCTATAACAGGACTAAGTGTCCCAGCACTGAATATGTGTAGAGCAGGATTGAGGGTCCCAGCACTGACTGTGTGTCTGTAACAGGACTGGGTGGCCTAGTAGTGACTGTGTGTGTAACAGGATTGAGTGTCCCAGCACTGACTGTGTGTGTATAACAGGACTGGGTGTCCCAGCACTGACTGTGTGTGTTTAACACGACTGAGTGTCCCAGCACTGACTGTGTGTGTATAACAGGACTGGGTGTGCCAGCACTGACTGTGTGTATATAACAGGACTGAGTGTCCCAGCACTGACTGTGTGTACATAACAGGACTGAGTGTCCCAGCACTGACTGTGTGGACATAACAGGACTGAGTGTCCCAGCAATGACTGTGTGTCCATAACAGGACTGAGTGTTCCAGCACTGACTGTGTGTCTATAACAGGACTGAGTGTCCCAGCACTAATTGTGTGTACATAACAGGACTGAGTGTCCCAGCACTGACTGTGTGTACATAACAGGACTGAGTGTCCCAGCACTGACTGTGTGTACATAACAGGACTGAGTGTCCCAGCACTGATTGTGTGTACATAACAGGACTGAGTGTCCCAGCACTGACTGTGTGTACATAACAGGACTGAGTGTCCCAGCACTGACTGTGTGTCCATAACAAGACTGAGTGTCCCAGCACTGACTGTGTGTACGTAACAGGACTGAGTGTCCCAGCACTGACTGTGTGTACATAACAGGACTGAGTGTCCCAGCACTGACTGTGTGTACGTAACAGGACTGAGTGTCTCAGCACTGACTGTGTGTCAAAAACAGGACTGAGTGTCCCAGCACTGACTGTGTGTGTAACAGGACTGAGTGTCCCAGCACTGACTGTGTGTCTATAACAGGACTAAGTGTCCCAGCACTGAATATGTGTAGAGCAGGATTGAGGGTCCCAGCACTGACTGTGTGTCTGTAACAGGACTGGGTGGCCTAGTAGTGACTGTGTGTGTAACAGGATTGAGTGTCCCAGCACTGACTGTGTGTGTATAACAGGACTGGGTGTCCCAGCACTGACTGTGTGTGTTTAACAGGACTGAGTGTCCCAGCACTGACTGTGTGTGTATAACAGGACTGGGTGTCCCAGCACTGACTGTGTGTATATAACAGGACTGAGTGTCCCAGCACTGACTGTGTGTACATAACAGGACTGAGTGTCCCAGCACTGACTGTGTGTACATAACAGGACTGAGTGTCCCAGCACTGACTGTGTGTCCATAACAGGACTGAGTGTTCCAGCACTGACTGTGTGTCTATAACAGGACTGAGTGTCCCAGGACTGATTGTGTGTACATAACAGGACTGAGTGTCCCAGCACTGACTGTGTGTACATAACAGGACTGAGTGTCCCAGCACTGACTGTGTGTACATAACAGGACTGAGTGTCCCAGCACTGACTGTGTGTACATAACAGGACTGAGTGTCCCAGCACTGACTGTGTGTATAACAGGACTGCGTGTCCCAGCACTGACTGTGTGTACATAACAGGACTGAGTGTCCCAGCACTGACTGTGTGTACATAACAGGACTGAGTGTCCCAGCACTGACTGTGTGTACATAACAGGACTGAGTGTCCCAGCACTGACTGTGTGTACATAACAGGACTGAGTGTCCCAGCACTGACTGTGTGTACATAACAAGACTGAGTGTCCCAGCACTGACTGTGTGTCCATAACAAGACTGAGTGTCCCAGCACTGACTGTGTGTACGTAACAGGACTGAGTGTCCCAGCACTGACTGTGTGTACATAACAGGACTGAGTGTCCCAGCACTGACTGTGTGTACGTAACAGGACTGAGTGTCTCAGCACTGACTGTGTGTCAAAAACAGGACTGAGTGTCCCAGCACTGACTGTGTGTGTAACAGGACTGAGTGTCCCAGCACTGACTGTGTGTCTATAACAGGACTAAGTGTCCCAGCACTGAATATGTGTAGAGCAGGATTGAGGGTCCCAGCACTGACTGTGTGTCTGTAACAGGACTGGGTGGCCTAGTAGTGACTGTGTGTGTAACAGGACTGAGTGTCCCAGCACTGACTGTGTGTGTATAACAGGACTGCGTGTCCCAGCACTGACTGTGTGTACATAACAGGACTGAGTGTCCCAGCACTGACTGTGTGTACATAACAGGACTGAGTGTCCCAGCACTGACTGTGTGTACGTAACAGGACTGAGTGTCTCAGCACTGACTGTGTGTCAAAAACAGGACTGAGTGTCCCAGCACTGACTGTATGTATAACAGGACTGAGTGTCCCAGCACTAACTGTGTGTCTATAACAGGACTAAGTGTCCCAGCACTGAATATGTGTAGAGCAGGATTGAGGGTCCCAGCACTGACTGTGTGTCTGTAACAGGACTGGGTGGCCTAGTAGTGACTGTGTGTGTAACAGGATTGAGTGTCCCAGCACTGACTGTGTGTGTATAACAGGACTGGGTGTCCCAGCACTGACTGTGTGTGTTTAACACGACTGAGTGTCCCAGCACTGACTGTGTGTGTATAACAGGACTGGGTGTGCCAGCACTGACTGTGTGTATATAACAGGACTGAGTGTCCCAGCACTGACTGTGTGTACATAACAAGACTGAGTGTCCCAGCACTGACTGTGTGGACATAACAGGACTGAGTGTCCCAGCAATGACTGTGTGTCCATAACAGGACTGAGTGTTCCAGCACTGACTGTGTGTCTATAACAGGACTGAGTGTCCCAGCACTGATTGTGTGTACATAACAGGACTGAGTGTCCCAGCACTGACTGTGTGTACATAACAGGACTGAGTGTCCCAGCACTGACTGTGTGTACATAACAGGACTGAGTGTCCCAGCACTGATTGTGTGTACATAACAGGACTGAGTGTCCCAGCACTGACTGTGTGTACATAACAGGACTGAGTGTCCCAGCACTGACTGTGTGTCCATAACAAGACTGAGTGTCCCAGCACTGACTGTGTGTACGTAACAGGACTGAGTGTCCCAGCACTGACTGTGTGTACATAACAGGACTGAGTGTCCCAGCACTGACTGTGTGTACGTAACAGGACTGAGTGTCTCAGCACTGACTGTGTGTCAAAAACAGGACTGAGTGTCCCAGCACTGACTGTGTGTGTAACAGGACTGAGTGTCCCAGCACTGACTGTGTGTCTATAACAGGACTAAGTGTCCCAGCACTGAATATGTGTAGAGCAGGATTGAGGGTCCCAGCACTGACTGTGTGTCTGTAACAGGACTGGGTGGCCTAGTAGTGACTGTGTGTGTAACAGGATTGAGTGTCCCAGCACTGACTGTGTGTGTATAACAGGACTGGGTGTCCCAGCACTGACTGTGTGTGTTTAACAGGACTGAGTGTCCCAGCACTGACTGTGTGTGTATAACAGGACTGGGTGTCCCAGCACTGACTGTGTGTATATAACAGGACTGAGTGTCCCAGCACTGACTGTGTGTACATAACAGGACTGAGTGTCCCAGCACTGACTGTGTGTACATAACAGGACTGAGTGTCCCAGCACTGACTGTGTGTCCATAACAGGACTGAGTGTTCCAGCACTGACTGTGTGTCTATAACAGGACTGAGTGTCCCAGCACTGATTGTGTGTACATAACAGGACTGAGTGTCCCAGCACTGACTGTGTGTACATAACAGGACTGAGTGTCCCAGCACTGACTGTGTGTACATAACAGGACTGAGTGTCCCAGCACTGACTGTGTGTACATAACAGGACTGAGTGTCCCAGCACTGACTGTGTGTATAACAGGACTGCGTGTCCCAGCACTGACTGTGTGTACATAACAGGACTGAGTGTCCCAGCACTGACTGTGTGTACATAACAGGACTGAGTGTCCCAGCACTGACTGTGTGTACATAACAGGACTGAGTGTCCCAGCACTGACTGTGTGTACATAACAGGACTGAGTGTCCCAGCACTGACTGTGTGTACATAACAAGACTGAGTGTCCCAGCACTGACTGTGTGTCCATAACAAGACTGAGTGTCCCAGCACTGACTGTGTGTACGTAACAGGACTGAGTGTCCCAGCACTGACTGTGTGTACATAACAGGACTGAGTGTCCCAGCACTGACTGTGTGTACGTAACAGGACTGAGTGTCTCAGCACTGACTGTGTGTCAAAAACAGGACTGAGTGTCCCAGCACTGACTGTGTGTGTAACAGGACTGAGTGTCCCAGCACTGACTGTGTGTCTATAACAGGACTAAGTGTCCCAGCACTGAATATGTGTAGAGCAGGATTGAGGGTCCCAGCACTGACTGTGTGTCTGTAACAGGACTGGGTGGCCTAGTAGTGACTGTGTGTGTAACAGGATTGAGTGTCCCAGCACTGACTGTGTGTGTATAACAGGACTGGGTGTCCCAGCACTGACTGTGTGTGTTTAACAGGACTGAGTGTCCCAGCACTGACTGTGTGTGTATAACAGGACTGGGTGTCCCAGCACTGACTGTGTGTATATAACAGGACTGAGTGTCCCAGCACTGACTGTGTGTACATAACAGGACTGAGTGTCCCAGCACTGACTGTGTGTACATAACAGGACTGAGTGTCCCAGCAATGACTGTGTGTCCATAACAGGACTGAGTGTTCCAGCACTGACTGTGTGTCTATAACAGGACTGAGTGTCCCAGCACTGATTGTGTGTACATAACAGGACTGAGTGTCCCAGCACTGACTGTGTGTACATAACAGGACTGAGTGTCCCAGCACTGACTGTGTGTACATAACAGGACTGAGTGTCCCAGCACTGACTGTGTGTACATAACAGGACTGAGTGTCCCAGCACTGACTGTGTGTGCATAACAGGACTGAGTGTCCCAGCACATACTGTGTGTCCATAACAAGACTGAGTGTCCCAGCACTGACTGTGTGTACGTAACAGGACTGAGTGTCCCAGCACTGACTGTGTGTACATAACAGGACTGAGTGTCCCAGCACTGACTGTGTGTACGTAACAGGACTGAGTGTCTCAGCACTGACTGTGTGTCAAAAACAGGACTGAGTGTCCCAGCACTGACTGTGTGTGTAACAGGACTGAGTGTCCCAGCACTGACTGTGTGTCTATAACAGGACTAAGTGTCCCAGCACTGAATATGTGTAGAGCAGGATTGAGGGTCCCAGCACTGACTGTGTGTCTGTAACAGGACTGGGTGGCCTAGTAGTGACTGTGTGTGTAACAGGATTGAGTGTCCCAGCACTGACTGTGTGTGTATAACAGGACTGGGTGTCCCAGCACTGACTGTGTGTGTTTAACAGGACTGAGTGTCCCAGCACTGACTGTGTGTGTATAACAGGACTGGGTGTCCCAGCACTGACTGTGTGTATATAACAGGACTGAGTGTCCCAGCACTGACTGTGTGCACATAACAGGACTGAGTGTCCCAGCACTGACTGTGTGTACATAACAGGACTGAGTGTCCCAGCACTGACTGTGTGTCCATAACAGGACTGAGTGTTCCAGCACTGACTGTGTGTCTATAACAGGACTGAGTGTCCCAGCACTGATTGTGTGTACATAACAGGACTGAGTGTCCCAGCACTGACTGTGTGTACATAACAGGACTGAGTGTCCCAGCACTGACTGTGTGTACATAACAGGACTGAGTGTCCCAGCACTGACTGTGTGTCCATAACAGGACTGAGTGTCCCAGCACTGACTGTGTGTGTATAACAGGACTGCGTGTCCCAGCACTGACTGTGTGTACATAACAGGACTGAGTGTCCCAGCACTGACTGTGTGTACATAACAGGACTGAGTGTCCCAGCACTGACTGTGTGTACATAACAGGACTGAGTGTCCCAGCACTGACTGTGTGTACATAACAGGACTGAGTGTCCCAGCACTGACTGTGTGTACATAACAGGACTGAGTGTCCCAGCACTGACTGTGTGTCCATAACAAGACTGAGTGTCCCAGCACTGACTGTGTGTACGTAACAGGACTGAGTGTCCCAGCACTGACTGTGTGTACATAACAGGACTGAGTGTCCCAGCACTGACTGTGTGTACGTAACAGGACTGAGTGTCTCAGCACTGACTGTGTGTCAAAAACAGGACTGAGTGTCCCAGCACTGACTGTATGTGTAACAGGACTGAGTGTCCCAGCACTAACTGTGTGTCTATAACAGGACTAAGTGTCCCAGCACTGAATATGTGTAGAGCAGGATTGAGGGTCCCAGCACTGACTGTGTGTCTGTAACAGGACTGGGTGGCCTAGTAGTGACTGTGTGTGTAACAGGATTGAGTGTCCCAGCACTGACTGTGTGTGTATAACAGGACTGGGTGTCCCAGCACTGACTGTGTGTGTTTAACACGACTGAGTGTCCCAGCACTGACTGTGTGTGTATAACAGGACTGGGTGTCCCAGCACTGACTGTGTGTATATAACAGGACTGAGTGTCCCAGCACTGACTGTGTGTACATAACAGGACTGAGTGTCCCAGCACTGACTGTGTGGACATAACAGGACTGAGTGTCCCAGCAATGACTGTGTGTCCATAACAGGACTGAGTGTTCCAGCACTGACTGTGTGTCTATAACAGGACTGAGTGTCCCAGCACTGATTGTGTGTACATAACAGGACTGAGTGTCCCAGCACTGACTGTGTGTACATAACAGGACTGAGTGTCCCAGCACTGACTGTGTGTACATAACAGGACTGAGTGTCCCAGCACTGATTGTGTGTACATAACAGGACTGAGTGTCCCAGCGCTGACTGTGTGTCTATAACAGGACTGAGTGTCCCAGCACTGACTGTGTGTCCATAACAAGACTGAGTGTCCCAGCACTGACTGTGTGTACATAACAGGACTGAGTATCCCAGCACTGACTGTGTGTACATAACAGGACTGAGTGTCCCAGCACTGACTGTGTGTATAACAGGACTGCGTGTCCCAGCACTGACAGTGTGGATATAACAGGACTGAGTGTCCCAGCACTGACTGTGTGTACATAACAGGACTGAGTGTCCCAGCACTGACTGTGTGTACATAACGGGACTGAGTGTCCCAGCACTGACTGTGTGTACATAACAGGACTGAGTGTCCCAGCACTGACTGTGTGTACATAACAGGACTGAGTGTCCCAGCACTGACTGTGTGTCTATAACAGGACTGAGTGTCCCAGCACTGACTGTGTGTCCATAACAAGACTGAGTGTCCCAGCACTGACTGTGTGTACGTAACAGGACTGAGTGTCCCAGCACTGACTGTGTGTACATAACAGGACTGAGTGTCCCAGCACTGACTGTGTGTACGTAACAGGACTGAGTGTCTCAGCACTGACTGTGTGCACATAACAGGACTGAGTGTCCCAGCACTGACTGTGTGTATATAACAGGACTGAGTGTCCCAGCACGGACTGTGTGTACATAACAGGACTGAGTGTCCCAGCACTGACTGTGTGTACGTAACAGGACTGAGTGTCCCAGCACTGACTGTGTGTACGTAACAGGACTGAGTGTCCCAGCACTGACTGTGTGTACATAACAGGACTGAGTCTCCCAGCACTGACTGTGTGTACGTAACAGGACTGAGTGTCCCAGCACTGACTGTGTGTACATAACAGGACTGAGTGTCCCAGCACTGACTGAGTGTCCACAACAAGACTGAGTGTCCCAGCACTGACTGTGTGCACATAACAGGACTGAGTATCCCAGCACTGCCTGTGTGTACATAACAGGACTGAGTGTCCCAGCACTGACTGTGTGTATAACAGGACTGCGTGTCCCAGCACTGACTGTGTGTACATAACAGGACTGAGTGTCCCAGCACTGACTGTGTGTCTGTAACAGGACTGGGTGGCCCAGTAGTGACTGTGTGTGTAACAGGATTGAGTGTCCCAGCACTGACTGTGTGTGTATGACAGGACTGGGTGTCCCAGCACTGACTGTGTGTATATAACAGGACTGAGTGTCCCAGCACTGACTGTGTGTGTATAACAGGATTGATTGTCCCAGCATTGATTGTGTGTGTGCAACAGGTCTGAGTGTCCCAGCACTGACTGTGAATATAGCAGGATTGAGTGTCCCAGCACTGACTGTGTGTGTATAACAGGACTGAGTGTCCCAGCACTGACTATGTGTGTATAACAGGACTGAGTGTCCCAGCACTGACTGTGTGTATATAACAGGACTGAGTGTCCCAGCACTGACTGTGTGTGTGTAACAGGATTGATTGTCCCAGCATTGATTATGTGTGTGCAACAGGTCTGAGTGTCCCAGCACTGACTGTGAATATAGCAGGATTGAGTGTCCCAGCACTGACTGTGTGTACATAACAGGACTGAGTGTCCCAGCACTGACTGTGTGTCCATAACAGGACTGAGTGTCCCAGCATTGACTGTGTGTGTATAACAGGACTGAGTGTCCCAGCACAGACTGTGTGTGTGTAACAGGACTGAGTGTCCCAGCATTGACTGTGTGTGTATAACAGGACTGAGTGTCCCAGCACTGACTGTGTGTTTATAACAGGACTGAGTGTCCCAGCACTAACTGGGTGTCTATAACAAGACTGAGTGTCCCAGCACTGACTGTGTGCGTATAACAGGATTGAGTGTCTTCGCACTGGATGTGTGTCCAACAGGATTGAGTGTCCCAGCTATGACTATGTGTGTGTAACAGGATTGAGTGTCCCAGCACTGACTCTCTGTGTGTAACAGGATTGAGTGTCCCAGCTCTGACTCTGTGTGTGTAACAGGATTGAGTGTCCCAGCTCTGAGTCTGTGTGTGTTACAGGATTGAGTGTCCCAGCTCTGACTGTGTGTCCAGCAGGACCAAGTGTCCCAGCTCTGACTGTGTGTATAGCAGGACCAAGTGTCCCAGCAGTGACCGTGTGTGTGTAACAGGATTGAGTGTCCCAGCACTGACTCTGTGTGTGCAACAGGACTGACTGTTCCCACACTGACGACAACAGGACTGATCTGACTTGGCATGTTAGCAAATTCCTAGACTCTCCTGTCCATATAAAACATGCCCAATCCTTCTTACTTTCCAGCAAACACATTCCCAGTCATTTAACACTCAGTCTCTATTTTAAACCCCAAAGTACTCTTAATTGCAATAAAAAGCACTCTTCACCCTCTTTTAAGACCTGCTCACCTTTCTCACCAAGATATCTTCACTTATTTCCTCCCTCAGCCTCTTCACCAAATGACTTGTCAGCCTCGGTGATTTCAACCTCCATCTCAACTCATCATGTTCTCTCTTTTCTGAGTTCACTTGTCCTCTTTTGCTCCCTTAATCTCTCCTGCCATGTAAACTCCCCCACCTATATTCATGGCCATCAACTGGACCTCGCCATCTCACATGATCTTGCAAATCCCATCGTATCAATTTTGATAAGGCCATCTCTGGCCACTTCTTTCAATCACTCTCCATCTACATCCCCCTCTGTAATCTCCTCCAGCCCCACAACCCTCTGAGATATCTGTGCTCATCTAGTTCTGACCTTTTGAGCATCCTGATCTTAATCACTCCACCATTGGTGGCCACACTGCCTAGGCTCTAAGATCTGGAATTCCCTCCCTAAACCTCTCTGCCTCTCCACCTTGCTTTCTCCTTTAAGACACTCCTTAAACTTATCTCTTTGACCAAGGTTTTGGTCATCTGACCCAATATCTCCTTGTATGGCTCGGTGTCATATTTTGTTTGACAATGCTCCTGTGAAGTGCCTTGGGACAATTTATTATGTTAAAGGCGCTATATAAATATGAGTTGTTGCTGCTGAGCAGTATGTTGTTGATTTGTTATCTGGGTTATGTACATTGTGAGCTTTTGTTGGTCACAAGGCTATAACAGAAAAATACAAGGACTTCTCGCAACATAAAAAAGTCATTCCGCCTAATAGGTGAGCCCCTGAATCCTAAATATCCACCTTCTCATCAAACCCCCAATCACACCTACCCACTCCTCAGCACATTTCTCAGTCCCACCTACTCATCTTCTCACCATATCCTTCAATCCCATCTATCCACCATGATCCTTAATCTCTGCTCTCTCCAGCAATGCATCTAATTGTCCACCGAGCCTCATTTATACTTCAGTGGCATTCCCTGATAACCCATTCCACAGCTCTACTACCCAGACTTGCAATCCCAACGTCCTAATTTTTTAAACTCCTGACATTCAAACAACTCATTGCACTGAACAATTTAATTGGATCAGGTTTGTTCAATTCTATTTATAATATTGAAAATTTCAACTCAGTCACCCGAACTTTCCAAAGAAAGCAACTTTCAACTTTCCTTGTAGCTGAAATTCCTGATCTTCATTGATTGCCTCTGACGCTGATGGTAACAGTAATCTACTTCCTATATCAGGTGGCCAGTGCAAAACACAGTACTTCAAGGAGCTCCAACTTAATAACTTATAAAGCATTCTCACAGGAAGGCACAACACAGCATGACGACCTGCTTCAATGCTGAGGAGGATGTGTAAAAGAATTATTGGGCATTCACCCCAGCTGGCATGGGTGAAGTCGCTGACAGCTGGTTACAGAATGTCACAGGGAGGCCTATGAGCACAGCAAACAAACAAACAACAACTTACATTTATATAGCTCCTTTGAAGTAATAAAACATCGCAAAGTACTTCAGAGGAGCACCATCAAACAAGATTTGGCACCCAGCCACATATAGAGATATAGGGACAGGTGACCAAAAGCTTGATCAAATGTGTGACTTAAAGGAGAGTTAGGGAGGCAGAGAAGTTTAGGGAGGGAATTTCAGAACTGAGAGCCTAGGCAGCTGAAGACACGGCCACCAATGGTGGAATAATTCAAATTGTGAATGTGCAAGAGACCAGAATTAGAGAAGCGCAGAGATCTCAGAGGGTTGTGGGGCTGGAGGAGGCTACATAGATAGAGAGGGGTGAGGCTATGGAAAGATTTGTAGACAAGGATGAGAATTTTAAAATCTAGGCATTGCCAGACCAGGAGTCAATGTTGGTTAGTGAACACAGGGGGAATAGGTGAATGGGACTTGGTGCCAGTTAGGGTACGGGCAGGATACCCCAAGAGAAGGTCAACGTCTTTATGAGAGGAGGAAAAGGGGGGAAATCCAGGGGACAGGGTTGGGAGCTGGGGTGGGGGGTGTGGAGCGATATCGGGAAGAGTGCCATACTGAACATTAATCTGCTCACATTTGGTGTCAGGAAGTGACTGGGCCCAGATTCGACTCCAGTTGCCAGATGAGATGCACTGGGGCAGTGAGGAGGTGAGCGGAGGCAGGAAATCATGTTGTTACTGGGTACGAGGAGGAGATGGGAGGTTGGGTGGTGGGGGGGGGGGGGGGCGGGTGGTGGGTGGGCATGGAGGAATGAAGCCAAATAACAAAGGCAAGTAAAGATTAGATATGAGTCACAAATGGGTGGTTTCTAGGCCTTAGTTTGTGGTTATGGAGGACAGACTAATCTCCTGAGCCTCCCAACACTCAACTTCAGGCCTGGGACATGAAGACCAGGGGATGAAAATATCAAAGTGGTCATTTTTTGCTGAACATTCTATAGAAACATTAAAAATTGCTAAAAATAATTTAAGATCAAGCTTGACTTCACCCCAGTGCAAGGCATCGCACTGTAGAAATATAAACTGATCAACCTCCCCCTTTGTAAAGATTCATCAACAATTGGTCCCTTTGAACAGAGACCATCCTGTGACCAGCCTCTGTCCCTGCGATCAAACTCTACCTTGGAAGGGAAGGTGGGTTAAATACAGGCCGTTCATTTCTTTGTGAGCCACAGCAGATTTTTTTTTTGTTTCAAACTTGACCACACACTTTTTTGTGAAATTATTAATCGTGTTTTAAGTGCAACCGACTAAACTGATTTGAAAGTGGAGACGCGGGGGTGTTGGTTCGTGGGAGAAGAGAGAAGAATTTGAAAAGCGGGAGAAAGAGAGTGGAAAAGCTTTGCAAAGTTCCTGTGTTGTGGTCCATTGAGCTCTGGCTGTTTTTGGTTAATCCTGCTGATGTCTATTTTTCCCTGCACTGACCTCAAAATGGCCACTGGTGCTTGAGGAGCGTTGTAGCACTTGTCTGGAACGTCTGAGCAGCGTTCCCGACCATTCCTACCGGCTTCTGTTTCTCAGCAGGAGGAGGAGGGAAGGGGATCGGGAACGAAAAGAGAGAAAAAAATTCCCTCACAACACGCTCGTGACCCGCACACCAAGGGAGATCGAGAGTTTAGTCCTTGAAATTCCAGCAAGTTAATCACCCTCTGTAACTCCATGAACCAAATTCAATTCAGTAAGATATGAAACGCACCCAGGTAGCAATGCATTTAAAACTTGAAATCAAATGGCTTTGATTCTTGCATTTCCAAAAATTTAATTTACAAAAATGAGACAGAAGGTTTGTTGCAAATACTTGAGCAGACACAAAGGACATTTTGCATTAGTTCAGAAAGCAGACGGATGCCCCCTTGGGATCTGACCCACAAATGGCCAGGAATTCGTACACAAAGCTGTCTGTTCATAATCGCTCTGCCTTTCCACTCGGAAGACAAGGAGGCCAAGATGGAGAGCAAAGAATCTGCCAAAACCTTACCGGATCCCATAGCCACAGTGGGTGGAGAGAAAGAAAGAGGGAGAGACAGAGGTCTAAAATGAGAGTTAGACCATATTGCGGGGTGGGGGGGATGGGGAACAGAAAGCGGGGCGGGTGGGAATGGAGAAATGGCAGAAATAGAGAAAAAAGTACCCTTGCAAACTATGCAGAAACTCTTCCTGCTTTACACACACATTAACTTGTATTTCAAATAAACACACAAGAAAGACTTTAAATGAATAAAATGTTCTGCTGAGATTTAAGATCTGTCTGAAATGCATAGAAAGGTGGGGGTAACACAGTACAGCCAGAACGTTAAACTCTGCTCTATATTGATCCTCGATCTTAATAAAATCGTACACAATTTAATCAAGAATTGGAAAAAAAAAGATTTTTTTTGTTGTTTTACTCACAGGCGGTCCAGCAACTGCTGTATGGAAGTCGGCAGAAGTGCTCAAAGTTTTTTTTTGTTTTGTCCACTGCCGGATAGAGGCCCCTTTCCATGAACTGGCTCATTTGCCTATCACTGTACGATTCTTACATTGTGTACCAGGAAGAAGAACAGCCCCCTCAGCCTTAGGCATCCAGCTCTCTTTTTATAAAGCAAAATGAATGCTTCAAGGAAATTTTCAGTGCACAAAGGTTTTTTTTTTGTTGATACGTATATAAAAAGCAGGACGGTCTATCCAGTTCGGTTCCGAACCTTTAACAACAGGAGAAACCAAAGAGAGTGTAATGTGTGTGTGTCAGTCTCAATTAAAGGAGCTCTCGGTACAAGGTTTGGAAGAGGAAAGGAGGAGGGAAGAGAGGGAGGGAGGGAGGAGGAGGAGCGGAGGGGGGGAAGAGAGAATGGAACTCAAACAAGGAAAACTAATAGTCTGCGCATAATCAAAACTCATGGAACTTCCTGCATTTCTCCCGCCTAAGCCTAGCTGCTTTTTTTTGCACAGTACATTGGAATGTTTTCGCCTGATTCAAGAGGCCCAGGGAGAGATCTACCCAGACAAGGCTTTCTGAATCAATTAACCTGCAGTCATTATTTGTGACATAAGGTCACCCTTAAGTCAGAGAGTGTGCGTGTGTGTGTGTGTGTGTGGGGAGGGAGGGAGAGAAGCGATGGAATGTTTCAAAGTTATATAACTTCAATTTACATTTCTTTTTTTGAAAAAGAAAACACATTTTTATCTCTACTCTCCTTTTGATGGGACGATACAGTTCTTGCATCCAGAGAAAACTTGCAGACTGTTTTGTTTTAGCTGGGCATTATGATTGCATTAATAAGAACCCTCCTGTCTCAGGAATTCTATAAAGGGGTCCTTCTTTTCACAGCTTCCCCAAGCTAACAGCAGAAAGGTTTGGGGGGAGGGGGTTGGGTTCGATGAGAGGGGGTTGGCAGTGGAGCAGGGGGGGAGGGGGGAAGAGTTTTTGGGGTCAAGGCTATTCGTTAACGTTCAAATATTTCTCTAACGACCCAGCATCTTTGCTCCATTCCTTGACCACCTATGCCTTTTTAAAAAAAGGTTTGCCATAGCTTTCACCAGGGTTGATTAACCATCTCATTGCCACACCTAAAAATGATTTGAATCGAGTCTTTTCAAGCTAAAATATAACATCTTATATGAACTGGTCAAATGGTAAAAGTAACACTTCAGAATTAGTAACTTTCTATCAACTTTCACCCAATTGATGTTAACCCTTCCATAGGCTCAGCCCACTGTGTGGGTTGCTTCCGTGCTGTAGAAATTGAAGAGAGGAGATGTCTTCTTAACTCAATCTGTCACACTGAAAAACTTTTGAGCAATAGTGACTGATGGGGGAAGGGTGACAAGCCCCTTTGGAATATTCCCTCCTCAACTCCCCCTTCCAAGAGACAGCTGACCTACATTATTCTCCCGCTTACCCACTGCTTCATATAAATGTCAGATTGCCTCAGTGCTTCTGCCTGTGGGCTAGAAAGGCAGAGGCTTAAACCTCACTCTAGAACATGAAAATGTAATGTATAAAGGGCTGCATTTCTATAGTGCCTGTCATGAACTCACTTTAAAGCCAATGACATACTTTTTTGAAGTGTAGTCACTGTTGTAATGTAGGAAACCTGTCAGTGAATTTGCGCACAGCAAGATCCCACAAACAGCAATGAGATAATGACCCAATAATCTGTTTTAGTGATGTTGATTGAGGAATAAATATTGGTCAAGACAGCTGGCAGCACTCTACTGCTCTTCTGCAGATGGTGCCATAGGATTTTTCATGTCCACCTGAGAGGGCAAATGGGGCCTCAGTTTAACATCTCATCCGAAAGACAGCATCTCCCTCAGCACCACACTGAAATGTCATCTTGCGTTGTAAGTTGAAGTCTCTGGCGTGGGGTTCGAATCTACATTCTCCTGATTCAGAGGTGAGAATGCTACTGAGCCACAGCTAACGCAACAGCACTGCCCAGTCACAGATGCTGTCTTTTGGATGAGGTGTTAAGCTGCCCATTCAGGGAGGTGTAAAAGATCCCATTGCACTATCTGAAGATGACCAGGGCAATTCTCCTAATCCTGGTCAGCATTTATCGCTCAACCAATACAGATTACAAGGGTTCGATTGGGTCGATACAAAGAAACTATATCCTCTGGTGGGGAAAGCAAGAACAGGGGGACGTTCTCTTACAATGAGAGCTAGGCTGTTCAGGAGTGAAATCAGGAAGCACGCCTTCACACAAAGTATAATAGCTATTTGGAACTCTCTCCCCTTAAATACTGTGGATGCGGGGGAACAATTGAAACTTTCAAGGCTGAAAGTGCTAGACTTGTGTTATGTAAGGATATCAAGTGATCTTGACTAAAGGTGGGTAAATGGAGTTGAAGTACAGATCAGCTATGATATGATTAAATGGCAGAGCAGATGCGACGGGTCTAAATGGCCTACTCCTGTTTGCAATTTTCCTATGCTCCTGGTTTAGTTAGTAATTGATCCCATTGCTGTTTGTGGGATCTTGCAAATTGTGTGCAAATTGGCCAATGGGCTGTCCTGAAGACATGAAAGGCTTGGAAATGCCTCATCCAGGAATGTGCAAAAGGTTTCTTTACATCACAATATGTGGGACATTGTTGGATTATTCAATTCTTTCAACGCTTAAGATTAAAAACTTAAGTCACCTGTAGCGAATGAAAAGAATTCTTAAAAATATAAATCTTCAGAGCAAAATCCTTAGCTTAGTGTTGATGATGAAAGCTGGTGTATTCAGTTCAAAGAATGGCTTGCGATGGGAAATTATTCAATGACAAATTCAGTTACGCAACTCCCAGCACCACAATTCTTGCAATAAAGTTCCCAGGAAGCTAAAATACAGAGTTAAATAGCTGTCTGTCACTCACACACACACAAACACACACATTCACAGGAACATGCGCATTCACACACATAGAGATTCACACACACAAAAATACACATTCGCAAACACACACATTCACTCACACACTTACAAAAACACACACTCATACATTCAGAAATATACACATTCACACACACATTCGCACACACTCACACACAAACACACACAAAACGCACATTCAGAAACGCACACTCACAAAAACACACATTCACAAATGCACATTCACTCACACAAACTCACACACACAAACATACATACAAAGACACACACGCTCACACAGGCACAAGCATTCACATTCACACAAAGACACACACACACACATAAACAAAGGGCTGGATTTTAAGAGTGGTGGCGGGCAAAAATAATGGCGGCCCGCACGCACGGGCTGCACGCCATATTTAAATTTAAATAGCTGGGGCGGCCAGTCCCCTCCCAATCTCGTGGAGCGGGCAGGCTGTCCAGCACTGGCAATGGCGCCAACTGCCTGCGCGCAGGCGCTGGTGTCATTTTCAAAGGGCAGCCAGCCTTGCCGCAAATTAAAAATTTTTACGACACCTCCCCGGCAAAGTGTACCAAATAAAATTATAACATCCCTTTCCCATCACCCAATAACATTTACATTAAGTATTTGCACGTCCCCTCCCAAAACAGTTACCTTTGAAATCTGACCTCTGCCCCTACCCCGCTCTCCGACTGTACAGAGTTTAAAGTTCACCCCTTCCCACCATCCCCTACACTTATTGGGCTGGATTTTACTAAGCCCCCGATGTCAGTGTCCATGGCGGGGGCGGGGAGCCGGAAGATCGTTCTGACAGAGGCCCGCCACAGAGCTCGACACAGGGAGGGCCCAGCGTAATCCTCCTGGCAGTGGCGAGGCTCCGTGGCACACCCGTTCCCCTCACCACCCCCTCCCCCCCCACCCCACCACTGGGCGAGGGGACCAGCATCTACATATTTAAATCAACACAATGAATACAATAATATAAACTTACCTTCAATCTTCTGGGCCCGCTACAATCTTCAGTGCGGCAGCCGGCACTCCTGCACCTTCACTTCCCCGTCTGGGGAGAGCAGGCCTGGCACTGGCTTGGCAAAATCCAGCCCAAAGACACACAAACACACAGACTCACACACACATTTGGAGGTTTCCCTGTTGATAGACTGGTCTGTATAGGATTAGCTGATTTCAGCCATTGTCCTTGGTGAAGGAAGAGATAATCACACAGATTTCTTGATCCCGATTGCCACTGTGAGCTTTGCAGGATAGTGCACGAGTTGGACGAGGCCTCGCTTTGAAGACCCACACAGTCTGCTGGTCTGCCAATGCTCATTGACTAAGCTTATGCTTGCAAATTGGTCACTAGGGCAAGGTATTGGAGGCCATCCAGGGCCTCTGGAACTGCATTCTGGTGTAAATCATTGACCTCAGGAGATCAGGCAAGAAAAGTGAGGCCAAAAAAATACAGAGTGGAACAGATCAAAGATTTAGAGAGGCAATTGTGAGTAAGAAACCAGGCAGAGATGCAGCTAAGGGCTGCAGTTACATATACACACACACCAGGCAAACTGATAGACAAGGTTTCTTACAAGGACTCCAGGGAGTGCTGCAGTGTCAGAGGAGCCATCTTTCAGATGTGACATCAAACCAAGGCCTCTCTGTCCTCTCCAGTAGATGTAAAAGATCCCATTGTACTATTTGAAAAGCAGGGGTGTTCTTCCCAGCATCCTGGGCCAATATTTATCCCTTAACCTAAATTATTAAAACAGATTATCTGCTCATTTATCTTGTTGCTGTTTGTGGGTGTTTGATCTGCACAAATTGGCTGTTCTGCTTCCTACATTACAACAGTGATTACACTTCAAAAAATACTTAATTTGATGTAAAACACATTGGGATGCTCTGTGGTCATGAAAGACAATATCTAACTGCATGGTTTTTTTTCTCAACTGTGGATGGATTTCCAAAACTAAAGGCAGGAATTTTTTTAAACGATTTTTTTTCTCCCCAATTTTCCTCCCTCCATTTTGTCTGTGATACAGTTTGGTCGCTGAAGGAATGGTGTGGGACAAAAGGGTTCAATTTCATGGAACACTGGCACCAGCATTGGGGCAAGATGACTCTGTACCTTTGGGATGGGCTCCACCTGAACGGGGCTGGGACCAGGGTCCCAGCGAAAAGGATAAATAGTGCGGTCACAAGGATTTTAAACTAGTAACTGGGCGGAGAACTCAGGTGGAAAAGATAATATAAATAAAAGTTTGAAAGCAAATGAAAGAGAAAAGAGTATAGTAACAGTCAGAGATTGTGCTTTAGACACTATAGGTAAAGGGAAACCTAAAAGATGTAAAGTAATTAAACAAGAAGAGAGAAATAAGAAACATGGAGTAAAACGTTAGAGCAGAAGGACAGATTAGGGTGCTCGGGCCCAACTAAGTGTTCTTTATGCAAACAAAAGGAGAATAAGCAACAAATTGAATGAATTGCAGGTACAAGTTCAACTTGGAGGGTATGCCATGGTAGCCATTCCTGAGCCGTAGCTACAAGATGGTCAGGACTGAGAACTAAATATCCCAGGTTATAGGAAAGATAGGGCAAATGGTAGAGGGGGAAGAGTAGCCTTAGTAGTTAAGGATAAAATTACTTCAATAAGAGAGGATATAATGAGAGGTAAGCAGGCATGGGTGGAATTGAGAAGTAGGAAAGGATTTAAGACTGTATTGGGAGTTGTGCATAGGCCTCTTGGCAGTAACTGTGAAATGGTAGTTTTTTTTAATTCTTTCATGGGATATGCGCATCACTGGCAAGGCCAGCATTTGTTGCCTATCCCTAATTGCTCTTGACAACTGTGTGGCTTGCTAGACCATTTCAGAGGGCAGTTAAGAGTCAACGACATTGCTGTGGTTCTGGAGTCACATGTAGGCCAGACCAGGTAAGGACGGCAGATTTCCTTCCCTAAAGGAAATGAGATTGTACAAATGCAGTGATCAGACATGCAGGTAGTAAAGACAGTGTGGTTTTAATGGGGAATTTTAACTTTCATATAGATTGAGATTAGCAGAATAGTACATGTCAGAAAGGTAATGAATTTTCTGAGTGCATCTGGGATTGTTTTCTACAACAATATGTCCTCGAACCAACAAGGGGGTAGGCCATATTAGATTCAGTAATGAGTCAGATTTGGTTAACAGTCTAATGGTGCATGAATATTTATCTAATAGAGATCACAGCATGATCGAGTTCAACGTAATGGTTGAAATGGAGAAATGCAAAACAGCTACCAAAATTCTAGATTTAAATAAGGCTGACTTCAATGCGATGAGACAGACTGTCCACAGTAAACTGGGTAAATCTGTTAATGGGTAAAATGCCAGAAGATCAGTGTGAAGAGTTTAAAAAAAGAATTCTATCTGATACACAACCAGTCCATACCCCTAAGGGGTCAAGTTGCTACTTGTCAAAAAAAAACAGCCATGGATGACTGAAGAGGTAAGAGACAACATAAAACTAAGAGAAAAAACATACAAAAATGCAAAAAAGTACACATCCTGGCAAATGGGAGAGAGACAAAGAACAGCAGAGGGTGAAAAAAAACACATGTTAAGAGCTACGAAAAGGGAATATGAAAAGAAACTACCAAGAGGTATCAAAATCAACAGAACATATTTTACAGTTATATTAGGAAAAAGAGGGTAGTTAGAAACAATGTGGACCCCTTGGAAACTGGCTAACGGTGACATTGTCAATGAAAATAAGGACATGTAGAATAATTACTTTGCATCAGTATTTACAGTAGAGGAAAAAGTCCGCATGCCTGGACATCCCAAAGAAATTAATGTTGAATCAAGGACAGGGACTCACCATAGTTAATGCAAGCAAAATAACAACAATGAAGAAAATAATGGCACCATAAATCGGTACAAATCCCTACGACCAGATAGTTTACATCACAGGCGTTAAAAGCAGCAGGTGAGAATATTGTAGATGCCCTAAGTATAACCTTCCAAAGTTCTCTCAATTCAGGAATTGTACTTTTAAATTGGAAAATTGCGCATATCACTCCACTAAGAATGGTGAGAGAGAGAAACCAGGGAATTATAGATCCATTAACCTAACATCTGCTGTCGGGGAATTGCTAGTGTCTATAATTAAGGATAGGGTGACTGAACACCTTGAAAATTTTCAGCTGATCAGAGAGAGGCAGTATGGATTTGTAAAGGGTAGGATATGCCTGAGGAATCCAGTTGAATATTTTGAAGAGGTGAATGAAGTAGTGGACAGGGGAATGTCTATGGATGTTAGTTAGAAGGACTTCCAGAAGGCATTTGATAAAGTCCTTCATAAGAGGGACTAAAGTTGAATCTCATGGAATTCAATGCAAATTATTGACCTGGTTAGGAAATTGACTGAGTGGCAGGATTCAGAGAGTAGGGATAATGTGCAGGAACGAGAATTAGCAGGATGTAACTAATGATGTCCTGCAAAGATCTGTGTTGGGGCCTCAACTATTCACTGTATTTATTGATGACTTAAATGATGGGATAGAAAGCCATATATTTAAATTTGCCGATGACACAAAGATAGGCAGTAGACAGTATTGTAAACAGTGTAGATGTAGACAAATATGAGGTCATCCATTTTGGACCTAGAAAGGATAGAACAGAATTTTTTCTTATTCTTTCATGGGATGTGGGAGTCGCTGGTAAAGACAGCATTTGTTGCCCATTTCTAATTGCCCTTGAGAAGGTGGTGGTGAGCTGCCTTCTTGA
Organism: Heterodontus francisci; assembly: GCF_036365525.1. Taxonomy (NCBI): domain Eukaryota; kingdom Metazoa; phylum Chordata; class Chondrichthyes; order Heterodontiformes; family Heterodontidae; genus Heterodontus; species Heterodontus francisci. Next base: position 112,922,422 of record NC_090380.1, read on the forward strand.
ACTGCTGCAGTCCATGTAGTGTAGGTCCACCAAAAGTGCTGTTGGGGAGGGAGTTCCAGGATTTTAACCCAGCGACAGTGAAGGAATTGTGATATAGTTGCAAGTCAAGATGGTGCATGACTTGGAGGGAAACTTGCAGGTGGTGGTGTTCCCAATCATCCACTGCCCTTGTCCTTCTAGGTGGTAGAAGTTGCAGGTTTGAAAGGTGCTGTTGAAGAACGCTTGGGAAGTTGCTGCAGTGCATCTTGTAGATGGTACACACTTCTGCCACTGTGCGTTGGAGGTGGAGGGAGTGAATGTTGAAGGTGGTGGATGGGGTGCCAATCAAGCAGGTTGCTTTGCCCTGGATGGTGTCCAGCTTCTTGAGTGTGGTTGGAGCTGCACCCATCCAGGCAAATGGAGAGTATTCCATCACACTCCTGACTTATGCCTTGTAGATGGTGGACAGGCATTGGGGAGTCAGGAGGTGTGTTACTCGCCGCAGAATTCCCAGCCTCTGACCTGCTCTTGTAGCCACAGTATTTTTCTGGCTGGTCCAATTAAGTTTCTGGTCAGTGGGGACCCCCAGGATGTTGATAGTGGGGGATTCAGCAATGGTAATGCCATCAAATGTCAAGGGGAGATGGTTAGATTCTGTCTTGTTGGAGATGATAATTGCCTGGCACTTGTATGGTATGAATGTTAGTTGCCACTTATTAGCCCAAGCCTGAATGTTGTCCAGGTCTTGCTGCATCTGGTCATGGACTGCTTCAGTATCTGAGGAGGTGCAAGTGGAACCGTACACTTTGCAATCATTAGCGAACATCCCCACTTCTGACCTTATGATGGAGGGAACGTCATTGATAAAGCAGCTGAAGATGGTTGGGCCTAGGACACTACCCTGTGGAACTCCTGCTATGATGCCCTCAGACTGAGATGATTGACCTCCAACAACCATAGCCATCTTCCTTTGTGCTTGGTATGATTCCAAACAGTGGAGAGTTTTCTCCCTGATTCCCATTGACTTCAATTTTGCAAGGGCTCCTTGATGCCACACTCAGTCAAATGCTGCCTTGATGTCAAGGGCAGTCACTCTCACCTCACCTCTGGAATTCAGCTCTTTTGTCCATGTTTGGACCAAGGCTGTAATGAGGTCTGGAGCCGAGTGACCCTCGAGGAACCCAAACTGAGCATTAGTAAGCAGTTTATTGCAGAGCAAGTGCCACTTGACAGCAGTGTCGACAACATCTTTCATCACTTTGCTGATGATTGAGAGTAGACTGATGGGGCAGTAATTGGCCGGAGTGGATTTGTCCTACGATCTGTGAGCAGGACGTAGCAGGGTAATTTTCCACATTGCTGTGTAGATGCCAGTTTTCAAGCTGTGCTAGAACACTTGGCTAGAGCACGGCTAATTCTGGAGCACAAGTCTTGTACAACAACTGGAATGTTATCAGGGCCCATAGCCTTTTCTGTATCCAGCGCCTTCAGCCATTTCTAAAAGGTGAAAAGGTAGAAACAGTCGAAATCCAAAGAGACTTGGGGTCCAAGTGCATAGGTCATTAAAATGTCCTGAACAGGTACAGAAAGTAATCAAAAAGGTTAATGGAATGTATACCTTTAAATCTAGTGGACTGGAATACAAGTAGTAGTCATGCTTCAACTACACAAAGCCCTGGTTAGACCACACCTGCAGTTACAGTGAGCAGTTCTGGCACCACACCTTAGGAAAGATATATTGATCTTGCAGGGACAACAAACATACGGCCATACAAATTAGGAGCAGAAGTAGGATCCACCATTAAATAAGATCATGGCTGATCTGTTTGTGTCTCGAATTCCACACTCCCATCTGCCCCTGATAGCCTTTGATTCCCTTGCCTAACAAGAATCTATCTACCCCTGCCTTAAAATTATTCAATGACCCTGCCTCCACCACCTTCTGAGGCAGAGGATTCCAAAGTCGCACAACCTTCAGAGAAAAAAATTCTCCTCATCTCTGTCCTAAAAGGGCAACCCTAATTTTAAAACAGTGCCCCCTAGTTCTGGACTCACCCACAAGAGGAAACATCCTTTCCACATCCACCTTGTCAAGACTGTTCAGGATCTTATATACTTCAATCAAGTCTCCCCTCACTCTTCTAAACTCCAGAGAAAACAAGCCTAGTCTGTCCAACCTTTCCTCATAACACAACCTGCTCATTCCAGGTCTCAATCTAGTAAACCTCCTCTGAACTGCCTCCAATGCATTCACATCCTTCCTTAAATAAAGAGACCAAAACTGCACACAGTATTTGAGATGTGGTCTCACCAATGCCCTGTATAACTGAAGCATAACATCCTAACTTTTATTTCAATTCCTCTCGTAATGAAGGATAGCATTCGATTAGCCTTCTTTATTACTTGCTGTACCTGTATACTAACTTCTTGTGACTCATGCACTAGAACACCTAGATCCCTCTGCACCTCAGAGCTCTGCAGTTGTTCTCCGTTTCAGTAATACTCTGTTTTTTCATTCTTCCTGCCAAAGTGAACAACTTCACATTTTCCCACATTATACTCCATCTGCCATATTTTTGCCCACTCACTCAACCTATCTATATCGGTCTGCAAGCTCCTTATGTCCTCTTCACAACATACTTTCCTACCTATCTTTGTGTCATCTGCTAATTTAGCTACCATGTCATCACTCCCCTCATCTAAGTCATTGTTATAAATTGTAAAAAATTGAGGTCCCAGCACAGACCCCTGCGGGGCTCCACTTGTCACATCCTGCAATCAGAAAAGGACCCCTTTATGCATACTCTCTGTTTTCTGCCAGCCAGCCAATCTTCTATCCATGCTAATAAGTTACCCCCTACTCCATGAGCTCCTACTTTGCGCAATAACCTTTTATGTGGCACCTTGTCAAGTGCCTTCTGGAAATCCAAGTACAGTACGTCAACGGGCTCCCCTTTCTCCATGGCACACAATACTCCATCAAAGAACTCCAATAAGTTGGTTAAACATGATTTCCCTTTCACAAAACCATGCCGACTATTCCCGATTACCTTGAGTTTTTCCAAGTGCCCAGCTATAGCCTCCTTAATGATCGATTCTAACATCTAACGGGCGGCACAGTGGCGCAGTGGTTAGCACCGCATCCTCACAGCTCCAGGGACCCGGGTTCGATTCCAGGTACTGCCTGTGTGGAGTTTGCAAGTTCTCCCTGTGTCTGCGTGGGTTTTCTCCGGGTGCTCCGGTTTCCTCCCACAAGCCAAAAGACTTTCAGGTTGATAGGTAAATTGGTCATTATAAATTGTCACTAATATAGGTAGGTGGTAGGGAAATATAGGGACAGGTGGGGATGTTTGGTAGGAATATGGGATTAGTGTAGGATTAGTATAAATGGGTGGTTGATGTTCGTCACAGACTCGGTGGGCCGAAGGGCCTGTTTCAGTGCTGTATCTCTAATCTAATCTAATCTAATCTTCCCCATGACAGACGTTAAGCTAACTGGCTTATAGTTACTTGTTTTCTGCCTCCCCTAACATCCCCCTTCTTGAATAGAGAGGTTACATTTGCTACTTTCCAGTCTGATGGAACCTTCCCAGAATCCAGCGAATTTTGAAAAATTAACACCAACGCATCTACTACCTCATTAGCCACCTCTTTTAAGACACTAGGATGAAGTCCATCAGGACCAGGGGACTTGTCAGCCTGCAGCTCCATCAGTTTGGTCAGTACCATTTCCCTGTTGAATGTAATTTCACCAAGTTCCTCTCTTCCTTCCACCTCCTGATTTACAGCTATTGCCAGAATATTTTTTTGTATCTTCTATAGTGAAGACAGAAGCAAAATGTTTGTTCATTGTATCTGCCAGTTCCTTATTATCTACTATTAACTCCCCATTCCCACTCTCTAGAGGACCAACACTCACTTTAATTACTCTTTTCCTTTTTAAATACCTGTAGAAACTCTTGTTATCCGTTTTATATTTCGAGCTAGCTTCCTCTCATACTCTAATTTCTATCTCCTGATTAACCTTTTAGATATTCTCTGCCATTCTTTATATTCTGACCAATCATTTGACCTGCCACTCATCTTTTGCCTTTTCCTTAAGTTTGATGTTTTCTTTAACTTCTTTAGTTAACCACGGATGGTGGATCCTCCCCTTAGAATTTTTCTTTATAGTTGGAATATACTTATCCTGAGTGTTCTGAAATATCCCCTTGACTGTCTGCTGCTGCTTCTCTATTGATCTATCTCCTAGCCTAGTAACGCAGGTCACTTCAGCTAGCTCAGCTTGCATGCCCACATAGTTGCCCTTATATAAGTTTAAAATACTAATCTTAGACTCACTCTTCTCTCTTTCAAACTGGATGTAAAATTTAATCATATTGTGGTTGCTGCTACATAGAGGTGCCTTTTCTCTGAGGTCATTAATTAATCCTGTCACATTACACAATACCAAGACTAATATAACCTGCTCTCTGGTTGGTTCCAGAATGTGCTGCTACAAGAAACTATCTCAGAAGCATTCTATGAACTCCTCATCCAGGCTACTATTGCCAAAATGATTTTGTCAGTTTATATGTAGATTAAAATCACCCGTTATTACTGCAGAAGCAACCAATATTTCTTCTTGTATACTTCGTCCTACATTATGGTTACTGTTAGGGGGCCTGTAGACAACTCCCACTGTTAACTTCTTTCCCCTACTATTCCTCATCTCCACCCAAGCCGATTCTACATCCAGATCTCCTGAACCAAGGTCATCTCTAACTATTGTACCAATGCCATCCATGATTAACAGTGCTACCCCTCCACCTTTACCGAGCTTCCTATTCTTCTTGAACGTCATATACTCCTCAATATTCAGGACCCAAACCTTGTCATCCTGCAGACACATCTCCGTAATGGCTATCTGATCATATTTATTTACTTCAATGTGTGCTATCAGTTCATCTACTTTGTTATGAATGCTACGTGCATTCAGATACAGAGCCTTTAGTTTTGTCTTTTTGTGATCTTTGTAACATCTAGTCTTGACTGTTGGTGTGTTCTTAGGTTTTTTCTCTCTGTCCCTTCCTGCCATTCTCTGAAATTCATTTTCCATATTACTATTCTGCTCTCCTTGACTGTACCCCTTGGTTTGCTACGTCTACCCAAACTTGATCCCTCTCCACCCTTGTTTAGTTTAAAGCCCTCTCTACTTCCCTTGTTATATGGTTTGCTAGAACACCGGTCCCAGTCTTTCAGGCTGCAGACTGTCCCAACGGTATAGCCCCCACCTTCCCCAGGACAGGTGCCTGTGTCCCATGAACCAAAATCCACTTCTCCCACACCAGTCTTTGAGCCACGTATTCATTTCACTAATCTTATGTGCCCTCTGCCAATTGGCATGTGGGTCAGGTAATTATCCAGAGATTATTACCCTTGAGGTTCTGCTCTTCAATTTGGTGCCTAGCTCCTCATACTGTCTAAGCAGAACCTCTTTCCTAGTCCTACCTATGTCATTGGTACCTACATGGACCACGACAACTGGATCCTCCCTCTCCCACTCCAAGTTCTTGTCCAGCCCTGAGCAGATGTCCCGAACCCTGCCACCGGGTAGGCAACACAGCCTTCTGGGCTCACACTCTCGGCTGCACAGAACAGTGTCAATCCCCCTCACTATACTATCCCTACTACTACTACATTCCTTTTTACTCCCCCACTTGATTGGCTTCCTGTACCACAGTGCCATGGCCAGTCTACTCATCCACCTTGCAGACCTCACTTTCATCCACACAGGTTGAGAGCACCTCAAACCTGTTTAACAATGCAGCATTGATTTACTGAAATGATACCTGGACTCCATGGATTGAATTATGAGGAGACATTACACAAACTAGGGTTGTACTCCCTGAAATTTAGAAGGTCAATAGGTGATTTGATAGAATTTTTCAAGATATTAAGGGGAACAGATAGGATAGATTGGGAGACTCTATTTCTGCTAGCTGGGGAGTCTAGGACTAGAGAGTAGAGTCTAAAAATTAGATCTAGACCTTTCAGGAGTGGAATTAGGAAACACTTCTTCATACAAAGAGAGGTAGAAGTTTGGAACTCTCTTCCACAAATGGCAATCGAGGCTTGATCAATTGTTGATTTTAAGTCTGAGATTGGCAGTTATTTGTTAATGAAAGATATTTTGGTATATGGGGCATAGGCGAATAGATGAAGTTAGGTCACAGATCAGCCATTATCTCACTGAATGACGGAACAGGCTCAGGAGACTAAATGGCCTCCTCCTGTTACTAGGTTCCCATATTCCGATGGCAGAAGTCATTGGTAAACACTCACAAATGGCTATTCCACTGTAGATGGCATAACAGCTCCATCTCCACACACCACCATCAGCATGACTGAGATGAACTGAGTATGAAGATCACTGACAGGGAGATACTGGACAAAATGCTCCCTTAAAAGATCTTCAGAGGTTGGGGCAAAAAGTGGGTCCTCGCCGAGTGAGCAATGCTTGGCCGCCTGCCTGCGCGATCTTACCGGAGGTGGTCAATTAAAAAGACGCCTCAGGTAGTGCTGTCCAATCAAGAATGGCGGGTGAATGACAGGCATCCAGCTGGCCCAATGGGAGGGCCTGCAGAGTTCTCCTGCTGGCAGCCCCACTGGGACAGGTGAGAAGGAGAATGGGATGTAAAGGCCTGCTCGGGTACGCAATTGAAACCCGACCTGAGCCCGACAGAACCACATCCAACCCAAACCCGACCCGGCCCGAGTCCTTTAATGTTTTTCTCCACGCCCGACCCAACCCAACTACTGGAATGAAGTTGATTATATCAAAGAGGTTGTGCTGTAACTTGGATGGAATTGCTCACTGCAGACTAGTGCGGAGTCCGGATGCACGTTTCCTGCCTTGACGTCCTGGCTGTTCAAATTTTGAAGCTTTTCCCTCCCTGAGCAAAAGGCAGCATTGTGTCTGACCCGGCCCGACCCGACCCGAGCCCGAATGCCGGACCCGGAAGAGAGACCCGACTCGACCTGAAAACATGTCGTCAGGTCTGGTCAGGTTTGGGTCGGGTAGCCATGCTCTAATGGGAGGGTGCCACAAGGTGGAGGCAGGAAAATATTAAAATTATTTGTGGCCACAGCTACCAGGCCATCATTGTGGAGAGGGACCATCTCTGGAGGATGGCCTTTGAACACAGCTGTGGCCCTCTGACAAAGGCGGCATTGGGTGGGGATGGGGAAATAAATAAAGGAGGCTCTGCTTGTCCCTTGGCCTGCTCCCGGGAGGCCACCTCCAACACTCTGCCAGGCTTCGCCCACAACATGGGCCCCATCTGCCAGCGGTAAAAGCCAAGTGGTATCCCCAAACTGGCCCCAGTGGCCAGCTAATTGGCTTCAGTTGGTTACCCACCACTCACGGGCAGACAGCTGTTTTCATTGTTCACCCACCTCCAGCAAGATCGGCCGGAGGCAGGAACATATCGCGTTGAGGACTCAACGTGCCATTTCCAAATTTCCACGGCACAACCCCATCCACCACCAAAGCCACCTCCGCATGGAGGATAAATTCCACCCACTGAGTCTGAGGGTCAGTGATGGGGAGTTACTGAGTCTGAGGGTCAGTGATGGGGAGTTACTTTTTAAAAATTTGTTCCTGGGATGTGGACATCTCTGGCCAGGCCAGCATTTATTGCCCATCCCTAATTGCCCTTGAAAAGGTGGTGGTAAGCTGCCTTCTTTAATCGCTGCAGTCCATGTGGTGTAGGTACACCAACAGTGCTGTTGGGGGGGGGAGTTCCAGGATTTTGACGCAGCGACAGCGAAGGAACGGCAATATAGTTCCAATTCAGGATGGTGTGTGGCTTGGAGGGTAACTAGCAAGTGGTGGTGTTCCCATGCGTCTGCTGCCCTTGTCCTTCTAGATAGAGATCGCGGGTTTGGAAGGTGCTGTCTAAGGAGCCTTGGTGCATTGCTGCAGTGCATCTTGTAGACACTGTGCGTCAGTGGTGGAGGGACTGAATGTTTGTGGAGTCTAATGTTTGGTGATATGGAGTTTTCACAGCAGATGTTCTTCTTACTGAGCTTCAGTGTAACTGGTTGCCTGCGTAATATGCTTGAACATGAGATTGGAGCTGATTGTGCTTGGGTGAGAGAGGTTATTCACCTGATTTTCCCATAGACCCCATGCACAAATGATCCTTTATGCCCAAAATCTCATCCGAGCCATCAGCTACAGTCAGTTACAAGAAAGCAAGAACACAAGATATAGGAGCAGAAGTAGGCCATATGGCCCATCAAGCCTGCTCCGCCATTCATGGCTGATATTGGGCTTCATTCCACTTTCCTGCCCGTTTCTCATTTCCCTTGACTCCCTGCGAGGCCAAAAATCTGTCTATCGCAACAATGGAGCATCCACAACCCTCTGGGGTAGAGAATTTCAATAATTCACAACCCTTTGAGTGAAGTAATTTCTCCTCATCTCAGTCCTGAATGATCGGCCCCTTATCCTGAGGCTGTACCCCCTAGTTCTCGATTCTCCGACCAGCGGAAACTATCTCTCAGCTTCTATAGTATCAAGCCCTTTCAGAATCTTTATGTCTCAATTAGATCATTCTTCTAAACTCCAGAGAATACAGGCCCAATTTACTGAGCCTCTCATCATAGGTCAAACCCCTCATCCCAGGGATCAATTTAGTAAATCTTCGCTGCACCGCCTCCAGTGCAAGTATATCCTTTCTTAATTGGATATTTAAGTATCCAGGTGCGGTCTCGACAAAGTCCTGTACAATTTTATTAAGACTTCTTTACTCCAATACTCCAATCCTCTTGCTATAAAGGCCAACATGCCATTTGCCTTTCTAATAGCCTGCTGGACCTGCATGTTAACTTTGTGTATTCCTTGTACGAGTACACTCAAGTCTTTCTGAATACCAACACCTAACTGTTTCATATCTTTTAAAAAATATTCTGCTTTTCTATTTTTACAATCAAAGTGAACAACTTCACACTTCCCTACTTTAGATTCCATTTGCCATCTTGTTGCCACCCTGTAGGCTCTCCTCCAGGCTGCTCTGACAAGGAGCGAGGTCCTCTTCCCCCGAAGATAGGAGGACGGGACTGGCCCACCAGACTAAGCAAGTCTGGGCAGAGATTGCCAAAGAGGTCAGTCGCCATGAGGCCGTCCCTCGAGCCTGGCTGCAGTGCCACAAGAGGGTTAATGACCACATGCGATCTGCCACGGTGAGTGCACCACTCATTGCTTTCCTTAGAGCCTTACATGTGGCTAAATGTGACGGCAAGATTGCTAGAAAGGTGATGCCCACCCAGTAGTGGCAATGGGACTAGCAGCAGTATTGCCTGTCATAGGGATGGCAGCCTCGTGGTGATTGACATCACTCCATCAGACTTGACTCCTGCACTGCTGCTTCTGCTGGCCACATGCAGACAGTCAGGCTGCACCAGCATAGGCGGTGTGCTTGTCTTTGTCAGGAGACAACATTGGACATTTATGTGCTTGTGGGAGAAGACTGCGCACAGTGCCAAAGAAAGGGCCAAGACCAGCAGTAGGGTCCCTTGCCCACCTGACCCAGCTCGATGAGGAGGCCCTCGAACTTGGAGGGCAGCACGGGCGGCCATTCCATTGCAGATGGTGAGACAGGAATGGAGACTCGAGAGAGTGAGTGGCCGAATGAACATGAGGCATAGTGATCACATGGATCACTACACCAGGAGCAGTCTGAAGGACATGATGGAATTTGCATTACCCTCAAATTAATCTTCTCTCTCATGTAGGTCAAAGACATGACCCGACAGCTCTGAAGAGGAGGTGGGAGCCTCAGAAGGTGCACCATCACATCATTCCCCCACACCCTCCACCAGCGCAGATACTTTCATGTCAGTGGGTATCCATTTGTGCGTAAATTTGGGGCCATTACCTGATCTGCACACCACAGACATGGCTAAACAGTTGGTGGAGGCTGTGACAGCTGAGGCCACTGACACTCAGAGGATTGTGCAGGGCCACGGCGATGCTGAGCCTCAGGCTGATGGCATGTCTTTGGAGTCATCAGTAAGGTGGCAGATGCTGCAGCATGAGGTGCCACAACATCTGGTGGCACGGATGAGTCCATCCAGGCCATGAGTGCTGCCATGTCTCTGGTGTATGTGCACTTGGCTTCCTCTATCGAAAGATTGATGACTCTCATGGAGAGCCAGTTCCAGAAGACCACTCAGTGGATGCCAAAGTTGTGTGCAGACCTGCATGTTATTACAACCTCCACCTCCATGAGCTTCATGCAGCAGTGGCTAGGCGAGAGGGGGATCAGGCGCCTGGACTCACCACCAGGTCCTCGAACTCCTCAGGTGTGCAGGGAGGTACAAGTGTGCCTTGAAAGGGAGGAGGAGCATCTGCCTGATGCATCTCGGGGGCGCTCCTGATGTGGACAGTGACTCCTCAGCCACTCTGTCAGTGACAGGACTGCCTCAAGAATCCTCAATGACAGAGGAAGCTCCTGCACTTGAGCAGGAGGCCCTCAATATGTCAGCACCCTCCAGCTCTTAGGCAGCCAGAAGACGGCAGCCAAGGTCATCCAAAGCCATGGGGCAGCAGGGTCAGCAGCCTGCCTCCACCTCAGCTGACAGCACAGGGCGAGCACAATGCAGAAGCACACCTGAGAGATTTAAGAAGAGTACCAAGCTGCACTCGGGGTTCACAGGTTAATAGCTTGTTGAAGCCTTGCAATTTTTTTGCTCTCCAGTAAATGTGGAATGTGCAAGGCAAGAGTTATCCTTCCATTTCTTGTGGGCTGCTGGGACTTCAGGAGTACCTAGCCTCCGTCAAAAGGTGTGATGGGTGGGATCACACCACATGAGGTCGATGCGTTCTCCGTGCCGCAGTCTAATATCCTCCTGTACATGATTGCTTGTTCGACTCTGAGATGGGCAATGCTAGTAATTCTTCAGACTTTTCATCCTCACACCGTCAATAAGTTACTCTTTATCACTCACTCTGTAAGTCAGTAGCTCTTCAATACTGGATTGTGCTGTGACAAGACACTCGATAATGGTACAGGAGCTCTCTCACAAAATGTTTCTTGCCTTTCCTAGGTGATGTCATGTATGCTGGTGGGGCAAGGGGTGGGGTGGGGGGCAGCACTGGGAGGGGCACACAATGTTTAATTGCAACATAGCTGCATGGGTCAGACTCGATGGCTCAGCTGTTTGCCCAATACTTATTGTTGGAAAATTACTTAAGGATAGGGTGACTGAACACCTAGAAATTGTTCAGCTGGTAAGAGAAAGCCAGTAGGGATTTGTAAAGGGTAGATCATCTCTGAGGAATGTGATAGGCTTTTTAACTGAGGTGATTAAAGTAGTGGACAGGGAATTTCTATGGAATAAAAGCAAAATACTGCGGATGCTGGAAATCTGAAACAAAAACAAGAAATGCTGGAATCATTCAGCAGGTCTGGCAGCATCTGTGGAAAGAGAAGCAGAGTTAACGTTTCGGGTCAGTTCCGAAGAAGGGTCACTGACCCGAAACGTTAACTCTGCTTCTCTTTCCACAGATGCTGCCAGACCTGCTGAGTGATTCCAGCATTTCTTGTTTTTGTTTCAAATTTCTATGGATGTTATTTAAATGACTTCCAAAAGGCAGTTCATTAAGCCTCTGTTAGTTAAAGATGAAGCTCATGGGTTTGAAGGCAAATTATTGACCTGGTTAGGAAGTTGGATTGACAGCAGGAGACAGAGTAGGGATAATGGTCAGGTACTCTAATTGGCAGATATGACTAGTGCCATCCTAGATGTCTCTTTGTGGGAGCCTCAACTCTTCATTGCATTTATTAATGACTTAGATGATGGGATAGTCAGCCACAACTCCAGATTTGACACAAAAATCGTCAGCATTGTAAGCAATGTTGATGGAAGCATAAAATTACAAAGCGATATTAACAGTGTCTTACGATAGATTTTATCAATTGACTTCTGCAACTCCATGTAAATAACATCTATATTAATAGCATCCACAAAGATTACCATGGTCATGACTTTAGTGAATGGGCAGAACTGTAGCAATGGATTGCAATGTTGGCAAATGTGAGGTCATCAACCTTGGGCTTCAAAAGGATTGATCAGAGTACTTTGTAAATGGCGAAAAGCTAGAAACAGTAGATGTTCCAAGAGACTTAGGGGTCCATGTACACAGATCATTAAGATGTCATGGTCAGGTACAGAAAAGAGTCAAAAAAGACCAATGGAATGCTGGTCTTTAAATCTAAAGGAATGGAGTACATGGGGATAAAAGTCATGCTTCAGTAATACAAAGCCCTAGTTAGAGCACATTTGTATTGTGAGCAGTTCTGGGAACCACACCCTAGGAAGGATACATTGGTCTTGGAGAGACTGCAGTGTAGATTCACCATGAGGATACCTAGACTCCAAGGGTTGAATTACAGGGAGAGATTGCACAAAGTAAAGTTGTGTTCCCTGGATTTTAGAAGGTTAACTAGTGATTTGATCTAAGTTTTCCAGGTATTAATTGGTATCTGATAGGGTAGATAGACTAAAACTATTTGTGATGGTTGGGAGTTTAGGATTTGGGGACATAATCTAAAAATTAGAGTCAGACTTTTCAGAAGTGATGTTAGGAAACACTTCTGCATGCATTGGGTAGTAGAAGTTTGGAACTCTCTTCTACAAGTGGCAGTTGATGCTAGATCAATTGTTAATTTTTTTAAACTAAGATTGATAGATTTTTGTTAGACAAAGGTATAAAAGGCAGGTATTTGTAGTCAGGTGAAAGACCAGCCATGATCTCACTGAATCGCGCTAAATGGCCTACTGCTATTCCTATCTCTTTCCCTGTGCATCATTTTCATATGCTTGTATATTAAAACCATTTTCCTGGGATATAGACCAGTTCAGGGATGAGTCTCTGGAACAGACAGAAGTTCTGCTCTGTATTTGGTACCAAAAGGCCTCCAATGGGATCTCTAGGCCTATGACGCACAAATTGCAGTGTTGGCCTCCACGTGTTGGCCTGTTCGCACTCAGTAAAGCCTAAAATGTTGCTGCTGGAGCACTGTTGCCTTTAGTGGTGTGGAGGGAGCAGAACCCCTTGGGGTAACTCTCTGCTCACCCAGAGAAAGGAGCAACGGCCTGTTTTGTAGGGCAGCCCTTGATAATTGTATCTTAATTGTGTTTAATGTATGCAGGTGGTGGGCATTAACTGACACTGATTGAAACTGTGGTTAATTGGGTTAGGAGGTGTATGCTTGTAATTAATAACACTGTAAATAAATATAAAAGTGTTTAAAGTTTGGCTTCAGTTCTATCCTTCTGGCTATCTGAATTAAAACATGATAGCAGAGAATGGTTGCCTAAAGGTGAAGGTTGGAAGCTAAGGAAAAAATTCAGATAGAAAACGCCAAACCCAATAGCCATTGTGGAAAATTGCAGAAAACAAGTGTAAATTGTCAGAATATAATTACCCTCCAATGTATCAGAGTCTGAACCATATGACCAGTGGAAGAATGAAGTCAGTCTGTGGACATAGGTCATGTCCTTATCAAAGAGAAAACAAGGTATGGACCTGGTGCTGTCACTTCCTACAAGAAGTAAAATCAAAAGAAAAGTATTTTATGAGCTGGATGCTTGTCAATTGATAGTAATGAAAGTTTGTACCTTCTTGGATGAAATGGACAAGAAAGATGATCAGTTCAGTAGATATGAATCATGGTCAGACTTTGATAGATTTTGGAAAACGGATGGTCATTCAATGGAACATCATCAACTTTAACACATTGTCTATAAGATTGACAAAATTCAATTTGGGGATTACTGGATCACAACTAGCATACAAATTGCTGGGTTGTGCTAAGGTGTTTCATATGGACATGCTATCGATTCTAACTGGTGTTCAGTTCTCGGACAGGAAGGCTCTTTTGGATCAGATGTCTGCTGCCTTGAAAAACATTCCTGGGGAAACAGTCATTTTCTTCAGCATTTGGGGAAAATATGGGACATTATACAGTGACACAAAGAATAGAGGACTCAATGATTCCCAGATTTTGGAATGGTCCTGCTACTGGAAGCAGGCACCAATGCAATTGAAGGATTAAAGAAGGCAGAATGAGGGTGAAAATAACTTGAGCAGATCTAGCTATTACAGCAGAAGACAGATTTGGAACAGCAATGATAGGTGAATGACTCCCAGGAATGCCCAGAAGCATTTAAGATGTGATCCAGGTGTGACTCCAAGTATCCCTATGTGATGAACTGCCCAAAGCCGGGAGGCAGGGTCCTCAAAATGACACATGACAAAGAGAATTCTGAGGAACAGGATGAAGATAATGATTATACAAATTATACTGTTCACAAAGGATTTTGGTCCTGTGATGAATGTGTTAGTTGCAGACTCCTTTAACTGTGCAGTACTGGATAGTGCTTGCACTTCTACAGCATGTAGAACAAATTGTTTAAAATGTTTCCTTCATTCGCAGTGGTTAGCACCATAGCCTCACAGTTCCAGCGACCCGGGTTAGGTTCTGGATACTGCCTGTGCGGAGTTTGCAAGTTCTCCCTGTGACCGCGTGGGTTTCCGCCGGGTGCTCCGGTTTCATCCCACAGACATAGACTTGCAGTTTGATAGGTAAATTGGCTATTGTAAATTGCCCCTAGTGTAGGGAGGTGGTAGGAGAATGGTGGGGATGTGGTAGGGAATAGGGATTAATGTAGGATTGGTATAAATGGGTGGTTGTTGGTCGGCACAGACCCAATGGGCCGAAGGGCCTGTTTCAGTGCTGTATCTCTCTATGACTCTAGTAAGGATCGATGCAAGGTAACAAGCATAAAAGTACTACCTGTTTTGAGTTTGACGATGACAACACATTGAGGTCACTAAAGAGATTTGTAATACCATGTAAAATAGCTGGAGTAAGCCATTATAAGCACTGATGTAGTCTCTAGTGAGATACCTATGCTACAGCATAAGCCTTCTATGAAAAATACACAAATGAGCTTTACATAGAGCATGACAAGGCAATTATTTTGGAAAGTCAGTGGATCTGCAGTTTACCCGGTCAGGACATTTTGTATCCCCTTAACAAAACCTGATGTTTCTCATAAGGGTGTTAGAAAAGTATTAATGGCATCAGGCGATAAGAATCAGAGACAAAAAAAGCAAATTGTCTTAAAGTTACAGAGACAATTTTCTCACACTACTTGCCAAAGGTTAAAATTCCAACTAAAGGATGCAGTGTGGTCGATGAAGAAGTTTGATCAGCTTGCTTCTTGAGCGTTCCAAACTTTTGGCGATAGGCTTCCGGTACTAACTCATATGTCCAGAGGATAGCATTTTTTGTCAGTTCATAATTTGAGGAACTCTCACCTGGCATCATGGAATAAACCTCATGGGCTTTTCCAGTTAGCTTACTTTGTAGCAAGAGAGTCCAAGGCGCAGCTGGCCACTTTAGCTGCCTTGCCAGTTTTTCAAAAGACACAAAAAAACGCTACTAACATCTCCCTCATTGAATTTTGGGATCAGTTGGGAGAGTTTTAATAATCCTGTACCCAGCCCTGAATTACACTCCTCCATATTGGCCATGCTTTCACTGGGGTTGCTCTGTTGCCCCCTAGTTAAGCCGTCTTAACTCTCTTTCTTCGCATTCTTTCCCCTGTCTCTTTCTTTCTCCTCCCTCTCTCTTTTTCTTTCCCTGTCTTCTAATTCAATTTTCCTCTGTTCCAATTGTAGTGTTGCTAACAATACCCCTGTTGGAGTCTACTTCTAACCCTGTTTCTTCTTCTTCACATTCAAGGGAAAAATGTTTGGCCATTAGTCTTAGGAGTTGAGACTTCCTAGCCTTGCCATGTACAGTGATCCCACACTGCTCAGCCATTTTCCTCAACTCCTCCATAGACAGTGCTTTTAACTTATCCCAAGTTACTTTACCCTGGCTTGGGGAGCTACTAGCTTCAGTCACAGACATGTTAGTATTCAAGCACACACAACCACAAGAAAACCTGTATTAAAATCTTTTCTCTTTTTGTTTGGGATCAATTTGCCTTCCCATTTCCAATTTCTCTCGTTTGTCTGTGGGTCAAATCCAGGATGCTAGCTCCCAAATTTATGTTATGACCAGTTGAGAAGGAGTCTAGGGGTTTCCTTTCAGCCTTTGCCTGGTTTAACCGTAACAGGGTTTCATTTTTAAAAACAATGTGTTTTTAGGTTCCCATCAGTGAACTGTTCCAATTGTAAGGCAAAGAAATCAATTCAGACAGGTTTTCTTAGATTTTAAACAAGAAAGTTAGAAGTTTATTCATCTTAAACTTTAATCTGGTTACTGACTACGAATATGCGACACAACCACGCTAGCATGCACACACGATAAACACACACGCAGTTAGAGACAAAAAAGTAGTAAAGAATAAAGGGGAAAAGTTTGAGGGTTTCTATTTTACTGTCCTTTGAGTTTGCAGTGAAGTTTTTGTTTGCCGGTCATACTTGCTTTTCGTTGGGGCCCAGTGCACGCTTCTACTTGTTTCTACTTGTCTTTTCTCTCGTGAGGTTTACGTGTCTTCCATGACTCCGGTAGCTTGGGAGAAAGAGAGAGAGAGGCTTCCTTGCTCCAGCTTCAGTTTCAACTGCCTTCTGAGTCTTTCTCTGTGGCACAATTAAAAAAAAACCCAGATTGCCCCGCAGGTTAGTCATGTGACTAGCTGGTCTGACCACCTCTGTTTGTGGATTCTGCCATCTTAGCAGTCATCCTGGAATGTGAGCTTCCTCACCTTCAATGTCTGGTGATCAAAGTCCATTGTGGGTTAAGTGGACCAGGGAAAGTCCTTTGTCTCCACAAGCAGCATCTCTGAGTATGTAAATGTCCTTCCAGCCAAGTGTCTGGTGCTTTTTTTTAACAAGTCCTTTCTTCACCTCAGCAACAGTTTAAAATCAATGTTCATATGACAGAATTAATATGTTTCAATCTTGGCAGATGGGGTTCTGCATGACAATAGGGAGCAGACTTGAGACACCAGTGAAATTTCTGACTGATAATGGAGGGGAATTTGCCAATGACAAGTTCAGAGACATATGTGAAAACATGAACATTATAGTCATGAATACCGCAGCTGAATATCCTTTCAGCAATGGACTCTGTGAAAGGAATCATGCGGTGGTCAATGAAATGCTGCATAAAATCTTAGCTGCTCAAACAGACTGCAAGTTAATAATTGCCCTGGCATGGGTGGTTCATGCAAAGAATTCGCCTCAGATGGTTGGAGAATATAGTCCTGGTCAATTAGTCTAAGGGTAAAATCCCAAATTACATTCTGTGCTGTGCAATAGTCTTCCTGCTCTAGAAGGTACTACAATTAGTTCTATTTTTTCTGCACATCTGAATGTCTTGCATGCCGGAGGACGGGTTTTCATCAAGACTGAGATCTCAGAGAAGATCCGGAGAGCATTGAGGAATCATATAAGAGCATATGAAAGAGAACTTAATTCAGGAAATTTGATGTATTATAAAGTAGAGAATCATAGGGAATGGAAAGGCCATGGTAAGGTAATAGGTCATAATAGTAAGATTAATGTCACACAAGTGCCAGGCAATGACCATCTCAAACAAGAGAGAATCTAACCAACTCCCCTTGACATTTAACGGCATTACCACTGCTGAATCCCCCACTATCAACATCCTGGGGGTCATCATTGACCAGAAACTGAACTGGATCAGCCACATAAATGCGGTGGCTACAAGAGCAGGTCAGAGACTGGGAATTCTGCGGCGAGTAACTCATCTCTTGTCTCCACAATGCCTATCCTCCATCTACAAGGCACAAGTCAGGAGTGTGCTGGAATACTCTTCACTTGACTGGATGGGTGCAGCTCCAACAACACACAAGAAGCTCAACACCATCCAGGACAAAGCAGCCCACTTGTGATCAGCAACCCATCCACCACCTTCAACACTCACTCCCTTCACCACCGATACACAGTGGCAGCAGTGTGTACCATCTATAAGATGCACTGCAGCAACTCATCAAGGCTCCTTCGACTGCACTTTCCAAACCTGTGACCTCTACCACCTGAAAGGACAAGGGCAGCAGATGCATGGGAACACCTGAACCTGCAAGTTCCCCTCCAAGCCACGCACCATCCTGACTTGGAACTATATTGTCATTCCTTCATTGTCGTTGGGTCAAAATCCAGGAACTCCCTCCCTAACAGCACTGTGCATGTACCTGCAACCCAAGAACTGCAGCGGTTCATGAGGCAACTCACTACCATCTTCTCAAAGGCAATTAGGGATGGGCAATAAATGCTGGCCTGGCCAGCGATGCCCACATCCTCTGAACGAATAAAAAAAAAGTAATCAAATATGGCAATCAAACTGTTAAGGTTCATTTCTCATGGTTAGTCGGAATTAATTACAAAATATTGGTCTTTGAGCAGCTGATAGAAGAAAATGAGGCACCTTGTATCTCAAATGCTCTTGTGTTTTGCGATGAAAGTCCTGAGGAACAGAATACGGTGGATCAAGGGCTGGACAGTGGTAATGTAAGCTTTTTTTTATTCTTTCATGGGATGTGGGTGTCACTGGAAAGGCCAGCATTTATTGTCCATCTCTATTTGCCTGTCAGAAGAGAGATCATGACACACATAACAGCTCACATCCAAAAGCCAATTGTCCTGAGTGGGTACCCAGGTGACATATATTCCAGAGGGGTATGATGAATAAAGTGATACGATAATTGTGGGATGTACAGGAAAAGGTACACTCGAATTTAAATATTGGTTGAATGTTTAGGATATTGGCCAAGAAGCAAATTCCATGGACTAGCAGAATTGGGTGAAAGAGTGGAGAGTATGAAAGTGCAGTGCAAGTACTGATAGTGGTTCCGGAAGTGACTCTTGCATTGGAAAACTATGGAAAGAACCTCCAATAGTGCAAGAGGGAGCTCTCACAGTACTAGTTCCAACAGACATAAAAGTAAGTAAAGGCCATAGCTTGAGTAGATTGCACAATGAAATAAAAGCCACAGAGCAGCCTCGGAACAGAACTAGAAGCAGAAGTCCTCGTGGTCATGAAGTTTTGGTGGCTGTCAATAAACTTGAGGATAAAATAATAAGAGAGACAAAACAAAAGGAGGTAGATGGTTGGAGAGATTTTGGAGTTTATTCTGACATACCAGATACAGGGCAACCATCCTTGTCACATAAGTTGATTTGTACTGAAAAAGTTCTTGCAGATGGGACTTACAAGGCTAAAGTGAACCTAGTTGCTAGGGGTTTTGAACAGCGACTGGGTGATACAGATGTTAGAGTGGACTCTCCTACAGCTGGAAAAGTAATCTGGAAAATCTTTTTAGCTCTTTTGGCCACATATTCATGGGAGTGTAGATCAATTAACATAAAAGACATGTTTTTGCAGGGCGATACTTTTCAGACAGAATTGTTTCTGAAACCACCCAAATCGGCAGCAGATGCAGAAAGAAAACTATGGAAACTAAACAAATACATCAATGGCCTGAATGTTTCTTCCAGGGTGTGGTATTTTTCAGTGAGATCTGTTTTGCTGAAAATCGGTTGTGTTCAACTAAAAGCAGATCTTCTAATGTTTTAGTAGTGCCATAAAGGGAAACGTTCAGACATCTTCATGAAGCATTGTGATGGTTTCTCATGGGGTGGTACTGCAGAATTTGAGAAATGTGTTATTAATAAGATTAGAGTTAAAGTTAAGATTGGGAATCAGGCTTCTAGGACTTTTAAATATATTGATTTAGACATTAAGCAGAGAATGTCTGGAAAACTATAAATCAACAATCCAATTTAGAGAATGTCACAGCCATCCCATTTAATCATTCTAGGTTATCACAGAAAGATGATGTTACATCTAAAGAGACAGAGCATTTGTGATGCTTGATTGTTCAGTTGAACTGGTTGGGCACTCAGATTAGACCAGGTGCTAGCTTTGATGTGTTGGAGTTAAGTACAATGATGAAACACCCTAAAGTTAAGAATGTTTTAAGGGCAAATAAAAAGTTTTTAAAAATCTGGAGAAATGTATACTTAAGTTCCCATTCTTAGGTGACCCATAGAACATAAAACTAGTCAATTTTAGTGATGCTTCACATGTTAATCTTCCTGATGGGTATTCTAGTGCAACTGGTTTCATAATTTCTTTATATGTGAAAATGGCAAACATTGTCCTTTAGCTTCGAAAGCCAAGAAAATAAAAAGTGTTGTTAAAAGAACTTTGGCTGCTGAAACACTGGCTCTCGTGAAAGCAGTGGATATAGGATAACATTTGTCAAATATTTTAAGTGAGATTCTATACAAGGGGTATACTGAAGATATTATATACATTGAATGTTTTATAAGTAATTGTTTATTGTGGAATGATGTACACTCTATGAAAAGGGTGACTAAGAAAAGGTTACAGACTGACCTTGGTGGCTTGAAACAAATGCTGGAGAGAAAGGAAATCGCAAAAATTAAATGAGTGGATGCAAGTCATCAACTGATTTCTTTACAAAAGGAAATACTTGTACAAAGAAATTGTTAGGGGTCTCACAATATAATGCTTTGTACAGAATATGTTTTTAAAAAAATTTAATTTGTTTTGAAATTTTGCTTGTCCATATTAACTCTAATTTTTATTTAAAGAGATAAGGGAATCTGTTAACGGTATATTAATTGTATTTAATTGTATGCAGGCAGTGGGCATTAACTGGTGATTCACTTGAATCCCAATAGACAAATCAGTATTTTCATTTGGATATGTAACCAAGGTGAGCAAATGAAGTTGAGGTACAGATCAGCCTTGATCGAGTAGAATGGTGGAACAAGCTTGAGGGGCTGAATGGCCTGCTCATGTTCCTAGGATTATCATGAGCACCAGATCCACTTGGCAAAGTGGGATTTCTGTCGAAGTGACACCAATCAATTGGGAGAACACCCCACCTTGCTTCCCACCAAGGAAAATCCAGCATATGATTTCCCAGAAGTGTATCGGCAGCTCTTGATTCTAGCACCAGGGTGCCCGAATAAAGGTCCTATCATTTTCTTTTTGGTGTTTAAGATAGGAACAGGAGTAGGCCATTCAACCTCTCGAGCCTATTACCAGAACAGGGATATGGTTATGTGGCACGGTCTGGCTAACTGCTGTTGTATAGGTTATATAGGTTTATTAGACTAATACCTGGAATGGGCAGGTTGTATTATGAGGAATGGTTGGACAGGCTAGGCTTGTATCCACTGGAGTTTAGAAGAGTAAGAGGTGACTTGATTGAAACATATAAGATCCTGAGGGGTCTTGACAGGGTGGGATCTGGAAAGGATGTTTCCCTTGTGGAAGAATCTCAAACTAGGGCTCACTGTTTAAAAATAAAGGGTCGCCCATTTACAACAGAGTTGAGGAGAAATTTTCTCTGTCGGGGGGTCATGAGTCTTTGGAATTCTCTTCCTCAACAGGTGGTGGAAGCAAAGTTTTTGAATATTTTTTAAGGCAGAGGTAGATAGATTCTTGATAAGCAAGGGGTGAAAGGTTATCAGGTGTAGTTGGGAATGTGGAGTCGAGGTTACAATCAGATGAGCCATGATCTTGTTGAATGGAGGAGCAGGTTCGAGGGGCCGTGTGGCCTACTCCTGCTCCTAATTCGTATGTTCGTATGTATTATGTTCAGATATCAAACTTACAGGCCTGCCCTGCGGACGATGCCCTTGCTTGTGTTTCAAGACCCACTCCTTTTCAAAGCAATGGTGCAATTTGTCAACAATAGATTTCCAAGCCCAGAGGAATAATTAGCTCACGGTCGAAGTAACTATCAATAGAATTTTCTTTCAACAGTGGCATGTGATGGTGTGAGATTAAGGAGTGTGAACTGATGCATGCTCCTGTACAAGTCTGCGGCCTCTCTATGTCACAGTCGTGTCTGATAACCTGGCAATGCAGAAACCATGACAGCAAAATCCAAAATGTTTGCTTTTATTTGTGTGCAAATAAGGGAGGAATAAAAGCAACTGGGAAGGTTACCCCGCCCCCACTCCCAAAAGCACCTGAGTCACAAAAGGTTCTAAGTGCCACCTTTCGCTCAGTCGGTATCAGTCCTGCCTCTGAGTCAGAAGGTCGTGGTTTCAAATCCCACTTTAAAGACTTGAGCACTAAATTCTGAGCTGAAACGGTCAGCACAGTACTGAGGGAGTGCTGCACTGTTAGAGATGTCATTTATGGATGAAACATTAAACCAAGGCCCCGTCTGTCCTCTCAGGTGGATGTAAAAGATTCCGTGGCATTATTTCGGAGAAGAACATGGGAGTTCTACCTGGTGTCCTGGCCAATATTTAACACTCAGTCAACATCACTAAAAACAGGTTATGTGGTTTCAATTAACCTATAATTACTCACAGGTAACCATTATGCCAATCAACAAACACAACCCACTTACACTAATGTTATGTAATCTAGGAACAAGTGGGAACAGATACCTTAAATTAGTAGTCAGAAAAAAAGAGTGATCATGATTAACTTCTCCCATGGACTGCATTTTCTACTTCTCAGTAGTGTCACTGAAGAATTGAAGGCTTGTGTTCACAGTGATAGAATTATTTTTAATTTAGTCTTATTTTTATATAATTGCTATCACCTCACATTTTCCTTAGTCAATCAAATATGAATATTGCAACAGTAACGGGTCATTCAAGCGCTCAAACCTGCTCTGCCATTCAGTTCAATATTGGCTGATCTGTATCTAAACTCCATTTACCCACCTTGGTTCCATAACTCTTAATATCCTAAGTAGGAACAGGGCCATCAAGGGATACATATGATAAACTCACAGGTAATGGTAACGAAATGGCAGAAATATGAAATCATTACCTTGCCTCCAAATTTACCAGGGAGATTGACAAGATGGACATAATATTCGAAGAAGAGATCAAAAAGGATATAAAGACGGTTAAGATAGAAAGTGGGGAGATAACTGATAAACTATTCATACTGAGGGAAAATAAGACCCCTGGTCTGGATGGATCACATCCACATATATTAAAAGAAGTTAGGGAAGAAATAGCAGAAGCAGTATCATGATAGATAAAAATTCATTAATAAAGGGAAAGTTGCCAGAGGACTGGTGGGCAGCTATTGTGTCAGTAGGGGAACATTTAGGAGACAGTGATCATAGTATCATAAGCTTTAAATTAACTATGGAAAAGGACAAGTGCAAGAATACTAGATTGGAGGAAGGCCAATTTCAAGGGGGTGAGAACAGATCTGGCCGAGGTCAATTGGAATCAAAGATTGGCAGGCAAAAATGTAATCGAACAATGAGCAGTCTTTAAAGAGGGGATGGTTCGGGTACAGTCGAAGTATATTCCCATGAGGAAGACAGGTAGGGCAACCAAAACCAGAGCTCCCTGCGTGTTGAAAGAGATAGAGTGTAAGATGAAGCAGGAAAAAGGATGCCTATGATAGATGGCAGGTTGATAATGTAAGTGAGAACCATGCTGAATGTGGAAGGTTCAGAAGGAAGTGAAAAGAGAAATAAGAGGGTCAAAGAGAGAGTATGAGAAGAGACAGGAAGCCAATATAAAAGGCAATCCAAAAGTCTTCTATAGACATATAAATAGAAGACAGGCAACAAAAGGAGAGGTGAGAGGTGTCATGCTCGGCCCCTACTTGCCAAGAATGAGGCACATTAATTTTGTCATGAACATTGATTTTAAACTGTTACTGGAGTGAAAAAAGGACTTGTTAAACAGATCAGTCGTGGCTGGAAAACACATTTGCATATTAACAGACGGTGATTGGAAGGACAAAGGACCATTCCCTGACACATTCAACCCACAATGGAGCTTGATCACCAGGTAATATAAAAGCAAAATACTGCAGATGCTGGAAATCTGAAATGAAAACAAGAAATGCTGGAAATATTCAGCAGGTCTGGCAGCATCTGTGGAGAGAGAAGCAGAGTTAACGTTTCAGGTCAGTGACCCTGCATCAGAACTCCAGGTTGTGTGTAAGAAGAGCATTCCAGGCCCTGCTAAGATGATACAATCCACATAGCCAAGACGTGGCCAGACCAGTTAGTCACATGACTAACCTGCTTGGCAACATGGGGTTTTCTGAATTGTACAAACAATTTGAACTCAGAGTGTCTGTTTGCTCCTGAACTGAGAAGATCTCTCTCCTGTCTGCTCCCATCTCTTTCTCACAAGCCTCTGAATCCACTGAAGACACATGAAGCCCAAGAGAGAAAAGTCTGCTACAGCGAGCAAGGTTTCAGAAGAATGCTGGGCCCCAACGAAAAGCAAGATCTACCTACAATCAAGGACTCGACAGTGAGCTCGAAGAACCGTAACAAAAACTCTTCAGATATTGCCTCAAACTTTTTCTACTTTATTTTTCTTCTGCTCTTTTCTGTCTCTATTTGCATGTGTGTATTGCATATGCATGCTAGCATGGGCGCGTCGTGTATCCATTGGTGTCAACCAAATTAGAGTTTAAGTTGAATAAATTAAAATTTTTCTTCTTTAAACCTAAGAAAATCTGTTTGTGCTGGTTTCTTTGCCTTATAATTGGAAAGCGGTGAATAAGGATTCACCAATGGGGAGCTAAAAGCACGGTGTGTTTAAAATTAAACCCTGTTACAGTAAGAGCAGGTGAAGGCTGAAAGGGAACCCTAGACCTCTTTCTCACCTGGTCGTAATAAGGGACCTAAAAGGAGACCTACGCATGGAGCCAGAGGTACTCAATGAAAGAGATGTTTCCACTTGTGAATGAGGCCAGAACTAGGGGCTACGAATACAAGACAGCCACTATTAAATCTAATGGGGAATTCAGCAGAAACATCTTCATACAGAGAGTGGTGAGAATGTGGAACTCACTACCTCAAGGAGCAGTTGAGGCGATTAGTATAGATACATTCAAGAGTAATCCAGGTAAGCATATGAGGGAGAAAGGAATTGGAGAATCTGCTGTTCAGGTTAGATGAAGAGGAATGAGAGGGAGCTCATGTGGAATATAAACACTGGCATGGACCAGTTGGGCCGAATGGCCTATTTCTATGCTGCAAATACGTTGTAAACTTTGTAATACCCTTTGTTATGGAATATCTATCAATCTCAATTTTGAAATTTTCAATTGACCCTCTCCTCCCACTCCCACCGCACCCCCCCCCCCCCCCAACAGCTTTTTGGGGAGAGAGTTCCAGATTTCCACTACCCTTTGTGTGAAAAAGTGCTTCTTGACATCTCTCCTGAAAGGCTTAGCTCTAGTTTTAAGGTTATGCTCCCTTGTTCTGGACTCCTCCGACCAGAGGAAATAGTTTCTCTCTATCTCCCGTATTAACTTCTTTTATCATCTGACACACCTCAATTAGATCACCTCTAATCTTCTATACTGACTAAACACAAGTCTAGTCTATGCAACTTAGCACAATACTTAGAACATGACATAAACTCATTTTAAAAGGTGCCTAACTAAAATAAACCAACCTGCAATCTTTGAGCACCTTGTTTTTTTGCATGCTGTACACATGCACATTGCGGTCGGCCTGTTAGGCCCCGGGTTAGTCGAGGTGTCCGAGTTTCCCACAGGTGAGTTCTAGGTTGCTGTCTGTCTGCAATAATCATCAATGACCTGGAGGAGGAGAAGGAGGTTTCTTAGCCACGAAATCCACACTGATTACAAAGGGGGAAGTAAGCCCCAAGGTATCAGAAATCGTCAGCATCTGTGAAAAGAAAATCCAAATTGTTGTATCAGGTGTAGCATCAGCTCTGAATTCGTAATTATCCCATTTCTATACAGGTTCTTATAAACCTGCTGTGTATTTCCAGCATCTTCTGTTTCTTTATTATGCATATTTATTGTATGAAAGTAAGATATATAAATATGTGTTATGTTATGTATGTGTTTATGTGTCTATATATATGTCTGTCACATAATATGTTCTAAAGATGACACCTCCGACAGTGCGGCACTCCCTTAGTACTGCACTGGGAGTGTCAGCCTGGATTTTAAACTCACATTATTGGAGGGGGGATTTTTTATAAAATTATATCAGAACTGAGAGGTTATACCTACCGGGAAAGGCTGAACAAGTTGTGACTCTTTTCTCTAGAAAGGGTTTGATAGGGTAGACATAAATAAAATGTTTCCACTTGCAGGCGAGAACAGAACTAGGGACCATAACTATAAAATAATCACTAATAGATCCAAAAGGGAATTCAGTTGAAGCTTCTTTACCCAGAGAGTGGTGAGGATGTGGAACACGCTACTACAAGGAATAGTTGAGGTGACTAGCGTTGATACATTGAAGGGAAATCTAGATAAACACATGAGAGAGATGGGAATGGAAGGATACATTGGTGGGTTGGATGAAGAGGGGTAGGAGGAGGTTTGTGTGGAGCATGAACCCCAGCACAGACCTGTTGGTCCAAATGCCCCATTTCAGTGCTGTAAATACTTTGTAACAATGGAAGCAATGGAAATGAATATCAGGCTGGTCCTATCACAGGTGAAGATCAATTCTCCAACTTTACTGTCTAAACAATGAAGGTGAAAAATACCAAGATAAGGTCTCAAACAAAATTTTTTTAATTCCATAAATTTAAATATTTCACAACAATATGCTTGACACCCACTGAATTTCTTTCAGTGTCTTTCAATACATCTGTTAAAGCTTTTATCTCAAGGTATTACCCAGACGTCTTCCAATTGGATATTTTTACCTCGCGACAGTTGAATGGAGCTTTCAGCCTGATCCTCAATCTGAGTACGCAGACCTTGAACAACTTCCTGATGTGCAAACTGGATATCAGCTCCACTTGATGGGCTGAAGCACATTTTCCCTCTCACCTCCACACAAATATCCCCCTCACCAAGTGAGGAGCGACAGCTTCTTCACTTTCCCCACAATGCGTGCTTATCTGTGAGTGGAGACTTGGAGGGGGCGCTGGGCAAAGAGTTGGCCAATAAACAACTTGCCCAGGCCTCTCTTCATTTTTTGCCTCAGGTGCTCCTTCGATGACCTCTACATGCTGGTCACCAGAACCTGAACAGATGGCCTCTGAATCCAGTGAATTCAAGCATGCACGTGTTCAGGAGCATGGGTTAAATGTGGGTCTTCTCAGCTGAATCCTACCCAGGGTAAAACTACAATACAAAACTAGCGCTGACTTAGGACTAACAGGATAACAATCAGGGTGTTGGAAAGGGAAATGGTAAAATGTCACACTGGTGCACTTAAACGCACTGCTGAGGTTGCCATCGTGACGCAGTATAAAGGGAGCATTATATTGAAACTATCCAGGGCTTCCTGACCTGTGATTGTTAATGTGGACATTAAATGTCAGGGATTTTCAATTTCCCAGCACTAAAATATAATATCGATGAGTAGAAAGCTTTAGAAAAGCAAAGTCACAGTTCCCCAAGAGCTCAACGCACAGCACACTGATTTATTTCATTCTTGATCTCTTTCATGAAACTTCCAGCAAAAAGGTGTTGCTGTGGCACAGTGGGTAACATGCTTGGTCACTGGGTCAGAAAGTTGTGATTTCAAGTCCTGTGCCAGAGACTTGAGTACATGAACCAGGCTGACACTCAGTGCAGTACTAAGGGAGTGCTGCACTGTCAGAGGTGGTGTCTTTTGGATGAGATGTTAAAACCAAGGCCCTGTCTGTCCTCTTCGTGAATGTAAAAGATCCCTTTTGAAGAAGTGCAGGGGAATTCTCCTCAGTGACCTGGATAATCTCTTAATTAACATCGCGAAAACAGATTATCTGGTCATTATCACACTGCTGCTCATGTGGTCTTGCTATGCACAAATTGGCTACCACATTTCCTGCATTTCAACAGTGACTACACTTCAGAAGTACTTCATTGGCTGTAAAGTGGCTTGGGACATCCTGAGTTCATAACACGTGCTGTATAAATGCAAGTTCTTTCTTTCAATGGTATGTTTATGTGAGAGGATGCTTGGGAGTTGGAATGTAGAGAAAAGGCCACCTGGATGGACAGTTCCACCCTCAGCCCCTTTCATGGTCTGCGGTAGCCAACATGACGGCACTTCAAACAACAACAACAACTTGAATCCTGATGTGGTATCTATATGGGTGGAGCTAAGAAACACCAAGGGGCAGAAAATGTTGGTGGGGGGTGTATATAGACCCCCAAACAGCAGTGGTGATGTAGAGGATGGCATTAAACAGGAAATAAGAGATGCATGCAATAAGGGTGCAACTGTAATTATAGAACACAGAACATAGAACAGTACAGCACAGTACAGGCCCTTTGGCCCATGATGTTGTGCCGAACCTTTAACCTACCCTAAGATCAAACTACCTACATACCCTTCATTCTACTATCATCCATGTACCTATCCAAGAGTCGCTTAAATGTCCCTAATGTATCTGCTTCTACTACCACCGCTGGCAGTGCATTCCACGCACCCACCACTCTCTGTGTAAAGAACCTACCTCTGACATCTCCCCGAAACCTTCCTCCAATCACCTTAAAATTATGCCCCCTGGTGATAGCCCTTTCCGCCCTGGGAAAAAGTCTCTGGCTATCTACTCTATCTATGCCTCTCATCATCTTGTACACCTCTATCAAGTCACCTCTCATCCTTCTTCGCTCCAATGAGTAAAGCCCTAGCTCCCTCAACCTTTCTTCATAAGACATGCCCTCCAGTCCAGGCAGCATCCTGGTAAATCTCCTCTGCACCCTCTCTAAAGCTTCCACATCCTTCCTATAATGATTCCCAGAACTGAACACAATATTCCAAATGTGGTCTAACCAGGGCTTTATAGAGCTGCAGCATAACCTCGCGGCTCTTAAACTCAATCCCCCTGTTAATGAAAGCCAACACACCATACGCCTTCTTAACAACACTATCAACTTGGGTGGCAACTTTGAGGGATCTATGGACGTGGACCCCAAGATCCCTCTGGTATGGGTGACTTTAATAGATTGAGCAAACCAAATTAGCAATAATACTGTAGAGGAGGAATTCCTGGAGTTTTGACCATGATGGTTTTTTGGACCAATACGTTGAGGAAACAACTAGAGAATAGGCCATCCTAGACTGGATATTTATAGGAGCAGAATCAAACAAAAATTTACACCGAGCCACATTAAAGAGATTTTTGGACAGGTTTTGCTCAGGGGAAGGTTTTACGGAGCACTTTGAAGAAGAAAAGTGAGGTAGAGGAGTGGAGAGGTGTAGGGGGCAATTCCAGAGCCTAGGACCTAGGCAGTTGAAGGCACGGCTCCCAATGTGGAGTGATTAAAATCAAGGATGCTGAATTGGAGGCGTGCAGAGATCTCGGAGGGTTGTGAGGCTGGGAGAGGTTACAGAGATAGGAAGGGTTGTGGGGCTGGGAGAGGTTACAGAGATAGGGAGGGTTGTGGGGCTGGGAGAGGTTACAGAGATAGCGAGGGTTGTGGGGCTGGGAGAGGTTACAGAGATAGGGAGGGTTGTGGGGCTGGGAGAAGTTACAAAGATAGGGAGGGTTGTGGGACTGGGAAAGGTTACAGAGATAGGGAGGGTTGTGGGGCTGGAGGGATTTGAAAACAATGATGAAAATGTTAAAATTGAATCACCCACTGTTTTCTTTTAAAGGCACCCTCTCTCTTCGCCTGCTGTGCGACCTATTGCTATGTGAGCTAAAGACCCGAAAGGGTTATTACTACTGTGTCGTCATTTTTTTCCCCTCTGTCAAATTGCACCAAAAAATGAGAGACAGCAGCTCTTTTCCAAATTAAAACAGATGCATACAAAAAGAAAAGGCAAATAACAAAATTATGGGGATTGGGGAGCAGGGGGTTGAAATCGACAGGAAAGCACCTCTCAATTATCTGGTAGCCTTTACCAGAGTAAAAGTGTCTCTGAAATCTTAATTTATGAGGTAGGAGCAGGGTGTACATTTTGTTTTGGCACACTTGACTAGTGCAGCTGTTAAGTCTTAAAGGGAGACTGTGTCATTGCCTGGGTGAATAATGGGTTAGATTCTGGCATAGAGCCAAGAGTTTCTGACAAGGCAAATGGGAGAGAGCCAATCTAATCTTGAAAAATAAGCCATTTCCCACAACCCCCCCCCCTTTCCTCCCCCACCCCACAATGACCCCCTCCCTCTGATGTGTGCTTTATGCATCATGCACAATTCAGATTCCACGATTTATAGCAAGGGGAGCTAATCGGCAAATCAGAACAGCCGTGCCGGCTGAATTTTGATATAGAGATGATAGAATGCATGCAGATCCTGAAGCTTTTATGCTAACAGTGCAATGTGGCACTGTAACAAGATACCAGCAACGCATCAATGTACCTGTCAGAGCTCAGCACGTTACACCCACCTCTCTCTCTCTCGCCATCTCCCTGTCTCTCTCCGTCTTCATCCCGATCTCTCCTAATCTCTTGTCACCTCTTTCTCTCCTTCTCTCTCTCTCTCTTTGGCTCTCTCCTACTGTCCCTCGCTCCCTCGCACTCTTGACTGTTCCTGTAAAACAGATGCAAATCAGGGCACATTGTGTAAAGGGGCAGACTGACCTTAATTCCATTCATTAATAAATCAGCATCCTAAACTCAGCCCCCACCACCCCCCCCCCCAAAAGAAGCTTAAAGCGCCTGCCTTACTTGTAATATTTTATGATTTAAAAAAACAACTGATTCACAAGTAAAGTTTATTTTAATTAGAATGTGATCTGTGTTAAATATACAATGTGTGTAATAAGATACTGCTTTTACTATGATCCTGATACAGCTTCGACACACACACATATATAAAATAGTGAGGATTTAGAGGACTGTACTGTGGTGCAATGGTCCAATTGCTGTATTAGTCCACATTGGGGCTAAGCATATTAAATCTTTGAATCCATCTTGGCCTTTTCTGAATCAGGGATGTTCAAGGACGAGAGAGAGTAGAGGGAGGAGAAAAGGAGATAGAGATAGAGTAAGGATTGAAGTAGAGTGAGATAGGAAGATAGGGTTGGGGAAAGGACAGGCAGGAGAGAGAAATAGATGGATAGTGTTCAATGGAGAAACAGACAGAGGGGAGAAAAGAGAGGAGAAGGATGGAAGGATAGAAAAAAGGACAGAGATTAGAAAGGAAGGGCAGCAGAAAAAGATGGGGAGGAGAAAGAGAGGAAGTGAGAGAAAGAAAGGACAGAGAGTAGCTATATGGAGGAAAGGATAGCAAAAATGGTGACAAGGAGAGTGGGAGGGAGAAAGAGCGAAACAAAAGATACAGTCAAATGTTGTGATGCCTAGCCTCAGGTTGATTTAGCTTTATGTATCCTTTTATTATTTAAAAAGCTGTAATAAAAGAAAACAAAAAATTCTGCACTGTTGATGGAACCCCTCCATCCGACAACCCCAAATACAAGAGGTACCTGACACGACGGTCATAATGAATCACTTTATACGAACAGAGTCATTAGTGAGAAGCCTTAATGGCTCAGAAAGCAATATGTTAAACAAAGCTCATTATCGTATGATGCAAATGAGTTCCTCACCAATGATGTCACAGATTGGCTGAGATGGAGAGCAGCACCAGCTCGGTGGGATTGGCTGCTCACCCTCCTGAAGTAATTGCCTTTTGCTTTGGCAGCGACCGAACCACAGACTTTTCTCTCTCTCTTTCTTTCTTTTGTTGCTGTTTTCTCATGCAATCTTGTTCAGCCCCAGCTACATCGCCATAGTACTGGACACCCTGAGAGAGAGAGAGATAGATAGAGAGAGACAGAGGTATAGATATAGAGAAAGACAGAGACAGAGGTATAGATATAGAGCGACAGAGAGAAGGAGAGAGACAGAGAGAGAGAGCGATAGATAGATAGAAATAGAGACCAAGAGATAGCGAGAGAAAATGAGGGTGAGAGAGAGAGATAAAGAAAGCAAGGCTGAGAGACAGAGAAATAGAGAGACCGAGAGCGAGAGAGAGAGAGAGAGAGACACCCCTCCTTCCTACAGCTTCACAGTCCACTCTGAAAAGCAACTGCTGCTGAAATGCCAGCCCTTGGCATTAAGCCCAGACTGCGTTTCTTCCTTGAGGGAGTTTATTTTTATTTGAAGGAGAGAAGAAAAAAAAACTTTGATCTATCTGGTGAAACAAAAGCACAGTAAACACAATCTACTCACTCATATTAAATAGCATAAACGGTGGCGATTGCGTCTTTTGTTCGCTGTTCAAAAAAATAATAGCCATTTGGTAAAGAATCTGTGCAGCAAAAAAAAATTAATAATATAAAAGCCGTGAGCTGACCTGTGATTTAACTGCCCTGGGCCAGAATTTCCCTCCTTTGTCTCTTTCTGTGCAGAAATCTTCATTTTCCGTCTTTCTCTTTAGTATCACGCCAATTGCTCAGCAACCTTTTCAAAAGCTATCGGCGATCATCAGAAATCTCTTTCCTTCAATTAAAAAGAAATATATATATATAGACCGCCCCTTTTCTGCCCCCTGAAAAAGTTTGTTTTAAATTTAAAAAGAAACAAGGACAAATCGGTTGGCAATTAGCCGTCTTCTTGGCATTGTGAGTTGAGAGCAGGGTGTGGGGGCAGCAGGAGAGGGGGGGGGCGGGGTGGGGGTGAAGCCTGGGATGTTAACTAAAAAAAAACTCTGGTTGAATAAAAAATGATGAGAAAATGCAAGGAGTTTTTTGTAGCTCAGCTCTCTCTCTCTCTCTGACCCACTTTGCCAAAGAATGCAGTCATGTTAACTTTAGCATACAATGGATTTCCTGCTCAGGAACCCTTGAAAACTGAGGCCTTTATAACCAGTCACTATTATGTATTGCTAGACAGTAGCCAATCAAAACGCCGCTCAGCATAGCTGTGGCACAATAGGTGCGCTGGTCACACTGCCTTTATGAGCGCAGGTTCAAATTAATTTAATTGAAGGGCCCTGATCTACATAAGTGTGTATGTTTCCTAATAATCAGGCGGGATCATCGCCCTTTCTCTCTTTCCCCATGTCCAACATTTGCTTACAGTTAACTATAATCACTGTTCAGTCATTCTATTAATCTTCACTTCCCTACATGCTACTTTTATCAAATAAATAAATATGCATGAGCTCAGTTCGTTAAAATAATTCACACTTCCCCCTCCCTTCAAGCGAAGTTAACAAAAAAAAATCACCCGAGGCAGATTACAAAAAAAGATAGGTTTTAATAGCAGTAAACGGTAAATTCTGTATATGTGTAAAAATAGTCTTATTTTCCCAGAATGCTCAGCGAGCTGATGGGAAAATATAAGTGGATGTTGTTTTATGCTTCTCTCTCTCTCTCTCTTTCTTTCGCCTCTTCTTTTTTCTCCAGTCGGAAAGAATTAAACAAGCAGCCGTGTAAATTAATTTGCATGTGGCACTTGTGAAAGCCCCTTGTGTCTCATGTGGAGTAATTAAAACGTGTAAAGCAACCCACGAATATGAAGATCGTCATCAGATACGATTCGACAATCAGTCACTTCACATCTCTGTCACGCAATTTCACATTCAAAATCCGCAAGGGCTTATATAAAAAACGAAACCCTTAACCATCAATTACCGTGCATTAATTAAATACATGGGGCAGCCCTCAGCAAAGGGGAACTCCCTGCTAATTTGTGGTGTGTGTATTATTTTTGATGTGTGCGCGATTTGCATATAAATGAGGGAGGGTGCGCCCACTCTATCGCACATTGAATATCAGCAAGCTGTGATATTGTACCTTCCGTCTAGCAAGCTGCAAAACAGACCAGACGGAGAGCTGAATTGAAATCGGTGCTTTGCAAGTAAACTTCAGCAATAATACAAATTTAGTGACATTTGTTCATCAGAGTCCACTTGATAAGATGGGTTAAAATAAATTATTTTGTTTTGTAACTTCTTTTCCTCCTTCATATTGCTTCGTAATGGGTACTGGTGCAAAGTATTCTCCAGATAATAATTTTCCTATTGCTCTTGCCCGTTCCCTGCCCCAGACACTGTATTGGTATTAAATTGTATGACATAGAATTACATATAAGATACAGCACAGAGCCAGGCCATTCGGCCCAACATGTCCATGCTGTTGTTTATGCTCCACATGAGCCTCCTCTCACCTTTCTTCATCTAACCCTATCAGCATATCCTACTATTCCTTTCTTCCTTGTGTTCCTATCTAGTTTTTCCTTAAATGTCCACTAGTGTCCTTTAAGGAAGGAAATCTGCTGCTCTTACCTGGTCTGGCCTATATGTGACTCCAGATCCACAGCAATGTGATTGACTTTAAACTGCCCTCTGAAAGGGCCTAGCAAGACACTCAGTTGTCAAGGGAAATTAAGGATGGGCAACAATTGCTTGCCTTGCCAGCAATGCCCACGTCCCATGAAAGAATTTTTTTTTTTAAATGAAAGAAGACCTGCTGGTTCAGCTTGTAACGCACTGCCTCCTTTTCTTACCGCACTAGTACTGCTAACCATACCTGTGTCCTTGCATTCCATCAAAACCTCTCAATCCTGATCCACTGTGTCTCTTTACACTTCCTTTCCCTGACTTTCCTTGGATTAGTCTCGCCCAGGCTAACTGGTCCTATGATTCCTGGCCAGCCCTCCTCTCTTTCTGGACCAACTTCCTTCCAGATCTGACTCGGTCCGACTTTACAAACAGCCTCTTCCCTTTTTCTCCTGGACCAATCTCCTTCCAATCCAACTCCGTGCGGTCTCTCCCAGACAAATACCTATTCTCCATCTTTTCTGGGTCAATTTCCTGCAGCTCCAGTAGCCCTTGATAATCTTTTGCACAACTTTGATGTTGTGCTTTTGTACATCATATTCATCATATTCTTTTCCTTGCTTTTCGATACTCAGTCTACTGCACAAAAACAGGCCATTCAGCCCAATTGGTCTATGCTGACATTTATGCTCCACAGGACTTTCCAAAAGGCAGAAAAGTAGGTGGAGATGTTAAACAGGAAGCACTCAAGACCTTAGGACATCCCAAAGCTCTTTACAGCCATTGAAATATCTGTGAAGTGTAGCCACTGTTGTGATGCACGGGAACACGGCATTCAATTTGTACATGGTATGCTCCGACAAACAGCAATGTGATAATGATCAGATAATCAGCTTTTTAGTGATGTTGGTTGAGGGATAAATATTGGTCAAGACATCAGGGATAACTCCCTGCTCTTCTTCAAATAGTGCCAGGCAACCTTCTATAGCCATCTAAGGAGGGCAGACAGGGCCTCAATTTATCAGAAAGCCTGGCACCTTGAAGAGCGCAGCGATCCCTCAATACAGCACTGGAAGCGTCAGCCTAGATTCAGTGCTCAAGTCTGTTTACTGGGACACAACCCTCTGGCTGGAATTTTATGGCCACCCCCACAGAAGTGGGCTGAAGGCTGAGGGGGTTGTAAAATTGTTTAGGATGCAGAGGGGGTTGGGGGGGAGGGGTGTCATTCCCTTTGCCTTCCCATCCTCACTGCAAATTTATGAGCAGCAGGGGCGGTAACAAGTGACCCACCTGCCCCAGGCCTCTTGAGGCCCTTAAGTAGCCAATTAATTGCCACTTAAGGGCCTTCTCTTGCCGCTGCTGGTATATTACTAGTGGCGGGCAGACACTTTGTTCGCCGTGGAGGCCGCCCAGCAATACCAGGTGGCCTTGTTGTGGCCCAAGGGAGAACTCTCCTGATCGGACACCCTGTCCTGCCCCACAAGTGCACCTTCCACCGCTCTCCTGATTGACCTCCACCCCCTCGCCAGGGACCAGCCGACTGTCCCCGACGGGGCCCAAAACCCCACTTACCTTTTTCAGCGCCAGAGCCCACGATCCTCCTGAAGCTGGGTGCTGTCCCAGCAGTGACCACTGCTCCCGGTGGCACTGCTGGGACTGAGGAGCTGCCGGCCCCCTAATTGGCCGGCAGATTCTGAAGGCGGGAGTTTCTGCTTCAGACTGGCAATTAAGGGTCCAGGCCGTGTAAAATCTTTGCGTGGCTCCCAGGCCCGGTGGAGGCAGGCTTGGTCCCGACTTTTAAGCTGACGGGTGGGGCATCCACCTCGGCGAGCCATAGCTGAAGCTCAAGAAACTACAACCCACATTTAAACAACCTGTCCTCATAATCTAATTCTTTCAACCCCAGTACATCTTGGTAAATCTGCTCTGTACCCCCTCCAAGGCCAATATGCATTTTTTCACGACAGGAAAACCTATTCCATTACATTCCCTGGTTGGTGATTGACAAAATGCTGATTCCATTCCATTCTTCATTAGCTTTGGTACATCCTTTGACAGATTCAGGCAACTGGGATTAGTGAGACAGAAAGCAGTACTGGAGTGGGGTGCAAATGAGCTTACACCATATGATTGCAGTAGGTGGTGTAATCAGCAGCAAGCAAAATAGGGCGGCACAGTGGCGCAGTGGTTAGCACCGCAGCCTCACAGCTCCAGGGACCTGGGTTCGATTCCGGGTACTGCCTGTGTGGAGTTTGCAAGTTCTCCCTGTGTCTGCGTGGGTTTTCTCCGGGTGCTCCGGTTTCCTCCCACAAGCCAAAAGACTTGCAGGTTGATAGGTAAATTGGCCATTATAAATTGTCACTAGTATAGGTAGGTGGTAGGGAAATATAGGGACAGGTGGGGATGTTTGGTAGGAATATGGGATTAGTGGAGGATTAGTATAAATGGGTGGTTGATGTTCGGCACAGACTCGGTGGGCCGAAGGGCCTGTTTCAGTGCTGTATCTCTAATCTAAAAAAAAATCTAATCTAAATATGGACAGTAGTAACTGCTACGTCTCATCATAAATTTAATTGTGACAAACCACTGCAGAACTTGTGTGAAATCATTTCTCCCTGAACTTCTTCTTTCTACCCACCTTTATCTAATTTCCTCATACTTAGTGACTCGTAAAACCACAGCTGCAAATTCATATCTTTGGCAATGTGGGATAATTTGTCACCTAAGAAGGTTGTTCAGTAGTTATACAATATGTCTTAATCCCAGTAGAAAATTCTGCTTGATGTCGACTTTCCAGAATGCTGCAACACCCTGCGACAGCAGTGGGCTGCGGGTCTCAGCCTGTGATCTACCACACTCCGAGCTCCTGATTATAGTCCTACCACTGTGGGCTGTTGTTAAATGGAGCTCATGACTTTCCCACAGGAACTGAAATAGATGGTGGTGTAATCTTGCCTCCTCCTGCCTACCCCAAGTGAAGCTCCTGCTATAGCCTCACCTCTGCACTCTACATGGCCAATTTTGGCAGTCCCCAGTGTATGGTCCTAGGCCCCCCTTTCTGTTCTTCTTCTACTCAGGGCTGCTTGGCTATGTCCTATATAGCAGTGGCTCAACTATCCCTTGTGTGTTGTCAGCACTCTGAACTCTGCCAGCATCCTTCAGTCCCCTGTCATTTCTGACTACAGACTGCTGACTGACTGCTGAACCTTCATCAGGGGTGAAAGCAGTTTTGGGATGGTAATGCAAAGCCTGCAATAGCGAATCATCAGCCTGCTTTAAACCTCGTATGGTTTTCTTTTGTGTAATGCAGTGTCAGCCTTTATAACAGTGGCACAGTGGTTAGCACCGCAGCCTCACAGCTCCAGCGACCCGGGTTCAATTCTGGGTACTGCCTGTGTGGAGTACTCCAGTTTCCTCCCATCACCAAAAGACTTGCAGGTTGATAGGTAAATTGGCCATTATAAATTGTCCCTGGTATAGGTAGGTGGTAGGAGAATATCGGGACAGGTGGGGATGTGGTAGGAATATAGGATTAGTATAAATGGGTTAATAGATGGTCGGCACAGACTCGGTGGGCCGAAGGGCCTGTTTCAGTGCTGTATCTCTAAATAAAAAATAAATAAATAAAACTAGATGGCACCCTAGGATGGGAGGGTTGCCCTATGATGCGAGGCTGAGTAAATTGGGACTTTCTTCTCTGGTGTTTACAAGAATGACAGGGGATCTCATTGAAACGTACAAGATTCTGAATGGGCTGGTAGGGTACACACTGAGAGATTATTTCCGCTGGTCGGGGAATCTAAAACACGGGGCCACAGTCTCAGGGTAAGGGGCCAATCATTTAGGACTGAGATGAGGAGAAATTACTTCACTCAGAGGATTGTGAATCTTTGGAATTCTCTACCCCAGAAGGTTGCAGATGCTCCATTGTTGAATATATTTAAGGCTCGGATAGACATATTTTTGGTCTCTTAAGGAATCAAGGGATGTGGTGAGCGGGCGGGAAAGTGGAATTGAAACCTAAGATCAGCCATGATTGTATTGAATGGCGGAGCAGTCTTGGTGGGCTGTATGGTCTACTCCTGCTCCTATTTCCTGTGTTCTTGTGGCTAGAATAAAAAGGGGTGGAAGTTTTGCTACAGCTATACAAAGCCCTGGTTAGACCACATCTGGAGCACCACACCTTAGAAAAAATATATTAGCCTTGGAAGGAGTGAGGCACACCTTCACTAGAATGTGATCAGAGCTGCAAGGGTTCGATTTTGAGAGATTACATTAACTAGGCTTGTATTCACAGAAGTATAAAAGGGTAATGGGCGATTTGATAGAGATTTTGAAGATTTTGAAAGGAGTTGATAAGGCAGATAGATAGAAACATTTTCTGCTGGTGGGGAAGTCTAGGACAAGGGGATATAAACTTAAAATCAGAGGCAGGCCATTCAGGAGAGACGTTAAGAAACATTTATTCACACAAAGAGTGTTGGGAGTGTGGAACTCGCTCCCATATAAAGCAGCAGACACTAGCTCAATTAACTATCTTAAATTTGAGATGGATAGATTTTTGTTAGACAGGGAAATTAAAGGATATGAAGCCAAGGTAGATGGATGGAGTCAGGACAAAGATCAGCTGAGATCTCATTGAATGGTGGAACAGGCTCGACAGGTTGAATGGCTTCCGCTATTCCATAAAGTTCCAGGTTCAATGCTTTGCCTGTCCGAAGTTAGCAGATCTTAGCCAGTGGGGTTTTATCTGAAAGTGGCTGAGAGGGCCATTCAGTTTAAATTAGCTCATCTGTTTAGAGATGAAAAGCCTACGGATCCCACAACCTACCATCCAACAGGCTCTTAAAGGCTTTCAACTCCACTACTCCTCTGGAGGTCTATTCAATATATTGATCATACTTTGTGTGAAATAATTCTTCCTGACATCAGTCCTGAGATTTCCCTTCAGCGGTATTTAGTGATCCTTCCCAGTCTATTGCCTTGCCTCACATTGCAATAATGCTTTGGGGTTACCTTCTCTACAGCTCCTGCTTCAAGATATTGCCTTTCCAGGGCTAAATGGAGCTCCCTGCCTGACCCCCACAAGTCCAAAACCTCCTTACTGAACTTGGAGCACATATCATAGAATGGTTACAGCATAGAAGGAGGCCATTCAGCCCATTGTGTCCATGCCGGCCCTCTGTAAGATACTCAATTAGTCCCACTCCCCGCCTTTTCACCGTAGCTCTACATATGGTTTCTCTTTAGATAATTGTCCAATTCCCTTTTGAAAACCATAATTGAATCTGCCTCCACCACACTCTCAGGCAGTGCATTCCAGATCCTAACCACTTGCTGTGTAAAAACGTTTTTCCTCATGTCACCTCTTGTTCTTTTGCCAATGACCTTAAATCGGTGTCCTCTGGTTCTCAACCCTTCCGCCAATGC
The DNA here is from genome assembly GCF_036365525.1 of Heterodontus francisci. Classification (NCBI taxonomy): domain Eukaryota; kingdom Metazoa; phylum Chordata; class Chondrichthyes; order Heterodontiformes; family Heterodontidae; genus Heterodontus; species Heterodontus francisci. The sequence goes on from NC_090380.1 coordinate 112,962,008, forward strand.
GAACAGTTTCTCTCTAACTGCTCTGTCTAGACTCTTCATGATTTTGAACAGCTCTAATAAATCGCCTCTCAATCTTCTCTTCTCTAAGGAGAACAGCCCCAGCTTCGCCAATTTATCCACATAACTGAAGTCATCCCCAAAACCATTCTCATAGACCTTTTCTGCATCTCTCATGTGCCTCCACATCCTTCCTAAAGTGTGGGGCCCAGAATTGGACACAATACTCCAGTTGAGGCCGAACCAGTGTCTTATGAAGGTTAACCATAACTTCCCTGCTTTTGAATTCCATGCCTCTGTTTATAAAGCCTAGGATTTCATGTATTTGTTAACTACTTTCTCAACCTGCCCTGCAACCTTCAATGATTTGTGTACATATACCCCCGGGGTCCCTCTGCTCTGCATCCCCTTTAAAATTGTATCCTTTATTTCATATTGCCTTTCCTCATTGTTCCTAACAAAATGTATCACTTCATATTTCTTTGCATTAAATTTCATCTGCCACCAGTCTGCCCATTCCGCCAGCATATTTATGTCCTCTTGGCCTATCACTATCCTTCTCACAGTTCACAATACTTCCAAGTTTTGTATCCTCTGAAAATTTTGAAATTGTACCTACCCACCCTAGTCTAGGTCACTAATATAGATCAAGAACAGCAAATGTCCTAACATCGACTCGTGGGGAACCCCTCTATATAACTTCTTCCAATCTGAAAAACAACCGTTCACAACTATTCTGTAAATTGGCTGTGGTAGATTGGGAAACTACATTAAAAGGTGTGATGGTAGACAGGCAATGGCTAGCATTTAAATAATTCATACATGGTTTACATCAAATTTACATTCCTTTGAGGCACAAAAGCCCAGCAGGAACAGTGATCAAACCATGACTAACAAGAGAAGTTAAAGATTGTATTAAATCAAAGGAAGAGGTTTATAACGTTTTCAAAAAGGTTCTGAGGCTGAGGATTGGGAGATTTTAGAATTCAGCAGAAGAGGACCAAGAAACTGATAAAGAAAGATAAAATAGAACATGAAAGTAAACTAGCGAGAAACAAAGACCGTAAAAGCTTCTATAGGTATGCGAAAAGCAAAGCCAAATGTGGGCCCACTACAGGCAGAAACAGGGGAATTTATAATGGGGAATAAGGAAATGGCAGAGAAAGTTAACAAATACTTTCATGATGGAAGATACAAAAAACCTTCCAGAAATACTAAAGAACCAAGGGACAAGCGAGAACGAGGAACTGAAAAAAAAATAGTATTAGTCAAAAGGTAGTACTGGAGGAATTAATGGGACTGAAAGTTGATAAATGCCCTGGACCCAATGATGGATCAATGGATGCATTGGTGGTCATCTTCCAAAATTCTATAGATTCTGGAATGGTTCCTGAAATTAGGAAGGTAGCAAATGTAACCCCACTATTTAAGAAAGTAGAGAGTGAGAAAACTGGGAACTGTAAACTGTAGGGAAAATGCTAGAATCTATTGTAATGGATGTGATAACTAACACTTAGAAAATAATGGTATGATTGGGCAGATCAACATGGATTTATGAATGGGAAATCATGTTTGACAAATCTGTTGGAGTTTTTTAAGGATATAACTAGCAAAATAGATAAGGTGGAACCAGTGGATGTGGTGGATTTAGATTTTCAGAAGGCTTTCAATAAGGTCCCACACAGAAGGTTAGTAAGCAAAATTAGAGCAAAAGGGATTGGGGGAAATATACTGACATGGATTGTGAACTGGCTACCAAACTGAAAACACAGAGTAGGAATAAACGGGTCATTCTCAGATTGGCAGGCTGTGACTAGTGGGGTACCGCAGGGATCGGTGCTTGGGCCCCAGCTATTCACAATCTGTATCAATGATTTGGATGTGGGACCAAATGTAATATTTCGAAGTTTGCTGATGACACAAAACTAGGTGGGAATGTGAGTTGTGAGGAAGATGCAAAGCCGACTTCAAGGGGATTTGGACAGGCTAAGTGAATGGTCAAGAACATGCCAGATGGAATATAATGTGCAAAAATGTGAAGTTATCCACTTCGACAGGAAAAACAAAAATCAAAAATGCAGAATATTTCTTAAAAGGTGAGAGATTGGGAAGTGCTGATGTCCAAAATGACCTGGGTGTCCTTGTTCATAAGTCATTGGAAGTCATACGTAGGACTATATTGCAAGAGGATTTGAGTACTGGAGTAAAGACGTCTTTCTGTATTGGATAGAGCCTTGGTGGGATCACACCCGGAATATTGTGTACAGTTTTGGTTTCTTTACCTAAGGAAGGATATACTTGCCAAAGAGGGAGTGCAATGAAGGGTCACCAGACTGATTCCTGGGATGGCGGGATTGTCCTATGAGGAGAGATTAAGGAGACTGGGCCTATATTCTCCAGAGTTTAAAAGAACGAGGGGTGATCTCATTGAAGCATACAAAATTCTTACAGGGCTTGACTGGGTAGATGCAGGAAGGATGTTTCCCCTGGCTGGGGGTGTCTAGAACCAGGAAACACAGTCTCAGAAAAGGTAGACCATTTAGGACTGAGATGAAGAGGGATTTTTGCACTCACAGAGTGGACAATCTTTGGCATTCTCTACCCTAAAGAGCTGTGGAGACTCAGTCATTGAGTAAATTCAAAAGAGAGAGCAATAGATTTCTAGATATTAAATATATTAAGGACTATGGGGATAGTGAGGGAAAATGGTGTTGAGGTAGAGGTCAGCCATGATCTAGTTGAATAGTGGAGCAGGCTCGAGGGGCCAAATGGCCTACTCCTGCTCCTATTTCCTGTGTTCCTATGTTCTCTGTTTCCCGTCACTCAGCCAACTTCATACCCATGCTGCCACGGTCCCTTTTATTCCATGGGCATCAACTTTACTGACATGGGCGGCACAGTGGCGCAGTGGTTAGCACTGCAGCCTCACAGCTCCAGGGACCCGGGTTTGATTCTGGGTGCTGCCTGTGCGGAGTTTGCAAGTTCTCTCTGTGACCGCATGGGTTTTCGTCGGGTGCTCCGGTTTCCTCCCACAGCCAAAGACTTGTAGGTTGATAGGTAAATTGGCCATTGTAAATTGCCCCTAGTGTAGGTAGGGAATATGGGATTACTGCAGGGTTAGTATAAATGGGTGGTTGTTGGTCGGCACAGACGCGGTGGGCCAAAGGGCCTGTTTCAGTGCTGTATCTCTAAATAAATAAAATACAAAGCCTGTTATGTGGCACTTTAACAGATGCCTTTTCGAAGTCAATGTACTACCCTCATAAACCCTCTCTATTACTTCATCAAAAAACTCAATCAAATTATTTAAAAATGAATTTCCCTTAACAAATCCATGCTGGCTTTCCTTAATTCATTCACATTTGTCCAAGTGACTGCTAATTTTATCCCGGATTATCATTTCTAAAAACTTTCCCACCACCAAGGTTAAACTGACTGGTCTGTAGTTGCTGGATTAATCTTTACACCCTTTTTTTGAAATGTAACATTTGCAATTCTCCAGTCCTCTGACACCATCCCTGTATCTAAGGAGGATTGGAAGATTATGGCCAGTGCCTCCATAACTTCCACCCTTACTTCCCTCAGTATCCTCGCTGCATCTGATCCGGATCTGGTGACTCAACTTTAAGTACAGCCAGCTTTTCTAATACCTTCTCTTAATCAATTTTTAACCCATCCAGTGTCTCAACTACCTCCTTTTTTATGACTTTGGCAGCATTTTCTTCTTTGGTAAAGACAGATGCAAAGTATTCAGTTAATACCTCAGCCACTCCCTCTACCTCCATGTAAAATCCCCTTTTTGGTCCTTAATCGGCCCTACTCCTCCTTTTACCACCCTTTTACTATTTATTTGCCTAGGGAAGACTTCTGGATTCCCTCTTATGTTGGTTGGCAGTCTCTTCTCATACTCTGTTTGATGATCTTATTTCATTTTTCACTTCTCCTCTGAACTTCCTGTATTCAGTCTGCATTATCAACCCTAACATCTGTGATACACACTTTCTTTCTGCTTCATCTTACTCTCTACCTCTTTCATCATCCAGGGAGCTCTGGCTTTGTTTGTCCTACCTTTCGTGGGAATGTACTTTGACTATAGCTGATCTTTCGCCTCTTTGAAGTCAGCCCATTGTTCAATTGCAGTTTGCCTGCCGGTCTTTGATTCCAATTTACCTGGGCCAGATCTGTTCTCGTTCCATTGAAATTGGCCCTCCCCCAATTAATTATTTTTACTCTAGATTGCTCGTTGTCTTTATCCGTAGTTAATCTAAACCTATGATGCTATGATCACTGTCACCTAAATGTTCCCCAACTGAAACTTGATCCACTTGTCCCACCTCACTCTCTAGAACCAGATCCAGCAATGCCCCCTTCCGCATTGAACTGGAAGCATACTGATGTAGAAAATTCTCCTGAACACACTTTAGAAGTTCTACTCCTTTCTGCCCTATACACTATTACTACCCTAGTCTATATTAGAATAATTAAACACTCCATTATAGCTACTCTATTGTTTCTGCATCTCTCTATAATTTCATTGCAAATTTATCCCTCTAAATCTTTCCCACTAGAATACCCAGTAGTGTAATGGTACCTCTATTGATTCTTATCTCTTCTGTCCTTGAGCCCTCTAAGACATCCTCTCTCTCTGGCATGTAATATTATCCTTAATCAATACTGCCACCCCTCCTCCTTTCTTTCCTTCCCTATCTTTCCTGAACACCTTGTATTTAGGAATATTTAATACCCAGTCCTGTCCTCTTTTGAGCCAGGTATCTGTTATCACCACAACATTATACTCCCATGTAGCTACCTGTGCCTGCAGTTCACCAACCTTATTTACCATACTCCATATATTCACATATATGCAATGTAAACCTAATTTAGACCTTAATGAATTCCCTCTTACTCTGGCCCCACCTAATAACGCACTATTACTTGCTCTAGTGCTATCTGTCTCTCCCAATTCTCTGTTCACCTTGTTTTTCTTTGCTAATGGTGCCTCCTGGTTCCCATCCCCCGACAAGTTAGTTTAAACCCGCCCCAACTGCACTAGCAACTTTCCTGCCTCCTATTGCAGCAACACCTTCAGTCTAAAGAGGTCCAAGAAACCAATATCCCGGGCTCCTCGGACCTCACCATTTGTGTACTGCGCGTGTTAACCCAGGTGCGGGGCACCACCCAGAAATGTGTGCTCCCGAATTTAATCCGCTAGTAAACCCCACAAGACTTGTGATGCAGTGAATCAGCCATGTGCTTCTTCTCTCTACTGCCTCTTGTGTTGAATGCTTCCTTTGTGTCTTGGTAATCGAACCTGGACACAATACTCACGGGTACCTGTGCAGTTTTAGCATAACCTCTTCTGGCTTGAGCTTGGTAGGTTTTGCATTACAGCTTAGAATTCTGCTTGCTTTGTTAATTGTTGCTGTGCAGTTCTGTGACCTGGTAAGTGCTGAGTCTAAGAACATTCTAGGTCTAATTCAAACTCAGTTGTACCTGTTTCTATATTGCTTCTACAGAATGTATGTCATCCTTATCCCTTCCAACATAGAAATTTAAAGCACAGAAAAAGGCCATTCAGCCTAACTGGTCTATGCTGGTGTTTATGCTCGACACCAGCCTCCTCCCACCCTACTTCATCAAACCCTATTAACATATCCCTCTAGTCCTTTATCTCTCATCTACCTGTCTAGCTTCCCCTTAAACGTATGTATACTATTTGCCTCAACCACTCTATGTGGTAACAAGTTCTACATTCTAACCATGCTCTGAATAAAGAAGCTTCTCCTGAATTCTTCATTGGATTTAATAGTGACTGTCTTGTAATTATGGACCCTGTTTTTGGACCCTCACAAGTGGAGGCATTTTCTCCAAGTCAACCTATCAATCCTATTTTGTAATTTTGAAGGCCTCGACTCGGTCATCTCTCTTTTCTTGAGTACAAGGTAAATGTACAGTACCTAACATTTGCTGATTTAAATTTCATGAACCACTTTTTCAGCCATTTACATGCTTTAACTAAATTCTTTCATACCACCTGATTGTTCCCCTTCAAGGCACACACCTTCCTGACTTAGGAACATAATGCCATTCCTTCATTATACCTGGCTCAGTCTCTTATAAAGCTCCAGCAAACACCATTGTGGGAACACCATCACTAACTTGTCAGAGCATATGGAGATGGGTAATAAATGTATCCCTATCAGTGTTACCCACTCCCCAAGAACAAATATTGCTTTAAGAGCCTCTCCTTTCCATCCCCCAGTTTGATATCTGCAAACTTGGCCATTTTGCATTGAATCTGCCAGTTTTTATGCTCCACACGAGCCTCCTCCCACCCTACTTCATCTAACCCTACTAGCATATCCCTCTAGTCCTTTATCTCTCATCTACCTGTCTAGCTTCCCCTTAAATGTATGCATACTATTCGCCTCAACCACTCCTCTTTTTCCCCTTCAGCCACTTGAATGTAAAGCATCGTCTGGGAGGTGCAACCCTTTCCACTCAGGTGTCGGCTTAACCCAAGCACATGAAGGAAAATCTGGAGTTCCGCTCGTTGATATAAACGAGCAATAACAGGGATCCTAGTGCCACTCCCTGATGCATCCCAGTCCTCGCACTCCAAAAACACACATCTAACAAGTATCACATTCTACCTTTTAGGCATTAGGCCAAAGTCTGCCGCGAAAATAATGGCGGGTTTAGTGGCGCTCGCCGTCATTAATGAATAGCTTAATCTGGCAACTTGTGGACAGAAGAGATATTGCGTGAGTTGCCAATCATCACAAATTGCTGAATGTACTGCGCCACTCTACCATTAGCCTCGCAAAAAAGGCAGCTCGCTGTCAACCTCCCCATGCATTTGAGCAAATTACTGCATTTACACATTAATTGCCAATTAAATTTAACACAGAAATTTTAAAAAATTACTTTTCCTTTGTCTCTTTTTTTAACCTCTTAATTCAATCTTTCTTTCCCTCTCTTTATTTCTATATCTACTTGACACTAATTCATCCTCCTTTTCCTTCTGCCCTTGGATCCTTTCTCAATCCTTAAATCTGGTTGGTCGTGTCCTTCACTAAGGTCCCAGATTCCCTGTTGCCCTCTTTGCACTGTTATCAGCTCATACTTCCAGCAAGTTACAAGGCAAAACATTTCTGAGTTGAAGGATGACGAAGGAAGTATAAGTCATGGGGCACACAGCAGGATGCCCCACTCCAGCAAAATCTGGTCCGTTATCTTTTCACTGGAATGCGAGTAGTCTCAAGACTCACCGAGCTGGACAAGAGAAAAATCAACCATGGTCCTTGCTCGTGATTGCCATCTGGTGATGTGTTCTGAAAAGTGCACATGTACGTCTATGATGTGAGGACTAAACTGGTGCTTTGCTATGGCGCCTTCCCAGTTTTGGTCAAGAACAGCTGTAGTTCAGTCAGTAGCGCTCTCTCCTCCGAGTCAGAGCGTCATGAGTTCACTCCCCGCTCCAGAGACTTGGGCACAAAAATGGACACGAAATGTGATTGATTATCTGCTCATTTTCACATTGCTGTCTGTGGGAGCTTGCTGTGCGCAAATTGGTTGTCGAGTTTCCTACATCGCAATAGTGACTACACTTCGAAAGTACTTCATTGGTTGAACAGTGTTTTGGGATATTCTGAGGTCATGAAAGGTACTATATAAATGCAATTCTTTTTTCTTTCTCACAGTTTAGGCTCACAACCTAGGCTTGTAAATGAGAGATGGCTAAAAGGAACATGGTTATTCATGGAACTGAATCCTCGGACAATTCTGAAATAACAACAGAAAATGTTGGAAATACTCAGCAGGTCTGGTAGCATCTGTGGAGAGAGAAGCAGAGTTAATGTTTCAGGCTGACAACCCTCCATCAGAACCAGGTCAATTCTGCTCTTTCGGGACAGGAGGGGAGGGAATAATGAGACAAAATTCTTGCCTTGTACTTGAGGTTATTGACGCCTGTATCTGAGCACAGATAAACACACCCAAGGTCCAAAACATGCCATATCTACCTCAAAATAATTATTTAACAGCCCAGGATCACGTGGTCATTGCTTGTTGCACAGCACACTGTCTTTCCAACCTCAAACACAAATTATTTGAACCTTATTAAAAAAAGTTTCTAGCTCTCAGCCTTTGGAGGTCTTTGCCAGACTGCTGTCATGGTTACCAATCCTCTGACTTCCAATCATTGAGCCTTTCACTTCACCGCATACCAGAACTGATTGGTTTGGCTGCTCCTTGGGTGGAGCAACAAAGGGTCACTAGAGGTCAGGCGGTAGAAATGTCAAGTATGCAATTTTTTAACCTTATCGTTCTCCGCTCCATGGAAAGAACACATTCCTCACAAATTGATTTTATTCAGTCTGTAGTTAACCACAAAATGCGAGTCCTGGAGTGTCTTATGAATCTTATGGTTCCTCTTTACATTCCATCAGTACTAAGAGCTAACAACACTCCAGAGTCTTGAAGATTAACCTCCAGGGCACTGCCACAAGCAACGCGGACAAAAATCATAGGGAGCATTGATAAAAATTTCATTTTTTCATTTTCTTTGAACACTTTTTTATTAATGATAAAAATATAGCAGATGGGATAAAATACTGTTTGACTGAGAGTCAAGAATCATCCAATTGGGTAATGAAGAGTTTATTCACTTCCTAATTGCCCCTGGAAAGGTGAGGGTGGATGTGTTGGATGGTCAATGGTGGGAGAGGGGAGGTGGGACAGTTGGAGGCAGAAGGTCATATGATGAAACCGCCAGGAATATATTCAATCGGAGTTGATAACCCTTTTAGTCCTCTCACCAGCAGCACCATGGGGGTCTATGCTAAGGTAGCAAAGATCGATCTCAGAATCTCTGGGTTGGGGAGAGAGAGGGAAATGTCAGAGAGCCAACTTAGATTTCTACCCAGATTCAGCTGGACCTCTACAGTTATAAAGACGAACCAACACCCATTCTCTAGGCTCTCTGGGGAGCTAATGGCGGGATTCTGGCACCCACAGAAGTGCAGTAAAGCAAGAGCTCAGGTGAAAACATCTTTGATATATGCTTATGTTCTTATGTTTACAGCCAACTGGTGCCACATTAGTGACAATTCTGTGTTGTGCTCTCATGCCTGCTCAGAACTGAAGTTGAGAACTAAAGGCATTAATTAATGAGAACAGGTTGCATAAAGTTGGCTTGTATTCCTTTAAGTATAGAAAATTAAGGGGTGGTCTAATTGAGGTGTGAAAATGATTAAAGGATTTGATAGGGTAGATCAAGAGAAATCATTTCCTGTGATGGGAAGAAAGGGACATAAACTTAAAACTATAACTATGCCTTTCAGGAGTGACGTCAGGAAGGGTAGTGGAAATCTGGAACTCTCTCTGTTGAGGCTGGGGTCAGCTGAAAATTTCAAAACTGAGATTGATAGATTTGTGCTAGGCAGAGGGTATTATGGGTACAGAAGCAAGTTGAGTCGGTGAAGATACAGATCAGGCATGGTCAGTTTGAATGGCTGAACAGGCTCAAGGGGCTGAATGGCCTATCCTGTTCTTATGTTCCTATGACTGCCCAAACTCATCAGCTTATTCTTAATCCGTTCTTTTAAATGCTCAACAAGACATATAGATACAAGAAATGATCTCTCAATATATTTTGTAACCAACCACAAAATCGAGACCAAAGCTGACATTACAAGAAGTCACAGGCCCTGATTCTGTGCTGAGAATAACAGTGAGGCTATCAGCACTTACCATTATTATAGAGTAAACAGGATAACGTCTTCCAGAGTCTGCAGATTCACAGTCAAGAGACTTGGCAATGAAGTTTATGGAAAGGTGTGAAGTTTCTGTACGACTTACTAGTTACACACTAAACACATCATAAAAAGTTAGAATTGGTGCATTCAAATGTAAATGAATTTTTAAATGGCTTATTAAGTCCTAATTACTGCCAAACAACCTCTCTGGTCCTGAAAATGTTTAATTTTACATGTGGATTTTCATTCCTTCAGGGTTGAATTAGTACTGGAGATTTAAAACAAAGTTCAAGATTTTTTTCAAAAACTTCTTCTGTTTGTCTCTTTCATCTCTCTCACACACACACTTAATCCCATCTTTCTTTCCCAATCTTTATTTTGTTTTCTGTACTTTTTAAAATCTAATTTATACTTCCTGGTTTAGACTCTGCATGTCTCAGCGAGGCTTCTTTAGTGTGATTGGTTGAAGTGCCAATCTGTTGTTTGCCCTCCTCAATTACAATTAAAAACTGATGACAGCAAGTCTATATTCAAAAGCCTGGAAAAAATATGGACGGCTGTCAGCATCGTGAATAACGAGCGCCATTCCTTTTTCTGCTGACCGCAAAATCTGGGCCATTGAATTAAGAAATCATAGAAAGATTCAGCACATTGTGCCTGTGCTGGCTCTCAGGTAGAGCTGTCCAATTAGTCCCACTCCTCTGCTCTTTCCCTATAGTCCTGTATTATTTTTCCCTTCAAGTATTTATGCAGTTCTCTTTTGAAAGTTACTATTGACTCTGCTTCCACTGCCCTTTTAGGCACTGCACGCCAGACAAAAGAAGATCATTTGAAGCAGAAAGGTCAAGAGGTCCATGATGGTACAGATAGACAGGTAACCTTGGACTGCTTATTCATTGTCAAGAGGCAATGATCCAGGCCACCTTGTTAGATGAATCAGACTTGGCAAATCCCACAAGCTGGGCATTTTGCGCTACAGATGGGTGAGGCAGTAGATGACCCCATCAGTGAGGTCACCGACTCAGGCTGGGTGGTTGGGAGGTGGGGGGGGGGGGGGGGGTGGGGAGGAGGAGTGGGGTAAGAAGTTTTTAATTTTTTTCCTTCATAAGCACTAGCAGATCTCCCAAGACATTGCTCATTGTGAATCAGAGGTTCTATAACAGCAGTGATGTTATGGTAAATTGTATTAGCAGCTTTATAAGAAACATAAGAAATAGGAGCAGAAGTCGGGCAATCAGTCCCTTGGGCCTTCTACACTATTCAGTTAAGATCATGCCTGATCTTCTACATTGACTCCACTTTCCTGCCCCATCCCCATATCTCTTGATTCCTTTACAACCCAAAAATGCATAGATCTCAATCATGAATATACTCAATGATTGAGCATCCACAACTCTCTGGATTAGAAAATTCTAGATTCACAACCCTCTGAGTAAATGTCAGTAGAAATGGAGATGGTAGAGGTAATGGATGAGGTGAAAATTGATAGGCAGAATGTATTGGAAAGGCTGGCTATGCTTAGAGTGGATACGTTGCCTGGTCCGGTTGGCTTGCATCCCAGGTTACTAAAGGAAGTGGGAGTGGAGATAGTGGAAGAGCTTTCCATAATCCTCCAATCTTTCCTAGATATGAGGAGGTGCCAGAGGATTAGAGAGTGGTAAATGTGACATCCTTATTCAAGAAAGGGTGTAAGGATGTTCCCAGTAACTACAGGCCGGTTAGTTTAACATCTGTGGTGGGTAAGCTTTTAGAAACAACAATCAGGGAAAAAAATCACCAGGCATTTGGAGAGGTTTGAGTTAATTAAGGAGAGCCAGTATGGGTCTGTAAAAGGCAGATCATGCTTGGCTAATCTAATTGATTTTTTTGATAATGTAAGAGAGAGGGTTGATGAAGGGAATGTGGTGGATGTTGTCTACATGGAATTTAGAAAAGCCTTTGACAAAGTACCACAAAAAAGGCTGGTTAACAATGTTGAGGCTCATGGAACAGGAGAGTTAGTGTCAGCGTGAATATAAAATTTGCTTAAGGGCAGAAAACAGCGAGTTGTGGTAAATGGTCGTTTTTCAGACTGGAGGATGGTAGACACTGGTGTTCCCCAAGGGTCAGTGCTAGGATCACTGCTTTTTTGATATACATAAATGACTTGGATATTGGAATACAGAGTCAAATTTCAGAATTTGTTGATGATACCAAACTTGGAGGTGTGGAAGACCATGAGGATGATACCAATTGACTGAAAAAGGACATAGATAAGCTAGCAGAATGGGCAGACAAGTGGCAGATGGAATTTAATACAGAGAAATGTGAGGTGATGCATTTTGGCAAAAGGGTTAAGGAGAGGTGATTGAGATTAAATGGTACAGTTCTAAAGCGTGTACAAGGACAAGCGTGTCTTGGGGGTTCATGTGCATAGATCTTTAAAGGTGGTAGGACACATTGGGCTGGCTTTTATTAGTGTCGAATGGCCTATCCTGTTCCTATGTTTCTATGACGACCTAAACTCATCAGCTCATTCTTAATCTGTTCTTTTAAATGCTCAACAAGACATATAGATACAAGAAATGTTCTCTCAATATACTTTGTAAACAACCACAAAATTGAGACCAAAGCTAACATTACAAGGAGACACAGGCCCTGATTCTGTGCTGAGAATAACAGTGAGGCTATCAGCACTTACCATTATTATAGAGTAAACAGGATAACGTCTTCCAGAGTCTGCAGATTCACAGTCAAGAGACTTGGCAATGAAGTTTATGGAAAGGTGTGAAGTTTCTGTATGACTTAACTTACTAGTTACCCACGAAACACATCAGAAAAAGTTAGAATTGGTGCATTCAAATGTAAATGAATGTTTTAATGGCTTAATAAGTCTTCATTACTGCCAAACAACCTCTCTGGCCCTGAAAATGTAATTTTACATGTGGATTTTCATTCCTTCAGGGTTGAATTAGTACTGGAGATTTAAAACAAAGTTCAAGATTTTTTTCAAAAACTTTTTCTGTTTGTCTCTTTCATCTCTCTCACACACACACTTAATCCCATCTTTCTTTCCCAATCTTTATTTTGTTTACTAGATTTTACTATTTGTGGCGGCGCACTTTGAACTCAGTGGCTTTCCCACATGGAAGGGCCGCCACATAGGCCCTGTGATCTTACACGCGGGTGCTGGTTTAAATGGAGGGGGTGGAGCGGTTGCCCCGGTGGCCGCTGTGTCCCAGCAACGGTGTCCAGCACCACTGTGCAGGCGCCGGCGCCATTTTAAAGGGCTTTAAGCCCTTAGAAATAAATGTAATTTTTAAAGGTACAGTATGAATTTATATTTTAATAACAGATAATAATGATATGGAGGTCCTTCCCCAACCCCCCCAATGGTCTTTTATTTGGCCCTCATTGACAAAACTTGCCTTTTTCCATACCCGAACTTGCCCCCCCCCAACCTTCTAACGTTTGCCCTTCAACCCTTTCCTACCATCCACACAGCCAATTAAAATTGTTTCCCCGCTCTCCCACCCTGAACATTTTAGTCCTCTCCCCTCCTCACCAGGTTCTCAACTTGGAATTCCGTACGGAGTTCCGAAGGCGCGCAAAGTGCGAACAGCGTGGGACGGCCGTCGCCTGCAGGTTGGTCAGTTAACATATCATTACTGTGTATTTACATATTTAGATGAAGGGCTCGCCAACCCACAGCAATATTGCTGACTTTGCCTCGCAAGTCACTCAGCTGCATTCAAACAGGTGACTTACCACCACCTTCTCAAGGGCAATTAAGGCTTGGCAATAAATGATGCCCACATCCCAAGAATGAATAAAAATGATGCATAAGTAGGAAATGTTTGCAAGGGTATAGGTCTAAAATTTACACCGGACATTGGAAACTATGTTCTGAAGCCCATGCCAAGTTTTTTGCCAATCAGACTCCTCCCCCAACCTGTCTGTGGTTTCCTTTACACTGTCTCCCTCACCCCCACCCCCATGCCACTTTGTCCTCTCTTTATATTCCTGACTCACATTTTGTGCTTCATTGCTGGCTGGAACATCTTGGGCTGAGGGTGTGCAATTTCCTGACCTTCCAATAGCAAAGAAATGGAAAATCTAATTCACTTTTGGTAGGTTTGCCAATTTTTACAGTCTTAATAAATATGCATTTCCAAAAACAAACAAAAGTTACTTCATAGAATGTTCAAAGGTTCCCTGTTTAAATGTTTGAAAAGAATGTTTGAATTTTCAAGAGCAACATACAAAAATCCTTTGTCTATGAACAATTGCTTTGGGAGTAATTTTGACTTTAGACAATAATGTAAAACAGATGATATCTATTCAGTCCCCATTATACATCACTCCTAATTTCTATTTCCATTATCTTCACTGGAGAATGAAATCAGGAGATGTATAACATGTGGCTAAATAAATATCACAAATTTTATATCGAATTACATAGAATTTTATAGTACATAAGCGGACAAATTTCCTAACAGGTCCATGCTGGTGATAATGCTCCATATGCTACCTAACCCTCAGCATTTCCTTTTTTTCTCCCTCATGTGTTTCTCTAGCTTCCCTTTAACTGTCTCTATTCTATTTTTGTCAACTATTCCGTGATAGCGAGTTCCACATGCTTACCATTCTCTGAGTAAAGAAGTTTCTCTTGAATTCCTTACTGGATTTATTAGTGGCTATCTTATATTAATGACCCCCTACCCACCACCCCTCCCCCCTCCAACTAGTTTTGGTCTCCTGCAGATGGAAATATCTTTTCTACGTCTACCCTATCAAACCCCTTCATAATTTTAAAGGGCTCTATTGAGCTCATTCAAAGTCAAAATTACCCCATCTCTTTCCTTCCTAACCATCAAAAAGAAACCACATATTCATGCTCCTGATTCAAATGTTGTGCTGTTAACCTGCCTATTAATAACCTAAAATAAAGGCCATCCTTGCCTACATAGAACATTTGATGTTTAGCTTCCAAATCCTCTGAGGGTGAGGAATCACGCCTTTTGGCCCTTCAACTCCTGTTGCCTCACGGATTGTGAGTTGGAAAGTCCTGCCGGTACCCAGACTGCCCGGATATGATTGAAAGCTCCCAACAACTGCTAATAATGAGTTCAAGCTCAGGCTTTTGAGAAAGGCCAAGACTGTGGAGGAAAAGCTTTAATGAATATGCAAAGGCAAAAATGATAATTCAAGGCTTAAATTCATTCATGTCAATATGAAATAGGTAATCTCTAAAGTTATTTGAAAAAATGTATTTAGAACCTTATTTTGGAAATTAGAAATTTCAGAAAAATTGCAGATAATTATGTTTTCAAGAAGAATTTTGAGTGATTTGATTGGTTCATTGTCATCATGTTGGTGAACTATTGACATCTTTCTATGGAGTCTTTCCATTAAAAATGTTAAGATGGAAATTAATAATTTTGGACAGGAAGCATAACTAGGTTTTTTAATAAGCTGTAGATAGTTTGCTACAGTTAATATGTAACAGCCAATGGCATCCTTATTACAGGTTAGGCAGAAAGCTGCTGGGAGATTAAGGTTTCCTCTGGAACCTTGGCTGATGACCTCACTGAGAAACCCTAAAACAGCAGCAGATTGGGAGACATATGCCTCAACCAAAATTAATGTGGAACACACCATTGGCATACGAGAGCAAAGTTTGCATCATGTGGACCACTCAAAGCGGTGCAGCCTTGCTAAGGTCTCCAAAATAACAATGTCTGCTGCACGTTACACAATTGGAACATTAGAAACAGGAGAAGGCCATTCAGCCCCTCAAGCCTGTACCGCCATTCAATTAAATCATGACTGATCTGCATCTTAATTCCATCTACCTGCCTTTGTTCCCTAACCCTTGATACCCTTGACATTTCGGAGAGAAGGCATCATATGGCAGGATGAAGGGCAATCAAAATGCAAGAGTAGCAGAGGAGGAAGATGGAGAAATTGAAGCAAGTAGGTTTTCTAAATCCTGCCCCTGCACAAGCATTATAGATCAATGATCCTCCAGATGTAGGTTTTCCAAAATGGGTGCATTTTAGACCCGATTAGCTTAGTGATGAGTTTCAGATAGGCAAATGCAAGTGGGCTGTTTAGACCAGTTATTCCAATGTCATTAGCGTAGTTTCAAATTCACTACGCGTGTTATATTTCTTGCTCTCCACAAATTCTGGACAATTTACACATTAATGACAGCAAGCACCATTATTTTGCCAGCAAATTCTGGCCTGTGCTGTGATCGTAAGTACTTGAGCTATGCAGCGATTCTTTTTTATTCTTTTATGGAGTGTGAGCAATGCTAGCAAGGCTGGAAGGTGGTGGTGAGCCACAGTGCTTTAGTCTGCAGTAGTTTGATGCAACTGTGTGGCTTGCTAGGTCATTTCAGAGGGTAGTTAAGAGTCAACCACATTGTTATGGATCTGTAGTCATGTGTGAGTCAAAGAGGGCAAGGATGGCAGATTTCCTTCCATGGAGGTCATCAATGATCCAGATGGGTTTTTATAACAATCTGGTAGTTTCATCATCATTATTAATACAACTAGCATCTGATTCCAGATTCATTAATTAATTGAATTTAAATTCCCCCAGCTGCCATGGTGGGATTTGAACTCATGTCTCCAGAACATTAGTCCAGGCCTCTAGATTACTAGTCCAGTAACATTACCACTATGCTACTACTCCCTCTTCACAGGCCACATTGGAAAATCCGGTCACCTACCAGATGGTTCCTCTTTTCTAGCTTCCAACTGCTAGATCACTGTGACATCTTCTCTCTCTAATTGATTCCACTATGGTCGATGCTCCTCTGAACTTTCCATTTCCACTCCACCTGATCTTTGAATGAACTGTTCCATCATGCTCTTCCTTTTCCCCACAGTCTCACTGCCTTGAAACCAAGACTTGCCACGTTGCCTTGCATCTTTAATTACTCTTAGCCAGAAAGAAATACTTGCATTGATACAAAACCTCTTTCATGATGAAAGGATGTCCCAAAACCTTTTACAGCCAATGAGGTACTTTGGAAGTGTAGTTGTAATGTAGAAAATGCAGCAGCTAATTTGCACACAGCAATGTCCCACAAACAGCAATGAGATAATGACTAGATAACCTGTTTTTAGCGGTATTGGTTCCAGGATAAATATGGGCCAGGATACTAAGGAGAACTCCTAGGTTCTTCTTCAAAATAGTGCTGTACGATCTTTTACATCCACCTGAGAGGGCTTTGGTTTAATGTCTCGTCTGAAAGACAACACCTCTAACAGTGCAGCATGCCCTCATTACTGTGTTAATTGCACATTAATTGTGTTTAATTGCATGCAGGTAGTGGGCATTAACTGAAGATTCACTTGTGCCCCTATAAATAGACACACACTGAAACTGTGGCTGTTGGGTTAGGTGGTGCATACATATAATGTGTTTCTCTGCAAATAAATGGTTATAAAAGTGTGTAAAGATTGGCTTCTGTTCTATCCTTCACCAACTAGCTTTCTGGACTTGAACATGGTAGCAGAGGATGGTTGCTTCAAGGTGAAGGTTGGAAGCTAAGAAAACATTTTCTGACAGCAAACTACATCCTTGTAGCTATTTTGGAAAATGGCAGAAAGCAAGTGTAAATTGTTGGAATATGATTACCCTCCAATGTTCTTGGACTCTGAACAATATGACCAGTGGAAGAATGAAGTGGATGTGTGGACACAGGATACATTCCTACCAAAGAGGAAACAAGGTATGGCCTTGGTGTTGTCACTTCCTACGAGAAGTAAAATCAGAAATAAAGCATTTTGTGAGCTGGATGCCCATCAGTTGAAATTTGGGTCGTCTATTGGAGTTCTTGAATGAAATTTACAGGATGATCTGTTAAATGCCTATGAGGGATGGTCAAACTTCGATAGATTTTGGAAAACAGATGGTCATTCCATGGAAGAATCTATCATGGACTTTAACAGATTATAATTGAGAAAATTCAATTTAGGAATCCCTAGATCAGTATTAGCATTTAAATTGCTGGGTTCTGCTAAGGTGTCTGGTGCTAACTGCTGTTCAGTTCTTGGTTAGAGACCCTGTTAGATCAGATGTCTGCTGCCTTGAAAAAATTCCTGGGGTAACAGTCATTTCCTTCAGCCTCCGTGGAACAAATGGGACATGCCGTGGTGCCACAAAGAATAGAGGACTCAATGATTGCCAAATTTTGAAATGGTCCAGAAACTGGATGCAGGCATCAATACAATGAAAGAATTAGAGATTGGCAGAATGAGGGTGAAAACACCTTAAGGAATAGAATATGGTAGATCAAGGGATGGATAGTGATAATGTGAGGGATCATGACACACAGGACAGAGCTATCACATCCAAAGGACAATCGCCCAGAGTGGGTACTCATACATTCCAGAGGAGTCTAGTGAATGGAAGGATGCAATAACTTTGGGACATGCAGGAAAAGCTGCTGGCAAATTCAAAATATTGGTTGAGTGTTCAGGATGATGGCCAAGAAGCAAGATTGATAGACTGGCAGAATGGGGTGAAAGATGCAGTGCAAGAACTGATAGTGGGTCCAAAAGTGATTCTTGTGGCAGAAAATAATCATGTACTGGAGACAGACCCTCCAAGTGCAAGACAGAGTTTTAAAAAAATCATTCATGGGATGTGGGAGTCGCTGGCTAGGCCAGAGTTTATTGCCCATCCCTAATTGCCCTTGAGAAGGTGGTGGTGAACTGCCTTCTTGAACCACTGCAGTCCATGTGGGGTAGGTACACCCACAGTGCTGTTAGGAAGGAAGTTCCAGGATTTTAACCCAGCGACAGTGAAGGAACAGCGATATTGTTCCAAGTCAGGATGGTGTAAGACTTGGAGGGGAACTTGCAGGTGATGGTGTTCCCATGCATCTGCTGCCTTTGTCTTTCTAGCTGGTAGAGGTTGCGGGTTTGGAAGGTACTGTCTAAGGAACCTTGGTGCATTGCTGCAGAGCATCTTGTAGATGGTACACGCTGCTGCCACTGTGCGTCGGTGGTGGAGGGAGTGAATATTTGTGGATGGTGTGCCAATCAAGCAGGTTACTTTGTCCTGGATGGTGTTGAGCTTCTTGTTGTTGGAGCTGCACCCATCCAGGGAAGTGGAGAATATCCCATCACATTCCTGACTTGTGCCTTGTGGATGTTGGATAGGCTTTGGGGAGTCAGGAGGTGAGTTACTCGCTGCAGGATTCCTAGCCTCTGACCTGCTTTTGTGACCACAGTCTTTATATGTATACTCCAGTTCAGTTTCTGGTCAACAGTAACGCCCAGGTTGTTGATAGTGGGGGATTCAGCGATCATAATGCCATTGACTGTTAAGGGAAAATGGTTAGATTCTCTCTTGTTTGAGATAGTCATTGCCTGGCACTTGTGTGGCATGAATGTTACTTGCCACTTATCAGTCCAAGCCTGGATATTGTCCAGGTCTTGCTGCATTTCTGCACGGACTGCTTCAGTATCTGAGGAGTTGCGAATGGTGCTGAACATTGTGCAATCATCAGCGAACATCCCCACTTCTGACCTTATGATTGAAGGAAGGTCATTGATGAAGCAGCTGAAGCTGGTTGGGCCTAGCACACTGAGGAACCCCTGCAGCGATGTCCTGGAGCTGAGATGATTGACGTCCAACGTCACAACCATCTTCATTTGCACTAGGTGCGACTCCAACCAGCAGAGCGTTTTCCCCCGATTCCCATTGACTTCAGTTTTGCGAGGGCTCCTCGATGCCATACTCGGTCAAATGCTACCTTGATGTCAAGGGCAGCCACACTCACCTCACCTCTTGAGTTCAGCTCTTTTGTCCATGTTTGAACCAAGGCTGTTATGAGGTCAGGGGTTGAGTAGCCCTGGCGGAACCCAAACTGAGTGTCACTGAGCAAGTTATTACTAAGCAAGTGCCACTTAATAGTACTGTTTATGACACCTTCCATCACTTTACTGATGATTGAGAGAAGACTGATGGGGCGATAATTGGCTGGTTTGGACTTGTCCTGCTTTTTGTGTACAGGACATATCTGGGCAATTTTCCACATTACCGGGTAGATACCAGTGTTGTAGCTGTACTGGAACAGTAATCGTTCATTGTGGGATAATGTACACTGTACAAAAAGTGTGAGTGAGAAAAGGCTGCAAATTGAACTTGCTGCCCTCAGTACTTCTTATAAATGGTGCTCAACATGGAGGAGCACTGATTCAGCAGCTGAGGGAGGGTGGTAGGTGATAATCAGCAGCAAAATTTGATGATTTCTTGCAAGTGAGGTTGTGGGGTTTATTTTTAGATCTTTAATCTATTTATCCTTCTGACTCTGAGAGACTTTAGGCTGGCCTTAACACCTCTTCTATCTTTACCACTCTATTTTGAGTGCATTCTGTAAACCTAACCCAACATCAAAGTCCTAGCTGAAATTTTTGTTAGCTGTGATTTACCTCTCTCTCTCCCTCTCTCTCTCTCTCTCTGTCTCAGCACTGGCATTATTTTCTTCCTGTAAAATATTGTTAATTCCAGGTCCGATTTTATTTTGCAAACAACTACATGATATGGCAGACAGTGACGGACTGAAGACCCTGGTAATAAAATTTAATCCTTTATGCTACTGTATGTTAGTACCATCTTGCAGTCAGTCAATGTAGGTATCAACCATGGTTAGTGGGTAGCGCTTTCACCTCTGAATCAGGAGGTTATGGGTCTGAGTTCTATTCCAGAGACTCAACCGCAAAATCTGTATTGATACTCCCACTACTGAGTAAGTGCTGCACTGTCGAAGGTGCCATCTTTCAGATGAGACAGTAAACCAAATCCCCCGTCTGCCTTCTCAGCTGGATGTAAAAGGTTCCATGGTAGTATTTGAAAGAAGAGCAGGGGTGTTCTCCCTGGTGTCCTGTTCTGATATCTATTAGTTAACCAACCTCACTAAAACAGATTATCTGGTCATTTATCACATTGCTGTTTATGAGTCTTTTCAGTGCAAAACAATTAGCAATTGGTATTGTCGATACTAGACAATTGCAGGTGACAATAATGCC
Organism: Heterodontus francisci; assembly: GCF_036365525.1. Taxonomy (NCBI): domain Eukaryota; kingdom Metazoa; phylum Chordata; class Chondrichthyes; order Heterodontiformes; family Heterodontidae; genus Heterodontus; species Heterodontus francisci. The sequence continues at coordinate 112,982,796 of NC_090380.1, forward strand.
TAAGGCTAGAAAGGAGTAAAACTTTACAATAAATATCATGAAATCAAGAATAGCTTTGTTACTCCTTTACTACTGATAACAATAGCTCTGTGTACAGAATAAATATTATGTTATCGCTTTACTCCTGATAACACTGTCTCTATGTACAGAATAAGGAGTATATTCCCCCCTTACTCGTGATAACATTGTCTCTGTGTACAGGATAAGGAGTATATTCCCACATTACTCGTGATAACATTGTCTCTGTGTACAGATTAAGGAGTATATTTCGTCTTTACTCCTGGTAACACTGCCTCTGTGTACAGAATAATGAGTATATTTCTTCTTTACTCCTGGTAACACTGCCTCTGTGTACAGAACAAGGAGTATATTCCCACATTACTCCTGGTAACACTGTCTGTCTACAGAATAAGGTGTATATACTGCCTTTCCTCCTGATAACATGGTTTCTGTATACAGGATTCGGAGAATATTGTCCCTTTACTCCTGATAACACCGTCCTCTGTACAGAACAAGAAGTATATTAACCCTTTACTCCTGATAACACAGTCTCTGTGTACGGAATAAGGTATATATTCTGCCTTAACTCCTGATACCACATTGTGCGTGTACAGAATATGAAGTATATTACCTCTTTGCTCCTGATATCACTGTCTCTGTCTACAGAATAAGGAGTATATACTGCCTTTCCTCCTGATAACATGGTTCCTGTGTACAGAATTCGGAGAATATTGTCCCTTTACTCCTGATAACATTGTCCCTCTGTACAGAATAAGGAATATATTCCCCCTTTACACCTGATAACAATCTCTGTGTAAAGAATAAGGAGTATATTACCCCTTTACTTCTGATAACACTGTCTCTGTATACAGAATGAAGAGTATATTATCCCTTTTCTCCTGATATTACAGTCTCTATGTGCAGAATAAGGAGCATATTACCCCTTTACACCTGACAATACTGTCCCTGTGTGCAGAATAAGGACTATATTCCCCTTTTCTCATGATAACACTATCTCTGTGTACAGAATAAGGAGAATATTACCCCTTTACTCCAGGTAACACTGTGTCTGTGTACTCAATAGGGAGTATATTAGTATTCAAAGGTAAGGGGCAGGAGGTTCAGAGGGGATTTGAGGAAAAAAGTTTTCACTCAGGGGGTGGTTGGAATCTGGAACGTACTGCCTGAAGGGGTGGTAGAGGCAGGAATCCTCACAACATTTAAGAAGTATTGAAATGCGCACTTGAAAAGCCATAGCATACAAGGCTACGGGCCAAGTGCTGGAAAATGGAATTAGCATTGTAAGGTGCTTGATGGCCAGCACAGACACGATGGGCTGAAGGACCTGTTTCTGTGCTGTATAACTATATGACTCTATGACTGTACTTTTTAACTCCTGATCGCAGTGTCTCTGTGCACAGAATAAGGAGTATATTCCCCATTGACTCCTGATAACACTGTCCCTGTGTACAGAACAAAGAGTATATTACCCCTTTACTCCTGATAACGCAGCCTCTGTGTGCAGAATAAGGTGTATATTGCCCCTTTACTCCTGATAACACTGTCCCTGTGCACAGAATAAGGAGTATATTCAGCCTTCACTCCTGATAACGCTGCATCTGTGTGCAAAATAAGGTGTATATTACCCCTTTACTGCTGATAACACAGTTTCTGTGTAAATAATAAGGTGTATATTCTCCCATTACTCCTGATAACACAGTGTCTGTGTACAGAATAAGGGTATATTCTTCCTTTACTCCTGATAATACTGTCTCTGTGTACAGAATAAGATCTGTATTACCCCATTTCTTCTGATAACACTGTCTTTGCGTACAGAATAAAGAGTATATTATCCCTTTTCTCCTGATAACAGTGTCCTTTTGTACAGAATAAGGAGTACATGCCTCCTTTACTCCTGATAACCCATTTCCTGTGTACAGAATAAAGTGTACACAGCGGCGCAGTGGTTAGCACCGCAGCCTCACAGCTCCAGTGACCCGTGTTCAATTCTGGGTACTGCCTGTGTGGAGTTTGCAAGTTCTCCCTGTGTCTGCGTGGGTTTTCTCCGGGTGCTCCGGTTTCCTCCCACAGCCAAAAGACTTGTAGGTTGGTAGGTAAATTGGCCATTATAAATTGCCCCTAGTATAGGTAGGTGGTAGGGAAATAAAGGGACAGGTGGAGATGTGGTAGGAATATGGGATTAGTGTAGGATTAGTATAAATGGGTGGTTGATGGTCGGCACAGACTCGGTGGGCCGAAGGGCCTGTTTCAGTGCTGTATCTCTAAATAAAAAATAAAATAAAAATACCCCTTTACTCCTGCTAACGCTGCCCCTGCATACAGAATAATGTGTATATCCCTCCTTTACTCCTGAAAACATAGTCTCTGTGTACAGAATAAGGAGTATATTACCCCTTTACTCCTGATAACACAGTCTCTGTGTACGGAATAAGGTATATATTCTGCCTTAACTCCTGATACCACTGTGTGCGTGTACAGAATATGGAGTATATTACCCCTTTGCTCCTGATATCACTGTCTCTGTGTAAAGAATAAGGAGTATATTCCCCCTTAACTCCTGAAAACACTGTCTCTGGGTACAGGATAAGGAGTATATTCTGCCTTAACTCCTGATACCACTGTGTGTGTTCAGAATATGAAGTATATTACCTCTTTGCTCCTGATATCACTGTCTCTGTCTACAGAATAAGGAGTATATACTGCCTTTCCTCCTGATAACATGGTTCCTGTGTACAGAATTCGGAGAATATTGTCCCTTTACTCCTGATAACATTGTCCCTCTGTACAGAATAAGGAATATATTCCCCCTTTACACCTGATAACAATCTCTGTGTAAAGAATAAGGAGTATATTACCCCTTTACTTCTGATAACACTGTCTCTGTATACAGAATGAAGAGTATATTATCCCTTTTCTCCTGATATTACAGTCTCTATGTGCAGAATAAGGAGTATATTACCCCTTTACTCCTGACAATACTGTCCCTGTGTGCAGAATAAGGACTATATTCCCCTTTTCTCATGATAACACTGTCCCTGTGTACAGAATAAGGAGTATATTACCCCTTTACTCCTGATAACACAGTTTCTGTGTAAATATAAGGTGCATATTCTCCCTTTACTCCTGATAATACTGTCTCTGTGTACAGAATAAGGTCTGTATTACCCCTTTTCTTCTGATAACACTGTCTTTGCGTACAGAATAAAGAGTATATTATCCCTTTTCTCCTGATAACAGTGTCCTTTTGTACAGAAAAAGGAATATATTGCCCTTTTACTCCTGATAACACTGTCTCTGTGTACAGAGTAAGGAGTATATTCAGCCTTTACTCCTGATAATACTGTCTCTGTGTACAGAATAAGGAGTACATGCCTCCTTTACTCCTGATAACCCATTTCCTGCGTACAGAATAAAGTGTACACAGTGGCGCAGTGGTTAGCACCGCAGCCTCACAGCTCCAGTGACCCGTGTTCAATTCTGGGTACTGCCTGTGTGGAGTTTGCAAGTTCTCCCTGTGCCTGCGTGGGTTTCCTCCGGGTGCTCCGGTTTCCTCCCACAGCCAAAAGACTTGTAGGTTGGTAGGTAAATTGGCCATTATAAATTGCCCCTAGTATAGGTAGGTGGTAGGGAAATATAGGGACAGGTGGGGATGTGGTAGGAATATGGGATTAATGTAGGATTAGTATAAATGGGTGGTTGATGGTCGGCACAGACTCGGTGGGCCGAAGGACCTGTTTCAGTGCTGTATCTCTAAATAAAATAAAAATACCCTTTTACTCCTGCTAACGCTGCCCCTGCATACAGAATAATGTGTATATCCCTCCTTTACTCCTGAAAACATAGTCTCTGTGTACAGAATAAGGAGTATATTACCCCTTTACTCCTGATAACACTGTCTCTGTGTCAAGAATAAGGACTGTAAACCCCCTTTTACTCCTGATAACACTTGCTGTATGCAGAATAAAGAGTATATTACCCCTTTACCCCTGATAATGCTGTCCCTGTTTACAGAATAATGAGTATATTCACCCTTTGCTCCAATAACACAGTGCAGAATAAGTGTCTCTTCCTGCATTACTCCTGATATTACTAAGTTCATGCTTATATTGTTGTGAAGGTAGGTTTTTAAATCATTGTAAAACAATTACTGATAACACAGCTGTCTGACTGCAGACAAATGCAACAACTGTTGTTGGCCAGGGTGTTAATAATGTTCAGGAACAGAGATATGTGACGCCTCACCCTGATTACACTGCAGAGGAAATTATGTGCGCGTAATTACAGGCAGCAGCTGAATCAACTTAAGCAGAACTTCACCTACCTCAAGATTCATCGCATTGAAAGCTTCTTCCGTGGCTTTGGAATGAGTGATTAGCAGGGCCGGCTCCCTTCTACAGAGCCCGTCTTGTGCAGAGGCCTCTCTTTGGCACGGAGCTAATTTTGTCTGTGCGAGAGCGAATGTGTTGGGGGTGGGAGTAGTGGCAGGGGGACGGGTTGTGTTGGGGGGGGGAATAATCTTTAGATTTCTAACATAAAGTGACTTGAGTTGCTTTGAGCACAGATTGAGGAACAATATCTGCATGGAATTCTGTCGTTAAGGGCTCTCCTGTCAGTCAGAGGGGATAATGATTTTTTTTTTAACTTGTGATTGGCTACAGGCTTTGCTTCTTCCCACCTTTGCACTCTCTATTTGTCAAATTGAATCAGTGCTGATCTCAAGTGGAAAATGGCATGAGTGTAGATGAAGATAAACGAGGCTGCACAAAGATGAAGAGGGATCAAATGGATTCTCCTTGTTTTACCCAAAATCATTGAAATGTCGCCTGTTTCTATTTTTCTCTGCTTCCTTTATGACTCTTGCTCGGGCACGATTTCGCAGACAATCCCTCCCTCAATTGGTCACTCTTCATCTGTGAACACAGGCGTAGGTGGGCTATTGGGCCATGGGGAGAATAGTAGTTAAATCTGACCTTTTCCTTATGTTAAGTTCACAGGCACATTTTTTTAAACTGAGGTCTTGCTAGGCAGTTTATGGAGTTCCTAAGCTGGTTGTTACCTCTCCCTCCCACTGCCCCCCTCCCACTACCTCCCTACTCACTCCACACACCCTTCCCCCTACCCCCCAACTCGACGGACTGAGATCAGCTAGTACAGCAGACATGCTTTGGGGTAATGCTCATGCTCTGGTGTGTTTGCATAGCTGCAATTAAAGGGGCCACTGCTGTCTTGCGAGACACTCTAACCAGCACATCCGATTGCACAATAACCAATGTGCGTCTCGTGTGAAATCCTTCCCTTCTTGCGTTCACAAACAAACATTCTTTAGGCTCAGTGTACAATACAGAATATGGAGCATTCTCCCTCTGCTACTCTCAGCTTGTGATCTTACATGTGAAGCACACACCAGCTAAAAGTTGACAACTTGTCTACAGCTGTTGGATCAGCTTTTGTGAAAACCTCAGTGTAAATTCTTATAGCTGTACAGAGCCGACACTAAAGACACAGGCAAGCTGTACGCTCCCAGACAGGAGGTTTTTTATATTCATTCATGGGATGTAAGTGTCACTGGCAAGACCAGCATTTATTGCCCATCCCAGATTGTCCTTGAGAAGGTGGTGGTGAGCTGCCTTCTTGAACCACTACAGTCCATGTGGGGTAGGTACATCAGCAGTGCTGTTAGGGAGGGAGTTCAAGGATTTTGAGCCAGCAATGATGAAGAAACGGTGTGTCGTTCCAAGTCCCGATAGTGTGTGACTTGGTTGGGAACGTGCAGCTGGTGGTGTTCCCACCCATCTTCTGTCCTTGTTCTTTCAGGTGGTAGAGGTCATGGGTTTAGAAGGTGCTGTTGAAGGAGGCTTGGTGAGTTGCTGCAGTGCATCTTACATAGAAACATAGAAAATAGGAGCAGGAGTAGGCTATTCGGCCCTTCGAGCCTGCTCCACCATTCATTATGATCATGGCTGATCATCCAACTCTGTAACCTGTTCCCTCTTTGCCCCCCATATCCTTTGATCCCTTTCGCCCCAAGAGCTATATCTAATTCCTTCTTGAAAACATACAATTTTTTGGTTTCAACTGCTTTCTGTGGTTGCGAATTCCACAGGCTCACCAATCTCTGTGTGAAGGAATTTCTCCTCATCTCAGTCCTGAAAGATTTACCCCTATTCTTAGACTATGAGCCCTGTTTCTCGACTCCCCCACCATCGGGAACACCCTTCCTGCATCCACCCTGCCAAGTACGGTTAGAATTTTATAGGTTTCCATGAGATCCCCCCTCACTCTTCTGAACTCCAGCGAATATTATCCCAACCAACTCAATCTCTCCTCATACGTCAGTCCTGCCATCCCAGGAATCAGTCTGGTATACCTTCGTTGCACTCCCTCTATAGCAAGAACATCCTTCCTCAGATAAGGAGAGCAAAAACTGGACACAATATTCCAGGTGTGGCCTCACCAAGACCCTGTATATTTGCAGCAAGAAATCCCTGCTTCTGTACTCGAATCGTCTCATTATGAAGGCCAACATACCCTTTGCCCTTTTTTACCGCCTGTTGCACCTGCATGCTTACCTTCAGTAACTGGTGTACGAGAACACCCAAGTCTCGCTGCATATTCCCCTCTCTCAGTTTATAGCCGTTCAGATAATAATCTGTCTTCCTGACTTTGCTACCAAAGTGGATAACCTCACAGTTATCCACGTTATACTGCATCTGCCATGCATTTGCCCACTCACTCAACTTGTCCAAATCACCCTGAAGCCTCTCTGTATCCTCCTCTCAACTCACCCTCCCACCCAGTTTTGTGTCATCTGCAAATTTGGAGATATTACAATTAGTTCCCTCATCTAAATCATTAATATATATTGTGAATAGCTGGGGTCCTAGCACTGATCCCTGTGGTACCCCACTTGTCACTGCCTGCCATTCGGAAAAAGACCCGTTTATTCCTACTCTTTGTTTCCTGTCTGCCAACCAATTTTCTATCCATCGCAATACACCACCCCCAATCCCATGCGCTTTCATTTTACATGCTAATCTCTGATGTGGGACTTTGTCGAAAGCCTTCTGAAAGTCCAAATAAACCACATCCACTGGCTCCCCCTCATCAACTCTACTAGTTACATCCTCGAAGAATTCTAGTAGATTTGTCAAGCATGATTTCCCTTTTGTAAATCCATGCTGACTCTGTCCGATTCTACCACTGTTCTCCAAGTGCTCTGCTATAAATTCTTTGATAATGGACTCTAGAATTTTCCCCACTACCAACGTCAGGCTGACTGATCTATAATTCCTTGTTTTCTCTCTAAGTCCCTTTTTAAATAGTGGGGTTACATTAGCTACCCTCCAATCTGAAGGAACTGTTCCAGAGTCTATAGAATCTTGGGAGATGACCACCAAGGCATCCACTATTTCTTGGGCCTTAAGTACTCTGGGATGTAGATTATCAGGCCCTGGGGATTTATCGGCCTTCAATCCCATCAATTTCTCCAACACTATTTCTCTACTAATACTGATTTCCTTCAGTTCCTCCCTCTCACTAAACCCTGTGTTCCCCAACATTTCTGGTATGATATTTATGTTCTCCTTTGTGAAGACAGAACCAAAGTATGTATTTAGTTGGTCAGCCATTTCTTTGTTCCCCATAATAAATTCCTCTGTTCCTGACTGTAAGGGACCTACATTTGTCTTCACCAATCTTTTTCTCTTCACATACCTATAGAAACTTTTACAGTCAGTTTTTATGTTTCCCGCAAGCTTACTCTCGTACTCTATTTTCCCCTTCTTAATCAATCCCTTGATCCTCCTTTGCTGAATTCTAAACTGCTCCCAATCCTAAGATCTCTTGTTTTTCCTGACAAAATCATATGCCTCTTCCTTGGATCTAATGCTATCTCTAATTTCCCTTGTAAGCCATGGTTTGGCTATCTTTCCCATTTTACTTTTGCGCCAGACAGGGATAAACAATTGTTGCAGTTCATTCATGTGCTCTTTAAATGTTTGCCATTGCCTATCCACCATGATCTCTTCAAGTAACATTTCCCAATCCATCATAGCCAACTCGCGCCTCATACCTTCGCAGTTTCCTTTATTAAGATTCAAGACCCTAATCTCAGAATCAACTATGTCACTCTCCATCTTGATGAAGAATTCTATCATAGTATGGTCGGTCATCCCCAAGGGGTCTTGCACAACTAGATTGTCAATTATTCCTCTCTCATTACACAATACCCAGTCGAGGATGGCCTGTTCTCTGGTTGGTTCCTTAATGTATAGGTCCAGAAAACCATCCATGATGGTTGAGTTGCCCAATCTATATGCAGATTAAAGTCACCCATAATTACAGATGTTCCTTTATCGCATGCTTCTCTAATTTCCTGTTTATTGCCATTCATCACCACTACAGTTTGGGGGTCTATATACTACCCCCACTAATGTTTTTTTCCCCTTAGTGTTTGTCAGCTCTACCCATACAGATTCCACATCATCAGAGCTAATATCCTTCCTCACTATTACATTAATTTTCTCTTTAACCAGCAATTCAACTCCACCTCCTTTAACTTTATGTCTCTCCTTCCTAAATACTGAATATGTTCATTTCCCATCCCTGGTTACTCTGCAGCCATGTCTCCATAATCCTGACTGTATCATACCCGTTTACTTCTATTTGCGTGATTAATTCATCCACTTTATTGTGAATGCTCCGCGTGTTAAGGCACAAAGCCTTAAGGCTTGTCTTTTTAACATTTCCTGTCCCCTTCCCACTATTTTTTACTGTGGCCCTGTTTGATTCTGGCCCTTGATTTCTCTGCCTATCACTTTTCTTATTCCCCTTACTGTCTTTTGTTCTTGTCTTTGATCCCCCCTCCTCTGACTCCTTGCCAAGGTTCCCATCCCTCTGCCATTTTAGTTTAAACCCTCCCCAACCCCTCGAGCAAATACTCCCCCTAGGACATCAGTCTCGGTCCTGCCCAGGTGTAACCCATCCAGTTTGTACTGGCCCCACCTCCCCCAATGCCCCAGGAATCTAAAACCCTCCCCCTCACACCATCTCTTCAGCCATGTATTCATCCGATATATCCTGCTATTTCTACTCTGACTAGCATGTGGCACTGGTAGTAATCCTGAGATCACTACCTTTGAGGTCCTACTTTTCAACTTAACCCTTTAAATTAAACCTTTTGGAAGATGCTTAATATAAATAATATCAATTACTCTAGAGCCCTTCTTCCCTGGTCCTCGTTACTACAGAACTCCCTAAAAAACACCACTTACTATATATGAAAATAAATTGTAGACTTTTCTTCCGTTAGTTACTAAGCCAGCTATTTAGAGCTATTCCCTAACAGCAGTTACTCACCAACCAATCATCTTGCAGCTTTCCTGTGATGTCACTGTTGATGTTTTTTTCAAACACTCTGACGCGCTGCGACTGTGCCTATGTTTATCCTCCCAGGTCCGCTGCCTCTCCGGTCATCCAGGTAAGTTATTGGAGGGGTAGATTGTTCTATATACCTGTGGTCCTGCAACACCTTATCACATTGTCAGCTGTGGCTCAGTGGGTGACACTTTCACCTCTGAGCTGGAAGATTGTGGATTTGAGTCCCACTCCAGAGATTTGAGCATAAATTCTAAACTGACACTCCCAGTTCGGTACTGAGAGAATACTTTTGGTTGAGACCTTAAACCAAGGCCCCACTTGCCTCCTCAGGTGAACGTCAAAGATCCCATGGTACTTTTTTGAAGAAGAAATAAGGAGGTCTCCCCAGTGCCCCGGCCAATACTTATCCCTCAACCAACATCATTTTAAAAAACAGGTTACCTGGTCATTATTTTATTGTTGTTTGTGGGAGCTTGCTGTGTGCAAATTGGCTGCCATGGTTCCTAAATTGCAACTTTAAAACTACTTCACTGGTAGTAAAGCTCTTTGGGATGCCCTGAGGTTGTAAAAGGCACTAAAGAAATGCAAGTTCTTCTTTCAGTCTGTTTTTCCAGGGGTCCAATAACTATTGGTGGGAGGGTGATGGAGAAAGAGATATAATCACCGAGGACCTGTGAGCCCTGATGGAAAGTGTACATGATCACTATCCAAACCCTATTATTTATGTGCAATATATAGTGCAAGGTGCATACTGACTTTACAAACCGTGAGCACCTTACCCAGTGCCCTGTGGTGTTATACTGTCAGGCTTTAGCTGGGCACGTTCAGCAGTATCCATGTTTATACTGTAGATCCCTAACCCCCTGCTCCTAAGCATACAGCTCCCAGAAAGACAGTCAAATACAGCATATGTACCTTAATAAACCAGTGATCACAGCTACAAACAAATTGAACTTCGCTTTCACATTTCATCGAACCATCAGAACCCCACAATTAGATTCCAGCCTGTAACTCACTCCTGGGTATCTGTTATTCTCTATATAGACCTCCCGAACCCCTCAATCAGATTCCAGCCTGTAGCTCACTCCCGGGTATCTGTCATTCTCTCTCTGTCCCAATTATTCTTCTGCCTTGTGAGATGATGTGTTCAGCTCAATTTCCATGAAGCTGTAATCTTGCTACAATCCCAGTACTACTTTCATTCTAAATTATTCATGGCTGTATCTAACTTCCGTACATGAAGTGAGCCACAGCACCTTGTGACCAATGGATGATTATGACCAATACTGAAATCGATTTTCGATTTGGTTTTAGTATTCACTCAGGGTTTTTCTTCCCTCAGGTAATTCTGAGCTCTAGTATCAATAGAAATAAAATGAAAACTGCAAGGCAAGATGACTGAGGCGTTAGATGTTCCACTTTGAGAAAGGCAGAGCTGACCTCCCGGTGAACCCAGGAGATGGAAGTGTTAGCATAGTGGGGGCTGGGTGTGGAATGTTCAGGCTGCTTCTGCCGTGGCAGAATAGAGGGATGTCAGGTTGATAACTGTTCTTAGGGGTTCCTCATTAACCCTATAACTCGTCCATGCCCTTACGTAATAGCTACCATTCATACAATTCCCAAAGAAGCTAAGATTGTATCAACTTTACAATTCCTTTTCCTGATGAATTTCATTGACATAAGGTTAGTTTCCTCCTGAGCATGCCCAGGCAGGGTTGCCAACCCTCCAGGGTTGCCCTGGAGTCTCCAGGAATTGAAGATTCATCTCCAGAATACAGCTGCGAACAAATATCCAGGGAGAAAAATGAAAGGCAGCGTTAAGAAATTGTGTTTTTTTTAATTTTCTGTAAACGCTCTAATTTATTAGTTATAAATATATTGGAAATGGGGAGAATAAAGGGCTGTTTGACACTCAAGAATCATCCAGTCGAGTGCTGTTAGCTTTCCAATTGGCCATGAGAAGGTGATGCAATGCGAGGAGGGTATGTTGGGCGACCAATGGTGGGAGTGTGGGGGAAGGTTGGTTGAGGTGGGAGGTCATGTGAAGAAACCTCCAGGAAAGAATCTCATCAGAGTTGACAATGCTCCTCCCGGGACTGGTATTGCATGATGAGGCTGAGAGTAAAGCTTCATCCGCACTGCCCCAGCATGAGAAAAACATCCTTCTTTCCCTTTGGCTCCAAACTGGGTCTTGGAGTCAGGGTGAAAAATTAGTCCCAATTAAGGACAATTTTGGTAGTGGCCCATTGCTACTGGAAGCCAGATTGAAACCACAGGCCACATGGGCCTCTTAACAGCTGGCAAATTGAGGACACTTTCACCACCTGAGTCTGGGTTGGATTTGAAAGAAGACTCGTAATTATACCAAGACAATAACTTGTATTTATATAGTGCCTTTACTGTAACAAACCGTCCCAAGGCACTTCACAGGAGAATTATACGGTGAAAACCGACACCGAGTCAAGAAGTCAATATTAGGCCAGATGGCCAAACACTTGGTCAAAGAGGTAGGTTTTAAGGAGTGTCTTCAAAGGTGAGAACAAGGTGGAAACAGAGAGGATTAAGGAGGAAATTCTAGAGCTTAGGGCTTTGGCAGCTGAAGCCATGGCCACCAATGGTGGAGCGATTAAAATTGGGGATGCTCAAGAGGCCGGAATTGGGAGAGCGCAGAGAGCTCGGAGGGTTGTGTAGCTGGAGGAGATTACAGAGATAGGGAGGGGCGAGGCTATGGAGGAATTTGGAAAGAAAGGTGAGAATTTTAAAAACGAGGCGTTGCTTGACTGGGAGCCAGTGTAGGTCCACGAACACCAATGATATATGGAGATAGTGTGGGAAAAAGAGGATATCAGCCATGATTACGTTGAATGGTGGAGCAGGCTCAATGGGCTGAATGGCCTACTCCTGTTCCTATGTTCCTATTTTCCTAATACAAGGGTGATAGGTGAACGGGACTTGGTGCGAATTCGGACACAGGCAGCAGAGTTCTGGAAGACCTCAAGTTTGCGGAGAGTAGAATGTGGGAGACCAGCCAGGAGGATATTGGAATAGTCAAGTCTAGAGGTAACAAAGGCAGATAAGCTGAGGCAGGGGTGGAGATGGGCAATGTTACGGAGGTGGAAATAGGTGGTCTTAATGATGGTGTGAATATATGATCATAAGCTTATCTTGGGGACCAAAGACAATGGCTTCGGTCTTCCCAATATTTAACAGGAGGACATTTCTACTCATCCAGTACTGGATATCGGACAAGCAGTCTGATAATTTAGAGATGGGCAAGAGTTGAGAGAGAGAGGTGGAGGTAAGGTAGAACTGGGTGTTGTCAGGGTACATATGAAAGCTGATTCTGTGCTTTTGGATGATGTCACTGAGGGGCAGTATGTAGATGAGAAATAGGAGGGAGCCAAGGATAAATCCTTGCAGGACACCTGAGGTTACAATGTGGGAGTGGGAAGAAAAACTATTGCAAGTGATTCTCCGGCTATAATTAGATAGATAAGAATGGAACCAGGCAAGTGCAGTCCCACCCAGCTGGATGTGTGGGAGCAGGATGGTGTGATCAACCATGGCAAAGGCTGCAGGCAGGTTGACAAGAAACAGAAATGTCATGAAGACAAGAATGAGGCATATTAATTTTGTCATATGAACATTAATTTTAACCTGTTGCTGGAGAAAAGAAATGACTTGGTTAAAGCGATCACCAGACATTTGGCTGCAAGACATTTGCATACTAAGAGACGGTGCTTATGGAGACAAAGCAGCTACTTCCTGGTCTAATTAACCCAAATGGATTTTGATCACCAAACATTAAAGGCGTAGAAAGCTCGCATTTCAGTGTCTGCTAAGATGGAGAATCCACAAACGCAGGAGTGGTTAAACCAACTGATCACATGACTAACCTGCTGGCCCAGGCTTCTTTTGAACTACATACAGGACAGTTTGAAGACAGACTGCAGATTGCAACTGAACCTGGAACAAGAGAGCCTCTCTCCTGACTGGCTCTCTCTCACTTTCTCACAAACCTCCATTGAAGTCACTTAAACCTCAAGAGAGAAAAGACTCCTACATCAAAACAAGTTAAAGCATGCACTGGGCCCCAACGAACAGCAAGATTTACCATCAACCAAAGACTCCACATTGAACTCAAAGGGCTGTAAATACACCCAGCTATAGCCTCAAACTTTTTCTCTTTATTCTTTCTACCTTTTCTATCTCTATCTGCGTGTGTGTTTATCGCGTATGCATGCTAGCTTGGTCGCATTGTGTATTCGTAGTTGTTAACCCAATTAGAGTTTAAGATTAGTAAACTTCCACCTTTCTTGTTGAAATCTAAGAAAATCTGTCATTTGATTTCTTTGTCTTGCAATTGGTAGGCAGTGAAGAAGGATTCACTGAGGGGGAACTAAAACACGGTGTTTTAAAATTAAACCCTGTGACAGTTCAACCAGGCAAAGGCTGAGAGGGAACCCCTGGACCCCTTTCTCACCTGGTCATAACAGAGGGTTAGTTTAGCCTTGTCTCAGTCACATGGGATATCATTTCTGACATTGACAAGAGCAGTTTCAGTGCTGTGGCAGGGACAGAAATCTGATTGAAGGGATTCAAACATGGAATTTGAGGAAAGATGCACATGGATTAGGGAAGTGATAATATGCGCAAGGACTTTGGAGAGGAACGGGAGGTTTGAAATGGGACTGTAATTTACAAGGATGGTGGGTTCAAGGGTTGGCTTTTTGAGGAGGGGGTGATGACGGCAAGTTTAAAGGAGAGAGAGGTAGTATCTGAAGAGAGAGAACCATTAGCAATATCAACTAACATGTGGACCAGTGAGGGAGCTGAGTGGTCAAGAGTTTAGTGGGAACACGTTCAAGGGAGCAGGAGGTGGGACTCATGGACAAGATGAACTCGGAGAGGGCATGAGAGGAATTAGGAGAGAAACTAGAGAAAGATGTGAGTTCAGGGCTAGGGCAGGTGGGAGCTTTAGAAGAAGTTTGGCCAAGTGGGCTAATGGAAGGGTTTGGATGGTCTCGATCTCGGTGACAAAGAAATCCACGTGCTCTTCACACTTATTTTTGGAGATGAAGGTGGAGAGGATAGGGGAGAGGGGTGTAAGAAGACAATTCGTATTAGAGAAAAGAAGCCAGGGGTTATCTTTCCATTCCAGGATGATCCTGGAATAGTGAGCATTTTTAGCAGACAAGAGCAGGATTCGATAGTGCTTTATGTGGTCCAGGCAGATCTGGTGAATGGCTATATCAGTTGTCCGCCATATCCATTCAAGTCTGTGTCCCTTGGACTTAAGGGAGTGGAGATGAGGGTCGTACTGGGGGGAATGGCCATGGTGAGAGAGAGTAATGGTTTTATTTGGGACCAGAGTATCAAAGGTGGAGGTGAGGGTAGAGTTGAGCAAATCAGTAGCTGCAGAAATGCCATGATGAACAAAGGGCCAAAAACTAGTCAGTTGGGGTTTTGAAAGTGCAGTTGTAGAATTGGAGGTTAGCTTTTCCAGGGACTGACAAAGAAGGAGGTAGAATTGAGGCTTTGAAGGGGGAATGTGGGTGGAGAGTGATACAAAGAAGTGATTAGAGGTGGCCTTCTTTTTATCTGTGATTGACTCAGTGGGAGTAATGAAGCCCTATGAGATGGTAAGATCAAGGGGTATATATGAGTTAGGGGGAAGATTTTCGGGCCCCACCGAGGTCAGGAGCGGAGATGGATGGGACCCAAAAATACTGGCGCCAGCCGGCATGCCAGTTTTCCAACCCCTTTCCCAGTACTGGCGGAAATGGCGGAGGATGATCCTTTTGATGTGGAGGCTGGTGGGGTGGAAAGTGAGGAAAGGGGGATCCTGTCGTGGTTCTGGAAGGGAGGGGAAGGGGTGAGCCTTGTTGACAGTGTTTAAAGGATGCCAACTGGGATTTTCCAGTTTCCTGATGTGAAGAAGGAGGCAGTTTAACTACCTGGAGGTGGGCATGGGGGGCCAATGCTGTAGGCAGGCCTACAGGCCCTCCCTGTCTGTTTGGATTCGGGCACAGTCAAAGGCCACCCTATAGAGGGATGTACCCATTACTACACCCCAAGCAGTCCCGCTCCTGTTCCCTACCTCCAAAGTGCAAATTCAGCCTGGGGAGTTTACATGGAGTGAGAGATTAAGGGAGGATAATATGCAACGTTTTCACAACCGGAGGACATCCCAAAGTGTTTTACAGCTGAACTGTATTCACTGTTGTGCTATAGGATACATCACAGCCAATTTGCACACAGCAAGCTCCCACAAAACAACAATCTGACAATGATCAAATAAGTAATGTTGCATGATTTGCTAAATACTGGCCAGGATATTGGGGAGATCTCACCTGCTCTTCTTCAAAATAGTGTCCTGGGATCTTTTATGTCCACCGGAAAGGGCAGACAGAGCTTTGGTTTAACATCTCACCTAAAAGACAGTTCAGCACTCCCTCAGTGCTGGCAGTGTCAGCCTGGATCATGCACTCTAGTCTATGGGTTGGGATTTGCACACGCAACCTTCTAAGCAAGTGGCAAGAGGTCTACCCTCCAAACCACAAGGGGCACTGCTATTTTAAACTGGACGACCTAGTCACCTCACAAAAGCTCTATTTCAGTTTGAACAAATCAAAATTCAGATAGTCACAATGTTATTCAATGCTTTTTAAATTTTTAATGTATTTATTGTTGCTTAAAAGAATATACAGGACTTAAATAAATGTTTGAAAAACTTTTATCATTTCTTTCTTTAAAACCACCAACTTAATTATGTAAACTTCATTACTCTTGCACCTCTCTAACAAGAGAGACATCTTTTCCACTGGTGGCAGAGTCCAGGACAAGGAGACATAACCTTAAATTCAGAGATAGGCCATTCAGGAGAGGTTAGGAAACACTTCTTCATGCAAAAGTTGGGAGAAGTGTGGAACTCTCTCCCACAAAAAGCAGTAAATGTTAGCTCAATGAATCATTTTAAATCTGAAGTCGTATGATTTTGCTAGCCAAGCCAAAACAATATGGAGCTAAGGCATGTGGATGGAGCTAAGATACAGATCAACCATGATCTCACTGAATGACAGAACAGGCTCAAGGGGCTGAATGGCCTCCTCCCTCCTTCTTCCTTGATGAAAAAAAACTGCTAAACATTTCCCCCACTCCTGTGAAATTTAAGAAGTAAAGCCTCTCAACAACACATTCTGTTACAAGAGGAAATCAAGGATGATTTAAAAAAAAATTCTATTCCAAGAACAGGAGTTTCTGGAAAAATTCAGCAGAATCAGTGTTGGAAAGATTAATGACAAGCTAAAGTTTTGGATGAACCCTTTACTTGAGCTCTATCCTTAGCCTGCACTGAGTTAGTTGCTCTCAAGGCAGGTGGAATTGCTCTCAGCTATGGAGCTAATGTGGGGGAGAGTGGGTAAATTGCCTTGTATTCTCTTTCCTGACCAAAGTCCAGAAAGAGTGAGAGGAAAGAATCAGGCTCGGCTGTGAAGACTTTCAGAGTTGAACAGCCAGCCAGTGCTCATGTTCCAGCCCCACCACCTGGGAAGGTGTTTGGAGTTGGTGCCTTCAGGAAAGGAGCCGGAAAGGTGGTGACTGGAACGCTGCAGTGTGAGAGTGTTCGTGTGTCAGATAAATGTACTCACCTCGCGTGGGTGAACTGCAATTACAGACCCCTCATCAAACCCAAGTAATTACTCAACATTCCCATTCTGCCTGATTGCACAGAAAAGATATCTTCACACAACTGACCAAAGTAGACCAAAGTCAACAAGTATACCGTTTTGGATACTGTTGGGGGGGATGGCCTATCAGGGGAAAACAGCAGCAGCCAGAGCAGTGGCACCAGGGAGGGACAAAGCGCAGAAGAGCAATAGTTATAGGGGACTCTATAGTCAGGGGCACAGATAGGTGCTTCTGTGGACGTGAAAGAGACTCCAGGATGGTATGTTGCCTCCCTGGTGCCATGGTCAAGGATGTCTCTGAACGGACAGAGGGCATTCTGAAAGGGGAGGGTGAACAGCCAGAGGTTGTGGTACACATCGGTACCAATGACATAGGCAGGAAGAGTGATGACGTCCTGCAGGGGGAGTTTAGGGAGTTAAGTAGTAAATTAAAAAACAGGACCTCTCGGGTTGTAATCTCTGGATTACTCCCTGTGCCGCATGCCAGTGAGGCTAGAAATAGGACGATAGTGCAGCTAAACATGTGACTGAGCAGCTGGTGTAGAAGGGAGGGTTTCAGATATCTGGACCATTGGGATCTCTTCAGAGACAGATGGGACCTGTACAAGAAGGACGGGTTGCATCTAAACTGGAGGGGCACTAATATCCTGGCTGCAAGGTTTGCTAGCGTCACTCGGGAAGGTTTAAACTAGTGTGGCACGGGGGTGGGAACCAGAGCAGTAGGACAGCAAGTGAAATAAATGAGGAGGAACTAGTAACTAAGGCAAGTAGGACGAAGAGGAAGAGCAGGCAGGGAGATGTTGCTGAGCACAGCGGGACTGGTGGTCTGAAGTGCATTTGTTTCAATACGAGAAGTATAACAGGTAAGGCAGATGAACTTAGAGCTTGGATTAGTACTTGGAAATATGATGTTGTTGCTATTACAGAGACTTGGTTGAGGGAAGGGCAGGATTGGCAGCTAAATGTTCCAGGCTTTAAAAGCTTCAGGCGGGATAGAGGGGGATGTAAAAGGGGTGGGGGAGTTGCATTACTGGTTAAGGAGAATATCACAGCTGTACAGCGGGAGGACACCTCAGAGGGGTCATGCAGTGAAGCAATATGGGTGGAGCTCAGGAACAGGAAGGGTGCAGTCACGATGTTGGGGGTTTACTACAGGCCTCCCAACAGCCAGCGGGAGGTAGAGGAGCAGATATGTAGACAGATTTTGGAAAGATGTAAAGATAACAGGGTTGTGGTGGTGGGTGATTTTAACTTCCCCTATATTGACTGGGACTCACTCAGTGCTAGGGGCTTGGATGGGGCAGAATTTGTGTGGAGCATCCAGGAGGGATTCTTGAAACAGTATGTAGATAGTCCAACAAGGGATGGGGCCATTCTGGACCTGGTATCATATTTCCAAGTACTAATCCAAGCTCTAAGTTCATCTGCCTTACCTGTTATACTTCTCGCATTGAAACAAATGCACTTCAGACCACCAGTCCCGCTGTGCTCAGCAACATCTCCCTGCCTGCTCTTCCTCTTAGTCCTACTGGCCTTATTTACTATGTCCTCCTCATTTACTTCACTAGCTGTCCTACTGCTCTGGTTCCCACCCCCCTGCCACACTAGTTTAAGCCCTCCCGAGTGACGCTAGCAAACCTTGCAGCCAGGATATTTGTGCCCTTCCAGTTTAGATGCAACCCGTCCTTCTTGTACAGGTCCCATCTGTCCCTGAAGAGAGCCAATGGTCCAGATATCTGAAACCCTCCCTTCTACACCAGCTGCTCAGCCACGTGTTTAGCTGCACTATCTTCCTATTTCTAGCCTCACTGGCACGTAGCACAGGGAGTAATCCAGAGATTACAACCCTAGAGGTCCTGTTTTTTAACTTACTACCTAACTCCCTAAACTCTCCCTGCAGGACCTCATCACTCTTCCTGCCTATGTCATTGGTACCGATGTGTACCACAACCTCTGGCTGTTCACCCTCCCCCTTCAGAATGCCCTCTATCCGTTCAGAGACATCCTTGACCATGGCACCAGGGAGGCAACATACCTTCCTGGAGACTCTTTCACGTCCACAGAAGCGCCTATCTGTGCCCCTGACTATAGAGTCCCCTATAACTATTGCTCTTCTTCGCTTTGTCCCTCCCTGCTGAACAACAGTGCCAGCCGTGGTGCCACTGCTCTGGCTGCTGCTGTTTTCCCCTGATAGGCCATCCCCCCCAACAGTATCCAGAATGGTATACTTGTTAGAGAGGGTCATGAAAAGTCATTGGCAAACAGGATTAAGGAAAATCCCAAGGCTTTTTATACATATATAAAGAGCAAGAGGTTAACCAGGGAAAGGGTTGGCCCACTCAAGGACAGAGATGGGAATCGATGTGTGGAACCAGAGGAAATGGGCGAGGTGCTAAATGAGTACTTTGCATCAGTATTCACCAAAGAGAAGGACTTGGTGGATGATGAGCCTAGGGAAGGGAGTGCAGATAGTCTCAGTCATCTCATTATCAAAAAGGAGGAGGTGTTGGGTGTCTTGCAAAGCATTAAGATAGATAAGTCCCCAGGGCCTGATGGGATCTACCCCAGAATACTGAGGGAGGCAAGGGAAGAAATTGCTGGGGCCTTGACAGAAATCTTTGCTTCCTCATTGGCTACAGGTGAGGTCCCAGAGGACTGGAGAATAGCCAATGTTGTTCCTTTGTTTAAGAAGGGTGGCAAGGATAATCCAGGAAATTATAGGCTGGTGAGCCTTACGTCAGTGGTAGGGAAACTATTAGAGAGGATTCTTCGGGACAGGATTTACTCCCATTTGGAAACAAACAAACTTATTAGCGAGAGACAGCATGGTTTTGTGAAGGGGAGGTCGTGTCTTACTAATTTGATTGAGTTTTTTGAGGAAGTGACGAAGATGATTGATGAAGGAAAGGCAGTGGATGTTATCTATATGGACTTCAGTAAAGTCTTTGACAAGGTCCCGCATGGCACACTGGTACAAAAGGTGAAGTCACACGGGATCAGAGGTGAGCTGGCAAGATGAATACAGAACTGGCTCGGTCACAGAAGACAGAGGGTAACAGTGTTTTTCTGAATGGGGGGATGTGACTAGTGGTGTTCCACAGGGATCAGTGCTGGGACCTTTGCTGTTTGTAGTATATATAAATGATTTGGAGGAAAATGTAGCTGGTCTGATTAGTAAGTTTGCAGACGACACAAAGGTTGGTGGAGTTGCGGATAATGATGAGGATTGTCAGAGGATACAGCAGGATATAGATCAGTTGGAGATTTGGGCGGAGAAATGGCAGATGGAGTTTAATCCGGACAAATGTGAGGTAATGCATTTTGGAAGGTCTAATGCAGGTGGGAGGTATACAGTAAATGGCAGAACCCTTAGGAGTATTGACAGGCAGAGAGATCTGGGCGTACAGGTCCACAGGTCACTGAAAGTGGCAACGCAGGTGGATAAGGTAGTCAAGAAGGCATACGGCATGCTTGCCTTCATCGGTCGGGGCATAGAGTATAAAAACTGGCAAGTCATGTTGCAGCTGTACAGGACCTTAGTTCGGCCACACTCAGAATATTGCATGCAATTCTGGTCGCCACACTACCAGAAGGACATGGAGGCTTTGGAGAGGGTACAGAGGAGGTTTTCCAAGATGTTGCCTGGTCTGGAGGGCATTAGCTATGAGGAGAGGTTGGAAAAACCCGGATTGTTTTCACTGGAACGACGGAGGTGGAGGGGCGACATGATAGAGGTTTACATAGTTATGAGCGGCATGGAGAGAGTGGATAGTCAGAAGCTTTTTCCCAGGGTGGAAGAGTCAGTTACTAGGGGACATAGGTTTAAGGTGAGAGGGGCAAAGTTTAGAGGGGATGTGCGAGGTAAGTTTTTTTACACAGAGTGTGGTGAGTGCCTGGAACTTGTTGCCGGGGGAGGTGGTGGAAGCAGATACGATAGCGACGTATCAGAGACATCTTGACAAATACATGAATAGGAAGGGAATAGAGGGATACGGGCCCCGGAAGTGCAGAAGGTGTTAGTTTAGGCAGGCGTCAAGATCGGCGCAGGCTTGGAGGGCCGAATGGCCTGTTCCTGTGCTGTACTGTTCTTTGTTCTTTGTTTGTTCAAAGGGCTGTACGTCCAACAGACTTTCTCTTTCAGTTGTCACACTGAAGCAATACAAACTTATGAACTATAAAATGAACGAAGTGGAGTTGAGAGGTCAGGTGGTGATTTTTCTCCTGCCAATACACATGAAACTGCAGGAACCCTGAGCTAATCTTAATGGCTGGACAAGTCTTGGCACTTAAAATACAAATGATCTTTCTGAGTATATCTTTGAGAAGTCATTAAGATTTAAACAGCCCTTTTTTTAGTAATGGCTGCATCTCTCCAATCAATTGGGTTAGCAATACTGTGGCAGACTTTATGACTCCAAGCTTGAACGTCAGAGAATGGGTGTGAAAAGCTCCACTTTATCAAGATGATCTGTGATTGAGTGACGCCCGAACTCCATTGTCTGACCATGATCTAACTATCAGAAACTATTTATGAATTCAATGGAACAGAAACTCTGGTCACAATACTAGGCTTCTGATATGGAGTTCTAATAAAGGTATATTCTGGGCAGACAAAAGACAAAGAGAGAAACTTCTATGCCATCAAAGAGAAAACACCCTGCCTAACACCACCAGCTTGAAGCCAGAGACTGGAGTTGGTCCTGAACTCCCCATCTGAGAAATCATACCAAGATTTTGCCACAGAACTTTGACTGGAATATATCAAGAGAAATCTGCAACAGTGCATCCGTCCTCCTTAACCTCCCAAGTTTTTCTTCAGTGAACAAGGAAAAAGATTACAAGCCTGCATCATTTCAAGTATTCACCACGGGGAAAAGCAAGTGCAACAGAGAACTCTTAAAAATTCATAAGACCTAAACTACTTTATAAGCTCTATCTCTTCTTGAGTGTGTGTGTATCTGTATGAGTGTGAGAGTGGGTGTATTTGCATATATTTCTGGTGTTGAATAATAAACATTTATCTTCCTATTAATACTTATGAGAAAACCTGTCATTTGTCTGTTCTTGACAATTAAAGCACCCAGGGGTTAAAAAGCTTTTTAAAATAAAAATCTGTTTTCCATCAGTCGAGAGGTGGAAAAGAGGGGACCATCCCTATCATCGCTCACTCAATGACACAGAGTGGGTCGGGGGGTGGGGGGGAGGGGTCTTCAGTTCCTGCTTGCTGTCTTCCCACCCTGGATAATGTGCATATATGGACATTGAATGAGGCCTCAGGTTGCCCCATTTCCTTTTCTCCTAGTTGATTAGTCTATTGACACCGATATGCACTGTGTGTAGGTTAGCTGTGGCTCAGTGGTTGCACTCCTGCCTCTAAATTAACAAACTATAGGTTCAAGTCCCACTCCAGGGCTTTCAAGAGAAAATCTTGACTGGCACTCTGCTAAGGGAGTCTTTCAGAGAAAATAGTTGCTGTGAAGGATTCTTCTGAAGGAAAGTAGGGGAGCTCTCCCTGGTGTCCTGGCCAATATTTATTCTGAAACCACTATCGCCAAAATAGATGCCATATTTCCTAATTTGCAGCAGTGACTGGACTTCAATTGCACTTCATTGGCTGTCAAGCACTTTGGGATGTCCTGAGGGTGTGAAAGGCAATACATAAATGCAGGTCTTTCTTTTTTTATGCAAGGGTGAGGTGCGGCAGGACTGACTAGGTCTGTGGAAGGCAGAGAGAGCCAGTGTTATCTGGACATGCAACATTCCGGGAAGAAAAATATTACTGCTTCACGTTTGATGCTCTGATATATGACACTGGCATTGGACAAAGTATATTATAGAGCGGATCTAATGCACAGATTACTCAAGGTTTAAACTTTGCTCCAGTGACTGTGGAGTGACAGGAGTGATGGATAATTTGAAAGAAAGCCAAGCTCTGGAAGAATCAGCATATCAGCTGCAGCACAAACTCTCCTGACAGGCAATACAGGCAGTTCGTCCCAGGAGATAATCCCTTCTGCAAATATATCCCAGAGGCAAAACTGGAATTTTGCAATGGACTTTCTTAATGATTATTCTTTGATATGAATTTCAGAGCTCATTAAGGCTACTGGAATCAATAAAAATCACACATCGCAGAAGGAGGCCATTTGGCCCATCATGTCTGTGCTGGTTCTCTGAAAGAATTCTCCAATTAGTTCCACTTCCCTGCTTTATCCGCATAGCTCCCTTTCTAAATTTCTATCTAGTTGTATTTTGAAAGTTACGATGAAATCAGGTTCCCCAGCCACTTCAGGCAGTACACTCCAGATCAAAATAACTTGCCGCGTAAAACAAATGGGAAATGGAGCACTCTCACGCAGTCAGTATCAGTACTCTCAAGTGAGATATCTACTTAGTTGCTCACTAAAAGTGCCTCTACATCAGGATCAGTTGCATGGGCCAGACTGAGCTTCTTCAATCCTGTATGTTCATATTAGTTTAGTTTAGTTTAGAGATACAGCACTGAAACAGGCCCTTCGGCCCACCGAGTCTGTGCCGACCATCAACCACCCATTTATACTAATCCTACACTAATCCCATATTCCTACCACATCCCCACCTGTCCCTATATTTCCCTACCACCTACCTATACTAGGGGCAATTTATAATGGCCAATTAACCTATCAGCCTGCAAGTCTTTGGCATGTGGGAGGAAACCGGAGCACCCGGAGGAAACCCACGCAGACACAGGGAGAACTTGCAAACTCCACACAGGCAGTACCCAGAATTGAACCCGGGTCGCTGGAGCTGTGAGGCGGCGGTGCTAACCACTGCGCCACTGTGCCGCCCACTCCACCAACATTCCCAGGGCAGGTACAGCACTGATTAGATACAGAGTAAAGCTCCCTCTACGACATCCCATTATACACTCCCGGAATAGGTAAAACATGGGGTTGGCTGTTGCTTGGTTGGAGTTGCTGAGTGGACATTGAGGTTCAGCTGACTGGCTGGAAGCTGTGTAAGTGCTGTAAGGAGAAAGACTAAGACTGAAAGGAAGGTTTTTCCATCTATCCTGTCTACAAAGGAAGAAAATAGGAGACCATAAGAACTAAAATCTCTCTTGTGAGTTTGGGCTTTAAAGTTTTTTTCACTGATTGTGGGGGGTGGGGGGTTGGTTAGTGGGGTAGAAGAAGAGACCAAAAGACCTTGGGTAGGGCTGCTTTGCTCAATAGAGAGCTCCTGTGTTTGACACCATTAATAGGGAGCTCCCTCCCCATCCTTACCACCAAGCCTGGGATAGCTGGAGCTGTCTGGGTGAACAGACTTTCTGTTTTCCCTCAACATTGGAAGCAAAGTATGCCTGGCAGCTTACAACTGTCCCAGGTGAAGTCATTCCCCAGCTCCCCTGCCCAACTGGAAGACCAGCGGAAAGACTGCTATTAGTTACATCTGCAAAGAGACTGATTCCTCCTGGCCTTCCTCGCCTTCAGCCTCTTTCGCCTTGTCATTACCTTGCTATTACTTTTATTATTTATTATTTATTTAGTTAGTTATTTATTTTCAACTCTATTTTGTTCAACAAACAGTAGGTGTGATTCTTCTGCCCCATGGCTCCTCAGTCCTCTCCGGTGGTGGGGCCTTCCTAGGCTGCAGCCGCTCCTGTGGCCCCATCACCATTCAAAATCCTAACTGTCAAAGCATGGGGTGAAGAGTTACGCCTGTCCAACTATGACTATTGATGCTTGTATAAAGGCAATGGCCGGGGTTGTTGGCCCCTCGGCCATTGTAGTAGCCTCAAAGATGTACAGGAAGGCTGTGTTTTTCCTGAAGACCAAGCGGGTGGTGGTCCTGGCCCTGATCAGGGGGCTCATCGTGTGCAGGACTTTCCCACCAGTGGACCTCCTGGGGGCCGCTGCACAGCGCGTAATTGTATCAAATATTCTGCCCTTTATTCCCTGTTATTTTCTACTCCCCCACCTGCACCATTTGGGGGTGGTGAAGTCAGCGATCACCCCTGTCCCGCTTGGCCTTCGGGAAAGCAGTCTCCAACACGTCTGCTCCTTCCGCCGCCAGCTATTTATGCAGTTATACAAATATCACACCAGAAATGTTGGGGAACACAGGGTTTAGTGAGAGGGAGGAACTGAAGCTAATCAGTATTAGTAGAGAAATGGTGTTGGGGAAATTGGTGGGATTGAAGGCCGATAAATCCCAGAGTACTGAAAGAAGTGGCCCGAGAAATAGTGGATGTATTGGTGGTCACCTTCCAAGATTCTATAGATTCTGGAACAGTTCCTACAGATTGGAGGGTAGCTAATGTAACCCCACTATTTAAAAAGGGAGGTAGAGAGAAAGCAGGGAATTATAGACCAGTCAGCCTGACGTTGGTAGTGGGGAAAATTCTAGAGTCCATTATCAAAGATTTTATAGCAGAGCACTTGGAGAACAGTGGTAGAATCGGGCAGAGTCAGCATGGATTTATGAAAGGGAAATCATGCTTGACAAATCTACTAGAATTCTTCGAGGATGTAACTAGTAGAGTTGATGAGGGGGAACCAGTAGATGTGATTTATTTGGATTTTCAGAAGGCTTTTGACAAAGTCCCACGTAAGAGATTAGCGTGTAATATTAAAGCGCATGGGATTTGGGGTAGTATATTGCGATGGATAGAAAATTGGTTGGCAGACAGGAAACAAAGAGTAGGAATAAACGGGTCTTTTTCCGAATTGCAGGCAGTGACTAGTGGGGTACCGCAGGGATCGGTGCTAGGACCCCAGCTATTCACCACACATATTAAAGATTTAGATGAGGGAACTAAATGTAATATCTCCAAATTTGCATATGACACAAAGCTGGGTGGGAGGGTGAGTTGAGAGGAGGATGCAGAGAGGCTTTAGGGTGATTTGGACAAGTTAAGTGAGTGGGCAAATGCATGGCAGATGCAGTATAATGTGGATAAATGTGAAGTTATCTACTTTGGTAGCAAAAACAGGAAGGCAGATTATTATCTGAACGGCTATAAACTGAGAGAGGGGAATATGCAACGAGACCTGGGTGTTCTCGTACACCAGTCGCTGAAGGTAAGCATGCAGGTCCAACAGGCGGTAAAAAAGGCAAATGGTATGTTGGCCTTCATAGCAAGAGGATTCGAGAACAGGAGCAGGGATGTCTTGCTGCAATTATACAGGGCTTTGGTGAGGCCACACCTGGAATATTGTGTGCAGTTTTGGTCTCCTTATCTGAGGAAGGATGTTCTTGCTATAGAGAGAGCGCAGTGAAGGTTTGCCAGACTGATTCCTGGGATGGCAGGGCTAACGTATGAGGAGAGATTGAGTCGGTTAGGATTATATTCGCTGGAGTTCAGAAAAGTGTGGGGGGATCTCATAGAAACCTATAAAATTCTAACAGGACTTGACAGGGTAGATGCAGGAAGGATGTTCCCGATGGTGGGGGAGTCCAGAACCAGGGGTCATAGTCTAAGGATACGGGGTAATCCTTTCCGGACTGAGATGAGGAGAAATACTTCACCCAGAGAGTGGTGAGCCTGTGGAATTCGCTACCATGGAAAGCAGTTGAGGCCAAAACATTGTATGATTTCAAGAAGGAGTTAGATATAGCTCTTGGGGCGAAAGGGATCAAAGGATATGGGGCGAAAGCCGGAACAGGTTACTGAGTTGGATGATCAGCCATGATCATAATGAATGGCGGAGAAGGCTCCACTCCCCCTATGTCTGCAACAAATAGTACTCAATATTTTCCGGAGGCTATGGTGAGGGAGCCTGTCGACTCACAGGGAGAAAACATTCCATCTGCTATTAGAATTAGAATTAGAATTAGAATTAGAATTAGAATATTACAGCGCAGTACAGGCCCTTCGACCCTCGATGTTGCGCCGACCTGTGAAACCATCTGACCTACACTATTCCATTTTCATCCATATGTCTATCCAATGACCACTTAAATGCCCTTAAAGTTGGCGAGTATACTACTGCTGCAGGCAGGGCGTTCCACGCCCCTACTACTCTCTGAGTAAAGAAACTACCTCTGACATCTGTCCTATATCTATCACCCCAGCTCTGCAGCCTATCTATGTCCCTCTGTACCCTACAACATCCTTCGGCACTATCCACAACTCCACCGACCTTAGTGTCATCCGCAAATTTACTAACCCACCCTTCTACACCCTCTTCCAGGTCATTTATAAAAATGACAAACAGCAGTGGCCCCAAAACAGATCCTTGCGGTACACCACTAGTAACTAAACTCCAGGATGAACATTTGCCATCAACCACCACCGTCTTCTTTCAGCTAGCCAATTTCTGATCCAAAGCTCGAAATCACCTTCAACCCCATACTTCCGTATTTTCTGCAATAGCCTACCGTGGGGAACCTTATCAAACGCCTTACTGAAATCCAT
This sequence comes from Heterodontus francisci, assembly GCF_036365525.1. Lineage (NCBI taxonomy): Eukaryota > Metazoa > Chordata > Chondrichthyes > Heterodontiformes > Heterodontidae > Heterodontus > Heterodontus francisci. Next base: position 113,010,279 of record NC_090380.1, read on the forward strand.
ATACACCACATCCACTGCTTTACCCTCATCCACCTGTTTGGTCACCTTCTCGAAAAAATTGGGTTGGGTGTTCTGGGTGGGGGCGAACCCTGAGAGGGTCAACCCTCCCAACCACCTGTTACTGCTGCCCGGATGTACCTGACCCAGAGGCCGATTTGCATAGTCTGCTGGACCTGTGGGTTCTGGCGGGAGGGAGAAGGCCTCCTTTCTCTGCTTCCAGTCCCGTCTCCAGCTAGAATTCTGGAGGCAGGAACAACCCCCTCCCCAGGCCGCTCCTTGGCCCAGGGGTGGAGATGGAAGTGGAAGTGGGACCTGAACTGCTGATGCCTATCGAAGAACCCAGGGAGGACTCCTCTGCCATCGTTCCTGGGGGTGAGATGGTGATGGAGGCAGGACTAGCTCCTGCGGCCAGGATGTCCGCCCCACAGAGGGTGGTGGTGTGTTGGCTACTGGTGGCGACTAGCCGGTGGAGGATGGGGACTCAGTGTGGGGCACGGAGGATGATATTGAATCCATCGCCAGTGAGGCGGTGGTTTCCCTCGAGCCTCCTTTCGAGTCTCCTCTCATCCCTTTTGCAGAACTCCAGGACTTCCTTGCTGCCTGCAGGGGTTGCTGCAATAAATTTCAGTTGGCCCTCGACCAGTGATCATCCAGTCAATCCGTGCCACCTTCAGGAAGTGGGGGAAGGGCGTTGGTGGGAAACTGCTTGTTAGGCAGCGGTTCAATGCTTTCCTCTCTGGGTTGCTGGGGGAGTGGAAGGCAAGGTGCACTTCCACTTCCTCCTCACAGTGAGGTGTTGGTGACGGGATCAAAGTACTTTGACATGATGATAACCATAACCAGCCTCAACATCAATGGCAGCAGGGGGTCTCTCCGCAGATTTCACAATCTCTCACTCCTTAGGGAAGGGAGATATATGGTGAGCTTTCTGCAGGAAACCCGCACCGTTCCAGGCGACAAAGCCACCTGGCTCCTGGAGTAGCAGGGTAGGGGCTACATGGGTCACGTCCCCCTATTTCTAGTGGGGTGGCTATCTTGTTGGCTCCGACATTTCAGCCGGAGATCTTTGGGATCAAGAATCTTGTGCTGGGCCGCTTGCTGCACCTCGCCATTCGCCTGGTTAGCATGCTGCTCAACTTTGTGAACGTGCATGCACCCAGGTCCGGCGCGTTGCAAGCACGCTTCTTTAAAGAAGTGCCCGCTCTTTTCTATCGATAGTGGCGAATGCATCATCCTCAGGGGGGATTTTAACTGTACCTTCAAGGTGAGGGATCACTCCAGTCATTAGCACGGCCAAGTGTCTGTGGAGAAATTGAGGGAACCGATCAGCTCCATGGACTTGGTGGACGTCTGGCGGAATCTCCGTCCCAACTCCAGTGCCTTCACATGGAGGTCTGGAGGAAGAGGGTCCTGAATTGACTGCCTCTACATTTCGCAGACATACGTCTCCCACATCTCGGTGGCCACCATGCAGTCAGTACCATGCTCGGACCACCACCTGGTGTGGGCGACATTTACTCCACTGCATACACGGGCGGGGTCTGCATACTGGCACTTTAACAACCGACTGCTGGAGGACGAGCGATTCTGGGACTCGTTCCGTCGATTCTGGGCCGACTGGGAGAAGGAAGCAGTGGGGCTTCCTCTCCTTAAGGCTTTTGTAGGATGTAAGCAAAACGCACAATCATGTCTTCTGTCAGGAGTACGCAAAGGGGTTGACCAAGAGGCGGGAGGCCGAGATCGGGCGCCTGGAGAGGGAGGTGCTTGACTTGGAGTCCCATCTCGGTCATACTGTCATGGACCCGGCCCTGTGGCAGGCTTGCAAAGAGAAGAAGGGCACATTGAGGGACTTGCAGCTTGTAGGGTCCCGAGGCGCGGATGTGAGGTTGTGGATCCAGACCCTGGAAGATTTGGACTGCGCCTCACCTTCTACATGCTGGAAAAATGGTGGGGGTTCTGTACACAGCTCATGAAGCTGCTGGCAGATGCTGGATCCTCCGTCACGGATCCGGAGGGAATGGGCCTCTTGGTCCGTACCTATTACGGCATGTTGTTCTCTCCGGATCTGTCCAACAAGGATATGCGCAGAGTTTTGCGGGGGGACCTGCCGAAGGTCAGCCTGGAGGGCGCCGTAAGACTGGAGGCTCCGCTCATGTTGGCGGAGCTGACCAGCGCCTTCCATCAGCTTTCAAAAGGCAATCCCTGCGGCTGGACAGGCTCATCGTGGAGTTCCTCAGGATGTTCTGGGAGATGCCCCTTTCGTGGCACAGGGCAGTCATTGTCCTGCTGCCAAAGAAGGTTGATCTCCGTTTGTTTAAGAACTGGCGTCCGGTCTCCCTCCTCAGCACGGATTATAAGATCTTTGCCCTGGGCTATGTCCACCTGCCTGGGCTCCATGCTGGCCCAAATGATCCACCCCGACCATTCCTACATGGTCCCGGGCCAGTCCATCCAGGACAACATCCACCTGCTCCGGGACCTGATCCATCTTTCCCAGAGGACTGGTCTGTTCGTCGCCTTTCTCTCCCTCAATCAGGAGAAGGCATTTGACAGGGTGGATCACGAATATATTTTCGGGACTCTGCATGCGTTCGGACATGCGGCGCATTTTGTGGCCCAAGTCTGACTTTTATACGTCGTCGGAGAGTGTCTGGTCAAAGTTAACCTGCCCTTGGTGGTGCCCTTTCACTTTGGGAGAGGAGTACGTCAGGGATGCCTCATCTCCGGCCAAGTATATACCATCTGCATGGAGACATTCCTGTGTCTGCTTCACAGGAGGTTGGCGGGTTTGGCTCTGCATGGGTCGTCCTCTCGGCTTACGCCAATGACGTGCTCCTCATGGTAACAGATCTCGTTCACATGCGGAGGGTGCCGGAGGACGAGCGATTTCAGGACTCATTCTGTCGATTCTAGGCCGACTGGAGATGGAAGCAGGTGGGCTTCCCCTCCTTGAAGCTATGGTGAGATGTGGGCAAGACTCACATCTGTGTCTTCTGTCAGTAGTACGTGAAGGGGTTGACCAAGAGGCAGGAAGCTGAGATCGGGCGCCTGGAGAGGGAGATGCTCAACTTGGAGTCCCACCTTGGTCATGCTGTTGTGGAACCAGCCCTGATAGGCGTGCAAAGAGAAGAAGGGTGCGCTGAGGGACCTGCAGCTCATCAGGTCCTGAGGCACAGACATGAGGTCACATATCCAGATCCTGGAAGATTTGGACCGCGCCTCACCCTTCTTTTACTCGCTGGAAAAATGGTGGGGGTATGTAAGCAGCTCGTTGAGCTGCTGGCCGACGACGGATCCTCCATCATGGATCAGGAGGGAATGGGCCTTTTAGTCTGTACCTACTATGGCATGTTGACGGGATTGGCTCTGCGCAGGCTGGGCATGCAGGTTGTCCTCTCGGCTTAAGCCGATGACATGCTCTTCACAATCACAGATCCTGGTGACTTGTGGAGGATGCATGAGTGCCAGCAGACCTTTTCTGCTGCGTATTTGGCGAGAATCAATTGGGAGAAATGTTCCAGACTCCTGGTGGGTCAGTGGCGGATGGACTGCCAACCGGAGAAGATAACACCTTTTGCATGAAGCACCACGCACCTCCTCTATTTGGGAGTCCACCTTAGCCCCGCTGAGGAAGCCAGGCTGACAAGCTGGCAGGAGTTGGAGGCGAAAGTCACCCCTCGGCAGGGACACTGGACAGGACTGCTCCGAGTGCTTTCCTACAGGGGCCGAGTGCTGGTCATAAACCAACTGGTGGCCTCGATGCTGTGGTCACTTTGGCCTCGCCCCCTGCATTTGCCACCAAGATCCAGAAGAAGCTCATCGATTTCTTCTGGGGCAAGAGGAAACACTGGGTCTCTGCTGCGGTCCTGAGTCTCCCGATTGAGGAGGGTGGCCAGTTGCTGGTGGGCATCTACACCCAGGCTGCGACTCTCCGCCTTCAGACCCTGCAGAGATACCTGTAGGTTGAGCGTCCTCCCAGATGGTGTGCGCTGGTAACATATTTTTTCCCAGCGGAGAACGTTAGCCGTGCCTCTCTGAGGGAGTTGCCTGTCTTTTACCGGGATCTATTCAGAGTTTGGAACATGGTTGCCTCCAGTCAGGGTGTTCCCCCGCCGGAGGAGGAGAGTGTTTCGGCTGTTCGGGTGACCGGCTCTGGGGGCGGATCGACGGGCGGAGGAGTAGCCGAAGTTGCCGGGACCCCGGCTCGGCTGGAACTGTTCATTGGACCCAGGCCCCGAATGCCTCCTTGGGAGCCGGTCCCACACAACCTGAGCCACCTCTCGGAAATGCCCTCTGTGCTATTCCACACCATGCAGAGGGATTTCCTGTATGGGCTGCTCCTGCACACTCTTCACTGCGTCTCCCTCCTCTGCCACCCAGACGGTCCCTGGCGGTCCATGTTGCCATCTGGCAGCGAGGAGAAACCCTGGTAGAGGTCTGTCTACATGGAAGTCCTCCCCATTTACATTGAGGACCTGGGGTGGAGGGTGCTGCACAGGGCAGTCCCATGCAATAGACTTATTTTAAAAGTTATTTGAAAGTAATGTATCTAAAGGGGGCCTGGGAGAGAAAGGCCTCCTCGACAGAAAAGGGGCTTGGGGGATAAAGGCAGCCTTATATTAAAAAAAGAAGAAAAAAAATTTAAAAAGGAAAAAAAGGATTAAAAAAAGAAAAAAAAGGTAGATACAGAGTAAAGCTCACTCTGCACTGTCCCATCAAACTAAAATAATTCAAACTTTGGTCTGTATTCAAACTTTAAACTTTCACATTGGATCCAGAGCAGCAAATCCTATTGGCTAATTAAATACAAAGATTTTCATTGCATCCGGTAATACCATGTCTTCTACATCATGCAGTGTTACAAGTCATGTGACATTGACCACAAGTCGTGGGAGTCAGTTGCCAGTGATCGCCAGAGCCGGCGAACAGCCATAAAGGCGGGGCTAAACTGTGGCGAGTCAAAGAGACTTAGCAGTTGGCAGGAAAAAAGACAAAAGCGCAAGGAGAGAGCCAACCGTGCAACAGCCCCGAAAACCATTTTTATCTGCAGCACCTGTGGAAGAGTCTGTCACTCTAGAATTGTCCTTTATAGCCACTCCAGGCGATGCTTCACTAACCACTGACCACCTCTAGGTGCTTACCCATTGACTCTCGAGACAAGGAGGTCAAAGAATAACTACGATCGCTTGGGGCGTTTACCTCTCCCTAATGTCCAGCTGTGTTTATCTCTCTTTCTGACCTCTCAATGTGTTTATATCACCCTCTCTGATCTCTCTCTGTCTTTATCTTTCAATCTGATCTCACGGTGTGTTTATCTCCCTCCCATCTCTGAGTCTGTTTATCTCTCTCTCTTTGATCTCAGGGTGTGTTTATGTCTCTCTCTCTGATTTCTCACTGTTTTTATCTCTCCCTCTCTCTGATCTCTCGGTGTGTTTATCTCTCTCTGATCTCTCAGTGTGTTTATCGCTCTCCCTCTCTGATCTCTCGGTGTGTTTATCTCTCTCTCTCTGATCTCGTTGTGTTTATCTCTCTCTCTGTCTAATCTCTTAGTGTGTTTATCTCTCTCACTCTGATGTCTCAGTGTGTTTATCTCTCTCTCTCTTAAATCTCAGTGTGTTTATCTCTCTCTGATCTCTCGGTGTGTTTATCTCTCTCTGATCTCTCAGTGTGTTTATCTCTCTCTCTCTGATCTCTCGGTGTGTTTATCTCTCTCTCTCTGATCTCAGTGTGTTTATCTCTCTCTCTCTGATCTCTGTGTGTTTATCTCTCTCCCTCTCTGATCTCTCGGTCTGTTTATCACTTTCTCTCAGATCTCGTTGTGTTTATCTCTCTCTCTGGCTAATCTGTCAGTGTGTTTATTGCTCGCTCTCTGATGCCTCAGTGTGCTTATCTCTCTCTCTCTCTGATTTCTCGGTGGGTTTATCTCTCTCTCCCTCTGATCTCTCGGTCTGTTTATCTCTTTCTCTGTGATCTCTGTGTGTTTATCTGTCTCTGATCTCTCAGTGTGTTTCTCTCTCGCTCTCCCTCTGATCTCTCGGTGCGTTTAACTGTTGTTCTCTGATCTCTCAGTGTGTTTCTCTCTCGCTCTCCCTCTGATCTCTCGGTGCGTTTAACTGTTGTTCTCTGATCTCTCAGTGTGTTTATCTCTCTCTGATCTCTCTGTGTGTTTATTTCTCTCTGAACTCTCGGTGTGTTTATCTCTCTCTGATCTCTCGGTGTGTTTATCTCTCTCTCTGATCTCTCGGTGTAATTATCTCTCTCTCTGATCTCTCGGTGTGTTTATCTCTCTCTGATCTCTCAGCATGTTTATCTCTCTCTCTGATCTCTCATTGTGTTTATCTCTCTCTGATCTCTCACTGTGTTTATCTCTCTCTCTGATCTCTCAGTGTGTTTATCTCTCTCTGATCTCTCGGTGTGTTTATCTCTCTCTGATCTCTCAGCGTGTTTATCTCTCTCTCTGATCTCTCGTTTTTTTTTATCTCCCTCTGATCTCTCAGCGTGTTTATCTCTCTCTCTGATCTCTCATTGTGTTTATCTCTCTCTGATCTCTCAGTGTGTTTATCTCTCTCTCTCTCTCTGAATTCTCAGTGTGTTTATCTCTCCCTCTGATCTCTGGGTGTGTTTATCTCTCTCTGATCTCTCAGTGTGTTTATCTCTCTCTCTGATCTCTCATTGTGTTTATCTCTCTCTGATCTCTCAGCGTGTTTATCTCTCTCTCTGATCTCTCATTGTGTTTATCTCTCTCTGATCTCTCAGTGTGTTTATCTCTCTCTCTGATCTCTCATTGTGTTTATCTCTCTCTGAGCTCTCAGTGTGTTTATCTCTCTCTGATCTCTCATTGTGTTTATCTCTCTCTGATCTCTCAGTGTGTTTATCTCTCTCTGATCTCTCGGCGTGTTTATCCCTCTCTCTCTGATCTCTCGGTGTCTTTATCTTTCTCTCTCTCTCTCTCTCTCTCAGATCTCTCGGCCTGTTTATCTCTCTCTCTCTCTGATTTCTCAGTGTGTTTATCTCTCTCTGATCTCTGGGTGTGTTTATCTCTCTCTCTGATCTCTCAGTGTGTTTATCTCTCTCTCTGATCTCTCGGCCTGTTTATCTCTCTCTCTCTCTCTGATTTCTCAGTGTGTTTATCTCTCTCTCTGATCTCTCGGTGTGTTTATCTCTCTCTGATCTCTCGGTGCGTTTATCTCTCTCTGATCTCTCAGTGTGTTTATCTCTCTCTGATCTCTCAGTGTGTTTATCTCTCTCTGATATCTCAGTGTGTTTATCTCTCTCTGATATCTCAGTGTGTTTATATCTCTCTGATTTCTCAGTGTGTTTATCTCTCTCTCTGATCTCTCAGTGTGTTTATCTCTCTCTGATCTCTCGGTGTGTTTATCTCTCTGATCTCTCAGTGTGTTTATCTCTCTCTGATCTCTCGGTGTGTTTATCTCTCTCTCTGATCTCTCAGTGTGTTTATCTCTCTCTGATCTCTCGGTGTGTTTATCTCTCTCTCTGATCTCTCAGTGTGTTTATCTCTCTCTGATCTCTCGGTGTGTTTATCTCTCTGATCTCTCAGTGTGTTTATCTCTCTCTGATCTCTCGGTGTGTTTATCTCTCTCTCTGATCTCTCGGTGTGTTTATCTCTCTCTCTGATTTCTCAGTGTGTTTATCTCTCTCTCTCTGATCTCTCAGTGTGTTTATCACTCACTCTCTGATCTCTCGGTGTGTTTATCTCTCTCTTTCTCTGATCTCTCTGTGTGTTTATTTCTCTCTGAACTCTCGGTGTGTTTATCTCTCTCTGATCTCTCGGTGTGTTTATCTCTCTCTCTGATCTCTCGGTGTGTTTATCTCTCTCTGATCTCTCAGCATGTTTATCTCTCTCTCTGATCTCTCATTGTGTTTATCTCTCTCTGATCTCTCACTGTGTTTATCTCTCTCTCTGATCTCTCATTGTGTTTATCTCTCTCTGATCTCTCGGTGTGTTTATCTCTCTCTGATCTCTCAGCGTGTTTATCTCTCTCTGATCTCTCACTGTGTTTATCTCTCTCTCTGATCTCTCATTGTGTTTATCTCTCTCTGATCTCTCGGTGTGTTTATCTCTCTCTGATCTCTCAGCGTGTTTATCTCTCTCTGATCTCTCGGCCTGTTTATCTCTCTCTCTCTCTCTCTGATCTCTCGGTGTGTTTATCTCTCTCTGATTTCTCAGTGTGTTTATCACTCTCTGATCTCTCGGTGTGTTTATCTCTCTCCCTGATCTCTCAGTGTGTTTATTTCTCTCTGAACTCTCTGTGTGTTTATCTCTCTCCCTGATCTCTCAGTGTGTTTATTTCTCTCTGAACTCTCTGTGTGTTTATCTCTCTCTGATCTCTCGGTGTGTTTATCTCTCTCTGATCTCTCAGCGTGTTTATCTCTCTCTCTGATCTCTCGGTTTTTTTATCTCTCTCTGATCTCTCGGTGTGTTTATCTCTCTCTGATCTCTCAGCGTGTTTATCTCTCTCTCTGATCTCTCGTTTTTTTTAATCTCTCTCTGATCTCTCAGCGTGTTTATCTCTCTCTCTGATCTCTCGGTTTTTTTTATCTCTCTCTGATCTCTCGGTGTGTTTATCTCTCTCTGATCTCTCGGTGTGTTTATCTCTCTCTGATCTCTCAGCGTGTTAATCTCTCTCTCTGATCTCTCGGTTTTTTTTATCTCTCTCTGATCTCTCGGTGTGTTTATCTCTCTCTGATCTCTCAGTGTGTTTATCTCTCCCTCTGATCTCTGGGTGTGTTTATCTCTCTCTGATCTCTCAGTGTGTTTATCTCTCTCTCTGATCTCTCATTGTGTTTATCTCTCTCTGATCTCTCAGCGTGTTTATCTCTCTCTCTGATCTCTCATTGTGTTTATCTCTCTCTCTCTCTCTGATCTCTCGGTGTGTTTATCTCTCTCTCTCTCAGATCTCTGGGCCTGTTTATCTCTCTCTCTCTCCCTGATCTCTCAGTGTGTTTATTTCTCTCTGAACTCTCTGTGTGTTTATCTCTCTCTCTGATCTCTCAGTGTGTTTATCTCTCTCTGATCTCTCAGCGTGTTTATCTCTCTCTCTGATCTCTCGGTTTTTTTTATCTCTCTCTGATCTCTCGGTGTGTTTATCTCTCTCTGATCTCTCAGCGTGTTTATCTCTCTCTCTGATCTCTCGTTTTTTTTTTATCTCTCTCTGATCTCTCAGCGTGTTTATCTCTAACTCTGATCTCTCGGTTTTTTTTATCTCTCTCTGATCTCTGGGCGTGTTTATCTCTCTCTCTGATCTCTCAGTGTGTTTATCTCTCTCTCTGATCTCTCATTGTGTTTATCTCTCTCTGAGCTCTCAGTGTGTTTATCTCTCTCTGATCTCTCATTGTGTTTATCTCTCTCTGATCTCTCAGTGTGTTTATCTCTCGCTGATCTCTCGGTGTGTTTATCTCTCTCTGATCTCTCATTGTGTTTATCTCTCTCTGATCTCTCAGTGTGTTTATCTCACTCCCTCTCTCTGATTTCTCAGTGTGTTTATCTCTCTCTGATATCTGGGTGTGTTTATCTCTCTCTGATCTCTCGGTGTGTTTATCTCTCTCTGATCTCTCCGTGTGTTTATCTCTCTCTGATCTCTCAGTGTGTTTATCTCTCTCTGATCTCTCAGTGTGTTTATCTCACTCTCTCTCTCTGTTTTCTCAGTGTGTTTATCTCTCTCTGATCTCTGGGTGTGTTTATCTCTCTCTCTGATCTCTCGGCGTCTTTATCTCACTCTCTCTCTCTGATCTCTCAGTGTGTTTATCTCTCTCTCTCAGATCTCTCGGCGTGTTTATCCCTCTCTCTCTGATCTCTCAGTGTGTTTATCTCTCTCTCTCTCAGATCTCTCGGCCTGTTTATCTCTCTCTCTCTCTCTGATTTCTCCGTGTGTTTATCTCTCTCTGATCTCTCGGTGTGTTTATCTCTCTCTCTAATCTCTCAGTTTGTTTATCTCTCTCTCTCTCTGATCTCTCGGTGTGTTTAACTCTCTCTGATCTCTCGGTATGTTTATCTCTCTCTCTGATCTCTCAGTGTGTTGATCTCTCTCTGATCTCTCGGTGTGTTTATCTCTCTCTCTGATCTCTCATTGTGTTTATCTCTCTCTGATCTCTCGGTGTGTTTATCTCTCTCTCTGATCTCTCAGTGTGTTTATCTCTCTCTCTGATCTCTCAGTGTGTTTATCTCTCTCTGATCTCTCGGTGTGTTTATCTCTCTCTCTGATCTCTCAGTGTGTTTATCTCTCTCTCTGATCTCCCAGTGTGTTTATCTCTCTCTGATCTCTCAGTGTGTTTATCTCTCTCTGATCTCTCGGTGTGTTTATCTCTCTCTCTGATCTCTCAGTGTGTTTATCTCTCTCTCTGATCTCTCAGTGTGTTTATCTCTCTCTGATCTCTCGGTGTGTTTCTCTCTGTCTGATCTCTCAGCGTGTTTATCTCTCTCTGATCTCTCAGTGTGTTTATCTCTCTCTGATCTCTCGGTGTGTTTATCTCTCTCTGATCTCTCAGTGTGTTTATCTCTCTGATCTCTCGGTGTGTTTATCTCTCTCTGATCTCCTGGTGTGTTTATCTCTCTCTGATCTCTCAGTGTGTTTATCTCTCTCTGATCTCTCAGTGTGTTTATCTCTCTCTGATCTCTCAGTGTGTTTATCTCTCTCTCTGATCTCTCAGTGTGTTTATCTCTCTCTGATCTCCCGGTGTGTTTATCTCTCTCTGATCTCTCAGAGTGTTTATCTCTCTGATATCTCAGTGTGTTTATCTCTCTGATCTCTCAGTGTGTTTATCTCTCTGATCTCCCGGTGTGTTTATCTCTCTCTGATCTCTCGGTGTGTTTATCTCTCTCTGATCTCTCAGTGTGTTTATCTCTCTCTGATCTCTCAGTGTGTTTATCTCTCTCTCTGATCTCTCAGTGTGTTTATCTCTCTCTGATCTCCCGGTGTGTTTATCTCTCTCTGATCTCTCAGTGTGTTTATCTCTCTCTGATCGCTCGGTGTGTTTATCTCTCTCTCTGATCTCCCGGTGTGTTTATCCATCTCCGATCTCTCAGTGTGTTTATCTCTCTCTGATCTCCCGGTGTGTTTATCCATCTCCGATCTCTCAGTGTGTTTATCTCTCTCTGATCGCTCGGGGTGTTTATCCATCTCTGATCTCTCGGTGTGTTTATCTCTCTCTGATCGCTCGGTGTGTTTATCTCTCTCTGATCTCTCAGTGTGTTTATCTCTCTCTCTCTCTCTGATTTCTCAGTGTGTTTATCTCTCTCTCATCTCTCGGTGTGTTTATCTCTCTCTGGTCCCTCAGTGTGTTTATCTCTCTCTCTCTCTCTGATTTCTCAGTGTGTTTATCTCTCTCTCTCTCTCTCTGATCTCTCGGTGTGTTTATCTCTCTCTCTGATCTCTCAGTGTGTTTATCTCTCTCTCTGATCTCTCAGTGTGTTTATCTCTCTCTGATCTCTCGGTATGTTTATCTCTCTCTCTGATCTCTCAGTGTGTTTATCTCTCTCTGATCTCTCGGTGTGTTTATCTCTCTCTCTGATCTCTCATTGTGTTTATCTCTCTCTGATCTCTCGGTGTGTTTATCTCTCTCTGATCTCTCAGCGTGTGTTTATCTCTCTCTCTGATCTCTCATTGTGTTTCTCTCTCTCTGATCTCTCGGTGTGTTTATCTCTCTCTGATCTCTCAGTGTGTTTATCTCTCTCTGATCTCTGGGTCTGTTTATCTCTCTCTGTGATCTCTCAGTGTGTTTATCTCTCTCTCTGATCTCTCGGCGTGTTTATCTCACTCTCTCTCTCTGATCTCTCAGTGTGCTTATCTCTCTCTGATCGCTCGGTGTGTTTATCTCTCTCTGATCTCTCGGTGTGTTTATCTCTCTCTCTCTCTCTGATTTCTCAGTGTGTTTATCTCTCTCTGATCTCTGGGTGTGTTTATCTCTCTCTCTGATCTCTCAGTGTGTTTATCTCTCTCTGCCTCAGATCTCTCCGCGTCTTTATCTCTCTCTCTCTGATCTCTCAGTGTGTTTATCTCTCTCTGATCTCTCAGTGTGTTTATCTCTCTCTGATCTCTCAGTGTGTTTATCACTCTCTCTGATCTCTCGGTGTGTTTATCTCTCTCTGATCTCTCAGTGTGTTTATCTCTATCTCTGATCTCTCAGTGTGTTTATCTCTCTCTCTGATCTCTCGGTGTGTTTATATCTCTCTGATCTCTCAGTGTGTTTATCTCTCTCTCTGATCTCTCGGTGTGTTTATCTCTCTCTGATCTCTCAGTGTGTTTATCTCTCTCTCTGATCTCTCGGTGTGTTTATCTCTCTCTCTGATCTCTCGGTGTGTTTATCTCTCTCTCTGATCTCTCGGTGTGTTTATCTCTCTCTCTGATCTCTCGGTGTGTTTATCTCTCTCTCTGATCTCTCGGTGTGTTTATCTCTCTCTCTGATCTCTCGGTGTGTTTATCTCTCTCTGATCTCTCAGTGTGTTTATCTCTCTCTCTGATCTCTCGGTGTGTTTATCTCTCTCTGATCTCTCAGTGTGATTATCTCTATCTCTGATCTCTCAGTGTGTTTATCTCTCTCTCTGATCTCTCAGTGTGTTTATCTCTCTCTCTGATCTCTCGGTGTGTTTATCTCTCTCTGATCTCTCAGTGTGATTATCTCTATCTCTGATCTCTCAGTGTGTTTATCTCTATCTCTGATCTCTCAGTGTGTTTATCTCTCTCTCTGATCTCTCGGTGTGTTTATCTCTCTCTGATCTCTCAGTGTGATTATCTCTATCTCTGATCTCTCAGTGTGTTTATCTCTCTCTCTGATCTCTCAGTGTGTTTATCTCTCTCTCTGATCTCTCGGTGTGTTTATCTCTCTCTCTGATCTCTCGGTGTGTTTATCTCTCTCTCTGATCTCTCGGTGTGTTTATCTCTCTCTCTGATCTCTCGGTGTGTTTATCTCTCTCTGATCTCTTGGTGTGTTTATCTCTCTCTGATCTCTCAGTGTGTTTATCTCTCTCTCTGATCTCTCGGTGTGTTTATCTCTCTCTCTGATCTCTCGGTGTGTTTATCTCTCTCTCTGATCTCTCAGTGTGTTTATCTCTCTCTGATCTCTCGGCCTGTTTATCTCTCTCTCTCTCTCAGATCTCGGCCTGTTTATCTCTCTCTCTCTCTCTGATTTCTCAGTGTGTTTATCTCTCTCTGATCTCTCGGTGTGTTTATCTCTCTCTCTGATCTCTCGGTGTGTTTATCTCTCTCTGATCTCTCCGTGTGTTTATCTCTCACTGATCTCTCAGTGTGTTTATCTCTCTCTGATCTCTCAGTGTGTTTATCTCTCTCTCTGATCTCTCAGTGTGTTTATCTCTCTCTGATCTCTCAGTGTGTTTATCTCTCTCTCTGATCTCTCGGTGTGTTTATCTCTCTCTCTGATCTCTCAGTGTGTTTATCTCTCTCTGATCTCTCGGTGTGTTTATCTCTCTCTTATGTCTCGGCGTGTTTATCTCTCTCTCTGATCTCTCGGTGTGTTTATCTCTCTCTGATCTCTCGGTGTGTTTATCTCACGCTGATCTCTCGGTGTGTTTATCTCTCTCTGATCTCTCATTGTGTTTATCTCTCTCTGATCTCTCAGTGTGTTTATCTCACTCTCTCTCTCTGATTTCTCAGTGTGTTTATCTCTCTCTGATCTCTGGGTGTGTTTATCTCTCTCTCTGATCTCTCGGCGTCTTTATCTCACTCTCTCTCTCTGATCTCTCAGTGTGTTTATCTCTCTCTCTCTCAGATCTCTCGGCCTGTTTATCTCTCTCTCTCTCTCTGATTTCTCCTTGTGTTTATCTCTCTCTGATCTCTCGGTGTGTTTATCTCTCTCTCTAATCTCTCAGTTTGTTTATATCTCTCTCTCTCTGATCTCTCGGTGTGTTTAACTCTCTCTGATCTCTCGGTATGTTTATCTCTCTCTCTGATCTCTCAGTGTGTTGATCTCTCTCTGATCTCTCGGTGTGTTTATCTCTCTCTCTGATCTCTCAGTGTGTTGATCTCTCTCTGATCTCTCGGTGTGTTTATCTCTCTCTCTGATCTCTCATTGTGTTTATCTCTCTCTGATCTCTCAGTGTGTTTATCTCTCTCTCTGATCTCTCATTGTGTTTATCTCTCTCTGATCTCTCGGTGTGTTTATCTCTCTCTCTGATCTCTCATTGTGTTTATCTCTCTCTGATCTCTCGGTGTGTTTATCTCTCTCTCTGATCTCTCATTGTGTTTATCTCTCTCTGATCTCTCGGCGTGTTTATCCCTCTCTCTCTGATCTCTCGGTGTGTTTATCTCTCTCTCTCGCAGATCTCTCGGTGTGTTTATCTCTCTCTCTCTCTCTGATTTCTCAGTATGTTTATCTCTCTCTGATCTCTGGGTGTATCTCTCTCTCTGATCTCTCAGTGTGTTTATCTCTCTCTGATCTCTCAGTGTGTTTATCGCTCTCTCTCTCAGATCTCTCGGCCTGTTTATCTCTCTCTCTCTCTCTCATTTCTCAGTGTGTTTATCTCTCTCTGATCTCTCGGTGTGTTTATCTCTCTCTCTGATCTCTCAGTGTGTTTATCTCTCTCTCTGATCTCTCAGTGTGTTTATCTCTCTCTGATCTCTCACTGTGTTTTTCTGTCTCTGATCTCTCAGTGTGTTTATCTCTCTCTGATATCTCGGTGTGTTTATCTCTCTCTCTGATCTCTCAGTGTGTTTATCTCTCTCTCTTATCTCTCAGTGTGTTTATCTCTCTCTCTGATCTCTCAGTGTGTTTATCTCTCTCTGATCTCTCACTGTGTTTTTCTGTCTCTGATCTCTCAGTGTGTTTATCTCTCTCTCTGATCTCTCAGTGTGTTTATCTCTCTCTGATCTCTCAGTGTGTTTATCTCTCTCTGATCTCTCAGTGTGTTTATCTCTCTCTCTGATCGCTCAGTGTGTTTATCTCTCTCTGATCTCTCGGTGTGTTTATCTCTCTCTCTGATCTCTCAGTGTGCTTATCTCTCTCTGATCTCTCAGTGTGTTTATCTCTCTCTGATCTCTCAGTGTGTTTTTCTCTCGCTGATCTCTCGGTGTGTTTATCTCTCTCTCTGATCGCTCAGTGTGTTTATCTCTCTCTGATCTCTCGGTGTGTTTATCTCTCTCTCTGATCTCTCAGTGTGCTTATCTCTCTCTGATCTCTCAGTGTGTTTATCTCTCTCTCTGATCTCTCGGTGTGTTTATCTCTCTCTCTGATCGCTCAGTGTGTTTATCTCTCTCTGATCTCTCGGTGTGTTTATCTCTCTCTGATCTCTCAGTGTGTTTATCTCTCTCTCTGATCTCTCGGTGTGTTTATCTCTCTCTCTGATCTCTCAGTGTGCTTATCTCTCTCTGATCTCTCAGTGTGTTTATCTCTCTCTCTGATCTCTCGGTGTGTTTATCTCTCTCTCTGATCGCTCAGTGTGTTTATCTCTCTCTGATCTCTCGGTGTGTTTATCTCTCTCTGATCTCTCAGTGTGTTTATCTCTCTCTCAGATCTCTCGGCCTGTTTATCTCTCTCTCTCTCTCTCTGATTTCTCAGTGTGTTTATCTCTCTCTGATCTCTCTGTGTGTTTATCTCTCTCTCTGATCTCTCAGTGTGTTTATCTCTCTCTGATCTCTCAGTGTGTTTATCTCTCTCTCTGATCTCTCGGTGTGTTTATCTCTCTCTCTGATCTCTCAGTGTGTTTATCTCTCTCTGATCTCTTGGTGTGTTTATCTCTCTCTGATCTCTCGGTGTGTTTATCTCTCTCTGATCTCTCGGCGTGTTTATCTCTCTCTCTGATCTCTCGGTGTGTTTATCTCTCTCTGATCTCTCAGTGTGTTTATCTCTCGCTGAACTCTCGGTGTGTTTATCTCTCTCTGATCTCTCAGTGTGTTTATCTCACTCTCTCTCTCTGATTTCTCAGTGTGTTTATCTCTCTCTCTCAGATCTCTCGGCGTGTTTATCTCTCTCTGATCTCTGGGTGTGTTTATCTCTCTCTCTGATCTCTCGGCGTCTTTATCTCACTCTCTATCTCTGATCTCTCAGTGTGTTTATCTCTCTCTGATCTCTGGGTGTGTTTATCTCTCTCTCTGATCTCTCGGCGTCTTTATCTCACTCTCTCTCTCTGATCTCTCAGTGTGTTTATCTCTCTCTCTCAGATCTCTCGGCGTGTTTATCCCTCTCTCTCTGATCTCTCAGTGTGTTTATCTCTCTCTCTCTCAGATCTCTCGGTGTGTTTATCTCTCTCTCTCTCTCTGATCTCTCAGTGTGCTTATCTCTCTCTGATCTCTCGGTGTGTTTATCTCTCGCTGATCTCTCGGTGTGTTTATCTCTCTCTCTGATCGCTCAGTGTGTTTATCTCTCTCTGATCTCTCGGTGTGTTTATCTCTCTCTCTGATCTCTCAGTGTGCTTATCTCTCTCTGATCTCTCAGTGTGTTTATCTCTCTGTCTGATCTCTCGGTGTCTTTATCTCTCTCTCTGATCGCTCAGTGTGTTTATCTCTCTCTGATCTCTCGGTGTGTTTATCTCTCTCTCAGATCTCTCAGTGTGTTTATCTCTCTCTGATCTCTCGATGTGTTTATCTCTCTCTCAGATCTCTCGGTGTGTTTATCTCTCTCTCAGATCTCTCGGTGTGTTTATCTCTCTCTCTGATCTCTCAGTGTGTTTATCTCTCTCTGATCTCTCGGTGTGTTTATCTCTCTCTGATCTCTCAGTGTGTTTATCTCTCTCTGATCTCTCAGTGTGTTTATCTCTCTCTCTGATCTCTCGGTGTGTTTATCTCTCTCTGATCTCTCGGTGTGTTTATCTCTCTCTCTGATCTCTCAGTGTGTTTATCTCTCTCTGATCTCTCAGTGTGTTTATCTCTCTCTCAGATCTCTCGGCCTGTTTATCTCTCTCTCTCTCTCTCTGATTTCTCAGTGTGTTTATCTCTCTCTGATGTTTCGGTGTGTTTATCTCTCTCTCTGATCTCTCTGTGTGTTTATCTCTCTCTGATCTCTCCGTGTGTTTATCTCTCTCTGATCTCTCAGTGTGTTTATCTCTCTCTGATCTCTCAGTGTGTTTATCTCTCTCTGATCTCTCGGTGTGTTTATCTCTCTCTCTGATCTCTTGTGTGTTTATCTCTCTCTGATCTCTCCCTGTGTTTATCTCTCTCTGATCTCTCAGTGTGTTTATCTCTCTCTGATCTCTCAGTGTGTTTATCTCTCTCTCTGATCTCTCAGTGTGTTTATATCTCTCTGATCTCTCGGCGTGTTTATCGCTCTCTCTGATCTCTCGGTGTGTTTAACTCTCTCTGATCTCTCGGTGTGTTTATCTCTCGCTGATCTCTCGGTGTGTTTATCTCTCTCTGATCTCTCATTGTGTTTATCTCTCTCTGATCTCTCAGTGTGTTTATCTCACTCTCTCTCTCTGATTTCTCGGTTTGTTTATCTCTCTCTGATCTCTCGGCGTCTTTATCTCACTCTCTCTCTCTGATCTCTCAGTGGGTTTATCTCACTCTCTCTCTCTGATCTCTCGGCGTGTTTATCCCTCTCTCTCTGATCTCTCAGTGTGTTTATCTCTCTCTCTGATCTCTTAGTGTGTTTATCTCTCTCTCTGATCTCTCAGTGTGTTGATCTCTCTCTGATCTCTCGGTGTGTTTATCTCTCTCTCTGATCTCTCATTGTGTTTATCTCTCTCTGATCTCTCGGTGTGTTTATCTCTCTCTCTGATCTCTCATTGTGTTTATCTCTCTCTGATCTCTCGGTGTGTTTATCTCTCTCTGATCTCTCAATGTATTTATCTCTCTCTGATCTCTCGGCGTGTTTATCCCTCTCTCCCTGATCTCTCGGTGTGTTTATCTCTCTCTCTCTCAGATCTCTCGGTGTGTTTATCTCTCTCTCTCTCTCTGATTTCTCAGTGTGTTTATCTCTCTCTGATCTCTGGGTGTATCTCTCTCTCTGATCTCTCAGTGTGTTTATCTCTCTCTGATCTCTCAGTGTGTTTATCGCTCTCTCTCTCAGATCTCTCGGCCTGTTTATCTCTCTCTCTCTCTCTCATTTCTCAGTGTGTTTATCTCTCTCTGATCTCTCGGTGTGTTTATCTCTCTCTCTGATCTCTCAGTGTGTTTATCTCTCTCTCTGATCTCTCAGTGTGTTTATCTCTCTCTGATCTCTCACTGTGTTTTTCTGTCTCTGATCTCTCAGTGTGTTTATCTCTCTCTGATATCTCGGTGTGTTTATCTCTCTCTCTGATCTCTCAGTGTGTTTATCTCTCTCTCTGATCTCTCAGTGTGTTTATCTCTCTCTGATCTCTCACTGTGTTTTTCTGTCTCTGATCTCTCAGTGTGTTTATCTCTCTCTCTGATCTCTCAGTGTGTTTATCTCTCTCTCTGATCTCTCTGTTTGTTTATCTCTCTCTCTCTCTGATCTCTCAGTGTTTTTGTTTCTCTCTCTGATCTCTCTGTTTGTTTATCTCTCTCTCTCTCTGATCTCTCAGTGTGTTTATCTCTCTCTCTGATCTCTCAGTGTGTTTATCTCTCTCTGATCTCTCAGTGTGTTTATCTCTCTCTCTGATCTCTCGGTGTGTTTATCTCTCTCTCTGATCGCTCAGTGTGTTTATCTCTCTCTGATCTCTCGGTGTGTTTATCTCTCTCTCTGATCTCTCAGTGTGCTTATCTCTCTCTGATCTCTCGGTGTGTTTATCTCTCTCTGATCTCTCAGTGTGTTTATCTCTCTCTCTGATCGCTCAGTGTGTTTATCTCTCTCTGATCTCTCAGTGTGCTTATCTCTCTCTGATCTCTCAGTGTGTTTATCTCTCTCTCTGATCTCTCGGTGTGTTTATCTCTCTCTCTGATCTCTCAGTGTGTTTATCTCTCTCTGATCTCTCAGTGTGTTTATCTCTCTCTCTGATCTCTCGGTGTGTTTATCTCTCTCTCTGATCTCTCGGTGTGTTTATCTCTCTCTGATCTCTCAGTGTGTTTATCTCTCTCTCTGATCTCTCGGTGTGTTTATCTCTCTCTCTGATCTCTCAGTGTGTTTATCTCTCTCTGATCTCTCGGTGTGTTTATCTCTCTCTGATCTCTCAGTGTGTTTATCTCTCTCTCAGATCTCTCGGCCTGTTTATCTCTCTCTCTCTCTCTCTGATTTCTCAGTGTGTTTATCTCTCTCTGATCTCTCGGTGTGTTTGTCTCTCTCTCTCTGATCTCTCAGTGTGTTTATCTCTCTCTGATCTCTCCGTGTGTTTATCTCTCTCTGATCTCTCGATGTGTTTATCTCTCTCTCTGATCTCTCAGTGTGTTTATCTCTCTCTCTGATCTCTCGGTGTGTTTATCTCTCTCTCTGATCTCTCAGTGTGTTTATCTCTCTCTGATCTCTCAGTGTGCTTATCTCTCTCTGATCTCTCGGCGTGTTTATCTCTCTCTCTGATCTCTCGGTGTGTTTATCTCTCTCTGATCTCTCGGTGTGTTTATCTCTCGCTGATCTCTCGGTGTGTTTATCTCTCTCTGATCTCTCATTGTGTTTATCTCTCTCTGATCTCTCAGTGTGTTTATCTCTCTCTGATCTCTCGGTGTGTTTATCTCTCTCTGATCTCTCGGTGTGTTTATCTCTCTCTCTAATCTCTCAGTTTGTTTATCTCTCTCTCTCTCTGATCTCTCGGTGTGTTTAACTCTCTCTGATCTCTCGGTATGTTTATCTCTCTCTCTGATCTCTCGGTGTGTTTATCTCTCTCTGATCTCTCCGTGTGTTTATCTCTCTCTGATCTCTCAGTGTGTTTATCTCTCTCTCTGATCTCTCAGTGTGTTTATCTCTCTCTGATCTCTCAGTGTGTTTATCTCTCTCTCTGATCTCTCGGTGTGTTTATCGCTCCCTCTGATCTCTCAGTGTGTTTATCTCTCTCTGATCTCTTGGTGTGTTTATCTCTCTCTGATCTCTCGTTGTGTTTATCTCTCCCTCTGATCTTTCAGTGTGCTTATCTCTCTCTGATCTCTCAGTGTGTTTATCTCTCTCTCTGATCTCTCGGTGTGTTTATCTCTCTCTCTGATCGCTCAGTGTGTTTATCTCTCTCTGATCTCTCGGTGTGTTTATCTCTCTCTCTGATCTCTCAGTGTGTTTATCTCTCTCTCTGATCTCTCGGTGTGTTTATCTCTCTCTGATCTCTCGATGTGTTTATCTCTCTCTGATCTCTCGGTGTGTTTATCTCTCTCTCTAATCTCTCAGTTTGTTTATCTCTCTCTCTCTCTGATCTCTCGGTGTGTTTAACTCTCTCTGATCTCTCGGTATGTTTATCTCTCTCTCTGATCTCTCGGTGTGTTTATCTCTCTCTGATCTCTCCGTGTGTTTATCTCTCTCTGATCTCTCGGTGTGTTTATCTCTCTCTGATCTCTCCGTGTGTTTATCTCTCTCTGATCTCTCAGTGTGTTTATCTCTCTCTCTGATCTCTCAGTGTGTTTATCTCTCTCTGATCTCTCAGTGTGTTTATCTCTCTCTCTGATCTCTCGGTGTGTTTATCTCTCTCTCTGATCTCTCAGTGTGTTTATCTCTCTCTGATCTCTTGGTGTGTTTATCTCTCTCTGATCTCTCGTTGTGTTTATCTCTCTCTGATCTCTCAGTGTGTTTATCTCTCTCTCTGATCTCTCGGTGTGTTTATCTCTCTCGCTGATCTCTCAGTGTGTTTATCTCTCTCTGATCTCTTGGTGTGTTTATCTCTCTCTGATCTCTCAGTGTGTTTATCTCTCTCTGATCTCTCCGTGTGTTTATCTCTCTCTGATCTCTCAGTGTGTTTATCTCTCTCTGATCTCTCAATGTATTTATCTCTCTCTGATCTCTCGGCGTGTTTATCCCTCTCTCCCTGATCTCTCGGTGTGTTTATCTCTCTCTCTCTCAGATCTCTCGGTGTGTTTATCTCTCTCTCTCTCTCTGATCTCTCAGTGTGCTTATCTCTCTCTGATCTCTCAGTGTGTTTATATCTCTCTCTGATCTCTCAGTGTGTTTATCTCTCTCTCTGATCGCTCAGTGTGTTTATCTCTCTCTGATCTCTCGGTGTGTTTATCTCTCTCTCTGATCTCTCAGTGTGCTTATCTCTCTCTGATCTCTCAGTGTGATTATCTCTCTCTCTGATCTCTCGGTGTGTTTATCTCTCTCTCTGATCGCTCAGTGTCTTTATCTCTCTCTGATCTCTCGGTGTGTTTATCTCTCTCTCTGATCTCTCAGTGTGTTTATCTCTCTCTGATCTCTCGGTGTGTTTATCTCTCTCTGATCTCTCAGTGTGTTTATCTCTCTCTCAGATCTCTCGGCCTGTTTATCTCTCTCTCTCTCTCTCTGATTTCTCAGTGTGTTTATCTCTCTCTGATCTCTCGGTGTGTTTATCTCTCTCTGATCTCTCGGTGTGTTTATCTCTCTCTCTGATCTCTCAGTGTGTTTATCTCTCTCTGATCTCTCAGTGTGTTTATCTCTCTCTCTGATCTCTCAGTGTGTTTATCTCTCTCTCTGATCTCTCGGTGTGTTTATCTCTCTCTCTGATCGCTCAGTGTGTTTATCTCTCTCTGATCTCTCAGTGTGTTGATCTCTCTCTCTGATCTCTCGGTGTGTTTATCTCTCTCTGATCTCTCAGTGTGTTTATCTCTCTCTCTGATCTCTCGGTGTGTTTATCTCTCTCTCTGATCGCTCAGTGTGTTTATCTCTCTCTGATCTCTCGGTGTGTTTATCTCTCTCTCTGATCTCTCAGTGTGCTTATCTCTCTCTGATCTCTCAGTGTGTTTATCTCTCTCTCTGATCTCTCGGTGTGTTTATCTCTCTCTCTGATCGCTCAGTGTGTTTATCTCTCTCTGATCTCTCGGTGTGTTTATCTCTCTCTCTGATCTCTCAGTGTGCTTATCTCTCTCTGATCTCTCAGTGTGTTTATCTCTCTCTCTGATCTCTCAGTGTGCTTATCTCTCTCTGATCTCTCAGTGTGTTTATCTCTCTCTCTGATCTCTCGGTGTGTTTATCTCTCTCTCTGATCGCTCAGTGTGTTTATCTCTCTCTGATCTCTCGGTGTGTTTATCTCTCTCTCTGATCTCTCAGTGTGTTTATCTCTCTCTGATCTCTCGGTGTGTTTATCTCTCTCTGATCTCTCAGTGTGTTTATCGCTCTCTCAGATCTCTCGGCCTGTTTATCTCTCTCTCTCTCTCTCTGATTTCTCAGTGTGTTTATCTCTCTCTGATCTCTCGGTATGTTTATCTCTCTCTCTGATCTCTCAGTGTGTTTATCTCTCTCTGATCTCTCCGTGTGTTTATCTCTCTCTGATCTCTCAGTGTGTTTATCTCTCTCTCTGATCTCTCGGTGTGTTTATCTCTCTCTCTGATCGCTCAGTGTGTTTATCTCTCTCTGATCTCTCGGTGTGTTTATCTCTCTCTCTGATCTCTCAGTGTGCTTATCTCTCTCTGATCTCTCAGTGTGTTTATCTCTCCCTCTGATCTTTCAGTGTGCTTATCTCTCTCTGATCTCTCAGTGTGTTTATCTCTCTCTCTGATCTCTCGGTGTGTTTATCTCTCTCTCTGATCGCTCAGTGTGTTTATCTCTCTCTGATCTCTCGGTGTGTTTATCTCTCTCTCTGATCTCTCAGTGTGTTTATCTCTCTCTGATCTCTCGGTGTGTTTATCTCTCTCTGATCTCTCGGTGTGTTTATCTCTCTCTCTAATCTCTCAGTTTGTTTATCTCTCTCTCTCTGATCTCTCGGTGTGTTTAACTCTCTCTGATCTCTCGGTATGTTTATCTCTCTCTCTGATCTCTCGGTGTGTTTATCTCTCTCTGATCTCTCCGTGTGTTTATCTCTCTCTGATCTCTCAGTGTGTTTATCTCTCTCTCTGATCTCTCAGTGTGTTTATCTCTCTCTGATCTCTCAGTGTGTTTATCTCTCTCTCTGATCTCTCGGTGTGTTTATCTCTCTCTCTGATCTCTCAGTGTGTTTATCTCTCTCTGATCTCTTGGTGTGTTTATCTCTCTCTGATCTCTCGTTGTGTTTATCTCTCTCTGATCTCTCAGTGTGTTTATCTCTCTCTCTGATCTCTCGGTGTGTTTATCTCTCTCTCTGATCTCTCAGTGTGTTTATCTCTCTCTGATCTCTTGGTGTGTTTATCTCTCTCTGATCTCTCAGTGTGTTTATCTCTCTCTGATCTCTCCGTGTGTTTATCTCTCTCTGATCTCTCAGTGTGTTTATCTCTCTCTCTGATCTCTCAGTGTGTTTATCTCTCTCTGATCTCTCAGTGTGTTTATCTCTCTCTCTGATCTCTCGGTGTGTTTATCTCTCTCTCTGATCTCTCAGTGTGTTTATCTCTCTCTGATCTCTTGGTGTGTTTATCTCTCGCTGATCTCTCGGTGTGTTTATCTCTCTCTGATCTCTCGGTGTGTTTATCTCTCGCTGATCTCTCGGTGTGTTTATCTCTCTCTGATCTCTTGGTGTGTTTATCTCTCGCTGATCTCTCGGTGTGTTTATCTCTCTCTGATCTCTCGGTGTGTTTATCTCTCGCTGATCTCTCGGTGTGTTTATCTCTCTCTGATCTCTCGGTGTGTTTATCTCTCTCTCTGATCTCTCGGTGTGTTTATCTCTCTCTGATCTCTCATTGTGTTTATCTCTCTCTGATCTCTCAGTGTGTTTATCTCTCTCTCTGATCTCTCGGTGTGTTTATCTCTCTCTGATCTCTCATTGTGTTTATCTCTCTCTGATCTCTCAGTGTGTTTATCTCACTCTCTCTCTCTGATTTCTCAGTGTGTTTATCTCTCTCTGATCTCTGGGTGTGTTTATCTCTCTCTCTGATCTCTCGGCGTCTTTATCTCACTCTCTCTCTCTGATCTCTCAGTGTGTTTATCCCTCTCTCTCTGATCTCTCAGTGTGTTTATCTCTCTCTGATCTCTCGGTGTGTTTATCTCTCTCTCTGATCTCTCAGTGTGTTTATCTCTCTCTCTGATCTCTCGGTGTGTTTATCTCTCTCTCTGATCTCTCGGTGTGTTTATCTCTCTCTGATCTCTCAGTGTGCTTATCTCTCTCTGATCTCTCGGCGTGTTTATCTCTCTCGCTGATCTCTCGGTGTGTTTATCTCTCTCTGATCTCTCGGTGTGTTTATCTCTCTCTCTGATCTCTCGGTGTGTTTATCTCTCTCTCTGATCTCTCGGTGTGTTTATCTCTCTCTCTGATCTCTCGGTGTGTTTATCTCTCTCTGATCTCTCAGTGTGTTTATCTCTCTCTCTGATCTCTCGGTGTGTTTATCTCTCTCTCTGATCGCTCAGTGTGTTTATCTCTCTCTGATCTCTCGGTGTGTTTATCTCTCTCTCTGATCTCTCAGTGTGCTTATCTCTCTCTGATCTCTCAGTGTGTTTATCTCTCTCTCTGATCTCTCAGTGTGCTTATCTCTCTCTGATCTCTCAGTGTGTTTATCTCTCTCTCTGATCTCTCGGTGTGTTTATCTCTCTCTCTGATCGCTCAGTGTGTTTATCTCTCTCTGATCTCTCGGTGTGTTTATCTCTCTCTCTGATCTCTCAGTGTGTTTATCTCTCTCTGATCTCTCGGTGTGTTTATCTCTCTCTGATCTCTCAGTGTGTTTATCGCTCTCTCAGATCTCTCGGCCTGTTTATCTCTCTCTCTCTCTCTCTGATTTCTCAGTGTGTTTATCTCTCTCTGATCTCTCGGTATGTTTATCTCTCTCTCTGATCTCTCAGTGTGTTTATCTCTCTCTGATCTCTCCGTGTGTTTATCTCTCTCTGATCTCTCAGTGTGTTTATCTCTCTCTGATCTCTCAGTGTGTTTATCTCTCTCTCTGATCTCTCGGTGTGTTTATCTCTCTCTCTGATCGCTCAGTGTGTTTATCTCTCTCTGATCTCTCGGTGTGTTTATCTCTCTCTCTGATCTCTCAGTGTGCTTATCTCTCTCTGATCTCTCAGTGTGTTTATCTCTCCCTCTGATCTTTCAGTGTGCTTATCTCTCTCTGATCTCTCAGTGTGTTTATCTCTCTCTCTGATCTCTCGGTGTGTTTATCTCTCTCTCTGATCGCTCAGTGTGTTTATCTCTCTCTGATCTCTCGGTGTGTTTATCTCTCTCTCTGATCTCTCAGTGTGTTTATCTCTCTCTGATCTCTCGGTGTGTTTATCTCTCTCTGATCTCTCGGTGTGTTTATCTCTCTCTCTAATCTCTCAGTTTGTTTATCTCTCTCTCTCTGATCTCTCGGTGTGTTTAACTCTCTCTGATCTCTCGGTATGTTTATCTCTCTCTCTGATCTCTCGGTGTGTTTATCTCTCTCTGATCTCTCCGTGTGTTTATCTCTCTCTGATCTCTCAGTGTGTTTATCTCTCTCTCTGATCTCTCAGTGTGTTTATCTCTCTCTGATCTCTCAGTGTGTTTATCTCTCTCTCTGATCTCTCGGTGTGTTTATCTCTCTCTCTGATCTCTCAGTGTGTTTATCTCTCTCTGATCTCTTGGTGTGTTTATCTCTCTCTGATCTCTCGTTGTGTTTATCTCTCTCTGATCTCTCAGTGTGTTTATCTCTCTCTCTGATCTCTCGGTGTGTTTATCTCTCTCTCTGATCTCTCAGTGTGTTTATCTCTCTCTGATCTCTTGGTGTGTTTATCTCTCTCTGATCTCTCAGTGTGTTTATCTCTCTCTGATCTCTCCGTGTGTTTATCTCTCTCTGATCTCTCAGTGTGTTTATCTCTCTCTCTGATCTCTCAGTGTGTTTATCTCTCTCTGATCTCTCAGTGTGTTTATCTCTCTCTCTGATCTCTCGGTGTGTTTATCTCTCTCTCTGATCTCTCAGTGTGTTTATCTCTCTCTGATCTCTTGGTGTGTTTATCTCTCGCTGATCTCTCGGTGTGTTTATCTCTCTCTGATCTCTCGGTGTGTTTATCTCTCGCTGATCTCTCGGTGTGTTTATCTCTCTCTGATCTCTTGGTGTGTTTATCTCTCGCTGATCTCTCGGTGTGTTTATCTCTCTCTGATCTCTCGGTGTGTTTATCTCTCGCTGATCTCTCGGTGTGTTTATCTCTCTCTGATCTCTCGGTGTGTTTATCTCTCTCTCTGATCTCTCGGTGTGTTTATCTCTCTCTGATCTCTCATTGTGTTTATCTCTCTCTGATCTCTCAGTGTGTTTATCTCTCTCTCTGATCTCTCGGTGTGTTTATCTCTCTCTGATCTCTCATTGTGTTTATCTCTCTCTGATCTCTCAGTGTGTTTATCTCACTCTCTCTCTCTGATTTCTCAGTGTGTTTATCTCTCTCTGATCTCTGGGTGTGTTTATCTCTCTCTCTGATCTCTCGGCGTCTTTATCTCACTCTCTCTCTCTGATCTCTCAGTGTGTTTATCCCTCTCTCTCTGATCTCTCAGTGTGTTTATCTCTCTCTGATCTCTCGGTGTGTTTATCTCTCTCTCTGATCTCTCAGTGTGTTTATCTCTCTCTCTGATCTCTCGGTGTGTTTATCTCTCTCTCTGATCTCTCGGTGTGTTTATCTCTCTCTGATCTCTCAGTGTGCTTATCTCTCTCTGATCTCTCGGCGTGTTTATCTCTCTCGCTGATCTCTCGGTGTGTTTATCTCTCTCTGATCTCTCGGTGTGTTTATCTCTCTCTCTGATCTCTCGGTGTGTTTATCTCTCTCTCTGATCTCTCAGTGTGTTTATCTCTCTCTGATCTCTCAGTCTGCTTATCTCTCTCTGATCTCTCGGCGTGTTTATCTCTCTCGCTGATCTCTCGGTGTGTTTATCTCTCTCTGATCTCTCGGTGTGTTTATCTCTCGCTGATCTCTCGGTGTGTTTATCTCTCTCTGATCTCTCATTGTGTTTATCTCTCTCTGATCTCTCAGTGTGTTTATCTCACTCTCTCTCTCTGATTTCTCAGTGTGTTTATCTCTCTCTGATCTCTGGGTGTGTTTATCTCTCTCTCTGATCTCTCGGCGTCTTTATCTCACTCTCTCTCTCTGATCTCTCAGTGTGTTTATCTCTCTCTCTCTCAGATCTCTCGGTCTGTTTATCTCTCTCTCTCTCTCTGATTTCTCCGTGTGTTTATCTCTCTCTGATCTCTCGGTGTGTTTATCTCTCTCTCTAATCTCTCAGTTTGTTTATCTCTCTCTCTCTCTGATCTCTCGGTGTGTTTAACTCTCTCTGATCTCTCGGTATGTTTATCTCTCTCTCTGATCTCTCAGTGTGTTTATCTCTCTCTGATCTCTCGGTGTGTTTAACTCTCTCTCTGATCTCTCAATGTATTTATCTCTCTCTGATCTCTCGGCGTGTTTATCCCTCTCTCCCTGATCTCTCGGTGTGTTTATCTCTCTCTCTCTCAGATCTCTCGGTGTGTTTATCTCTCTCTCTCTCTCTGATCTCTCAGTGTGCTTATCTCTCTCTGTTCTCTCAGTGTGTTTATATCTCTCTCTGATCTCTCAGTGTGTTTATCTCTCTCTCTGATCGCTCAGTGTGTTTATCTCTCTCTGATCTCTCGGTGTGTTTATCTCTCTCTCTGATCTCTCAGTGTGCTTATCTCTCTCTGATCTCTCAGTGTGATTATCTCTCTCTCTGATCTCTCGGTGTGTTTATCTCTCTCTTTGATCGCTCAGTGTGTTTATCTCTCTCTGATCTCTCGGTGTGTTTATCTCTCTCTCTGATCTCTCAGTGTGTTTATCTCTCTCTGATCTCTCGGTGTGTTTATCTCTCTCTGATCTCTCAGTGTGTTTATCTCTCTCTCAGATCTCTCGGCCTGTTTATCTCTCTCCTTCTCTCTCTGATTTCTCAGTGTGTTTATCTCTCTCTGATCTCTCGGTGTTTTTATCTCTCTCTGATCTCTCGGTGTGTTTATCTCTCTCTCTGATCTCTCAGTGTGTTTATCTCTCTCTGATCTCTCAGTGTGTTTATCTCTCTCTCTGATCTCTCAGTGTGTTTATCTCTCTCTCTGATCTCTCGGTGTGTTTATCTCTCTCTCTGATCGCTCAGTGTGTTTATCTCTCTCTGATCTCTCAGTGTGTTGATCTCTCTCTCTGATCTCTCGGTGTGTTTATCTCTCTCTGATCTCTCAGTGTGTTTATCTCTCTCTCTGATCTCTCGGTGTGTTTATCTCTCTCTCTGATCGCTCAGTGTGTTTATCTCTCTCTGATCTCTCGGTGTGTTTATCTCTCTCTCTGATCTCTCAGTGTGCTTATCTCTCTCTGATCTCTCAGTGTGTTTATCTCTCTCTCTGATCTCTCGGTGTGTTTATCTCTCTCTCTGATCGCTCAGTGTGTTTATCTCTCTCTGATCTCTCGGTGTGTTTATCTCTCTCTCTGATCTCTCAGTGTGCTTATCTCTCTCTGATCTCTCAGTGTGTTTATCTCTCTCTCTGATCTCTCAGTGTGCTTATCTCTCTCTGATCTCTCAGTGTGTTTATCTCTCTCTCTGATCTCTCGGTGTGTTTATCTCTCTCTCTGATCGCTCAGTGTGTTTATCTCTCTCTGATCTCTCGGTGTGTTTATCTCTCTCTCTGATCTCTCAGTGTGTTTATCTCTCTCTGATCTCTCGGTGTGTTTATCTCTCTCTGATCTCTCAGTGTGTTTATCGCTCTCTCAGATCTCTCGGCCTGTTTATCTCTCTCTCTCTCTCTCTGATTTCTCAGTGTGTTTATCTCTCTCTGATCTCTCGGTATGTTTATCTCTCTCTCTGATCTCTCAGTGTGTTTATCTCTCTCTGATCTCTCCGTGTGTTTATCTCTCTCTGATCTCTCAGTGTGTTTATCTCTCTCTGATCTCTCAGTGTGTTTATCTCTCTCTCTGATCTCTCGGTGTGTTTATCTCTCTCTCTGATCGCTCAGTGTGTTTATCTCTCTCTGATCTCTCGGTGTGTTTATCTCTCTCTCTGATCTCTCAGTGTGCTTATCTCTCTCTGATCTCTCAGTGTGTTTATCTCTCTCTCTGATCTTTCAGTGTGCTTATCTCTCTCTGATCTCTCAGTGTGTTTATCTCTCTCTCTGATCTCTCGGTGTGTTTATCTCTCTCTCTGATCGCTCAGTGTGTTTATCTCTCTCTGATCTCTCGGTGTGTTTATCTCTCTCTCTGATCTCTCAGTGTGTTTATCTCTCTCTGATCTCTCGGTGTGTTTATCTCTCTCTGATCTCTCGGTGTGTTTATCTCTCTCTCTAATCTCTCAGTTTGTTTATCTCTCTCTCTCTCTGATCTCTCGGTGTGTTTAACTCTCTCTGATCTCTCGGTATGTTTATCTCTCTCTCTGATCTCTCGGTGTGTTTATCTCTCTCTGATCTCTCCGTGTGTTTATCTCTCTCTGATCTCTCAGTGTGTTTATCTCTCTCTCTGATCTCTCAGTGTGTTTATCTCTCTCTGATCTCTCGGTGTGTTTATCTCTCGCTGATCTCTCGGTGTGTTTATCTCTCTCTGATCTCTCGGTGTGTTTATCTCTCTCTGATCTCTCAGTGTGTTTATCTCTCTCTCTGATCTCTCGGTGTGTTTATCTCTCTCTGATCTCTCATTGTGTTTATCTCTCTCTGATCTCTCAGTGTGTTTATCTCACTCTCTCTCTCTGATTTCTCAGTGTGTTTATCTCTCTCTGATCTCTGGGTGTGTTTATCTCTCTCTCTGATCTCTCGGCGTCTTTATCTCACTCTCTCTCTCTGATCTCTCAGTGTGTTTATCCCTCTCTCTCTGATCTCTCAGTGTGTTTATCTCTCTCTGATCTCTCGGTGTGTTTATCTCTCTCTCTGATCTCTCAGTGTGTTTATCTCTCTCTCTGATCTCTCGGTGTGTTTATCTCTCTCTCTGATCTCTCGGTGTGTTTATCTCTCTCTGATCTCTCAGTGTGCTTATCTCTCTCTGATCTCTCGGCGTGTTTATCTCTCTCGCTGATCTCTCGGTGTGTTTATCTCTCTCTGATCTCTCGGTGTGTTTATCTCTCTCTCTGATCTCTCGGTGTGTTTATCTCTCTCTCTGATCTCTCAGTGTGTTTATCTCTCTCTGATCTCTCAGTCTGCTTATCTCTCTCTGATCTCTCGGCGTGTTTATCTCTCTCGCTGATCTCTCGGTGTGTTTATCTCTCTCTGATCTCTCGGTGTGTTTATCTCTCGCTGATCTCTCGGTGTGTTTATCTCTCTCTGATCTCTCATTGTGTTTATCTCTCTCTGATCTCTCAGTGTGTTTATCTCACTCTCTCTCTCTGATTTCTCAGTGTGTTTATCTCTCTCTGATCTCTGGGTGTGTTTATCTCTCTCTCTGATCTCTCGGCGTCTTTATCTCACTCTCTCTCTCTGATCTCTCAGTGTGTTTATCTCTCTCTCTCTCAGATCTCTCGGTCTGTTTATCTCTCTCTCTCTCTCTGATTTCTCAGTGTGTTTATCTCTCTCTGATCTCTCGGTGTGTTTATCTCTCTCTCTAATCTCTCAGTTTGTTTATCTCTCTCTCTCTCTGATCTCTCGGTGTGTTTAACTCTCTCTGATCTCTCGGTATGTTTATCTCTCTCTCTGATCTCTCAGTGTGTTTATCTCTCTCTGATCTCTCGGTGTGTTTATCTCTCTCTCTGATCTCTCAATGTATTTATCTCTCTCTGATCTCTCGGCGTGTTTATCCCTCTCTCCCTGATCTCTCGGTGTGTTTATCTCTCTCTCTCTCAGATCTCTCGGTGTGTTTATCTCTCTCTCTCTCTCTGATCTCTCAGTGTGCTTATCTCTCTCTGATCTCTCAGTGTGTTTATATCTCTCTCTGATCTCTCAGTGTGTTTATCTCTCTCTCTGATCGCTCAGTGTGTTTATCTCTCTCTGATCTCTCGGTGTGTTTATCTCTCTCTCTGATCTCTCAGTGTGCTTATCTCTCTCTGATCTCTCGGTGTGTTTATCTCTCTCTCTGATCTCTCAGTGTGTTTATCTCTCTCTGATCTCTCGGTGTGTTTATCTCTCTCTGATCTCTCAGTGTGTTTATCTCTCTCTCAGATCTCTCGGCCTGTTTATCTCTCTCTCTCTCTCTCTGATTTCTCAGTGTGTTTATCTCCCTCTGATCTCTCGGTGTGTTTATCTCTCTCTGATCTCTCGGTGTGTTTATCTCTCTCTCTGATCTCTCAGTGTGTTTATCTCTCTCTGATCTCTCAGTGTGTTTATCTCTCTCTCTGATCTCTCAGTGTGTTTATCTCTCTCTCTGATCTCTCGGTGTGTTTATCTCTCTCTCTGATCGCTCAGTGTGTTTATCTCTCTCTGATCTCTCAGTGTGTTGATCTCTCTCTCTGATCTCTCGGTGTGTTTATCTCTCTCTGATCTCTCAGTGTGTTTATCTCTCTCTCTGATCTCTCGGTGTGTTTATCTCTCTCTCTGATCGCTCAGTGTGTTTATCTCTCTCTGATCTCTCGGTGTGTTTATCTCTCTCTCTGATCTCTCAGTGTGCTTATCTCTCTCTGATCTCTCGGTGTGTTTATCTCTCTCTCTGATCTCTCGGTGTGTTTATCTCTCTCTCTGATCGCTCAGTGTGTTTATCTCTCTCTGATCTCTCGGTGTGTTTATCTCTCTCTCTGATCTCTCAGTGTGCTTATCTCTCTCTGATCTCTCAGTGTGTTTATCTCTCTGTCTGATCTCTCAGTGTGCTTATCTCTCTCTGATCTCTCAGTGTGTTTATCTCTCTCTCTGATCTCTCTGTGTGTTTATCTCTCTCTCTGATCGCTCAGTGTGTTTATCTCTCTCTGATCTCTCGGTGTGTTTATCTCTCTCTCTGATCTCTCAGTGTGTTTATCTCTCTCTGATCTCTCGGTGTGTTTATCTCTCTCTGATCTCTCAGTGTGTTTATCGCTCTCTCAGATCTCTCGGCCTGTTTATCTCTCTCTCTCTCTCTCTGATTTCTCAGTGTGTTTATCTCTCTCTGATCTCTCGGTATGTTTATCTCTCTCTCTGATCTATCTGTGTGTTTATCTCTCTCTGATCTCTCCGTGTGTTTATCTCTCTCTGATCTCTCAGTGTGTTTATCTCTCTCTGATCTCTCAGTGTGTTTATCTCTCTCTCTGATCTCTCGGTGTGTTTATCTCTCTCTCTGATCGCTCAGTGTGTTTATCTCTCTCTGATCTCTCGGTGTGTTTATCTCTCTCTCTGATCTCTCAGTGTGCTTATCTCTCTCTGATCTCTCAGTGTGTTTATCTCTCTCTCTGATCTTTCAGTGTGCTTATCTCTCTCTGATCTCTCAGTGTGTTTATCTCTCTCTCTGATCTCTCGGTGTGTTTATCTCTCTCTCTGATCGCTCAGTGTGTTTATCTCTCTCTGATCTCTCGGTGTGTTTATCTCTCTCTCTGATCTCTCAGTGTGTTTATCTCTCTCTGATCTCTCGGTGTGTTTATCTCTCTCTGATCTCTCGGTGTGTTTATCTCTCTCTCTAATCTCTCAGTTTGTTTATCTCTCTCTCTCTCTGATCTCTCGGTGTGTTTAACTCTCTCTGATCTCTCGGTATGTTTATCTCTCTCTCTGATCTCTCGGTGTGTTTATCTCTCTCTGATCTCTCCGTGTGTTTATCTCTCTCTGATCTCTCAGTGTGTTTATCTCTCTCTCTGATCTCTCAGTGTGTTTATCTCTCTCTGATCTCTCAGTGTGTTTATCTCTCTCTCTGATCTCTCGGTGTGTTTATCTCTCTCTCTGATCTCTCAGTGTGTTTATCTCTCTCTGATCTCTCGGCGTCTTTATCTCACTCTCTCTCTCTGATCTCTCAGTGTGTTTATCTCTCTCTCTGATCTCTCGGTGTGTTTATCTCTCTCTCTGATCTCTCAGTGTGTTTATCTCTCTCTGATCTCTTGGTGTGTTTATCTCTCTCTGATCTCTCAGTGTGTTTATCTCTCTCTGATCTCTCCGTGTGTTTATCTCTCTCTGATCTCTCAGTGTGTTTATCTCTCTCTCTGATCTCTCAGTGTGTTTATCTCTCTCTGATCTCTCAGTGTGTTTATCTCTCTCTCTGATCTCTCGGTGTGTTTATCTCTCTCTCTGATCTCTCAGTGTGTTTATCTCTCTCTGATCTCTGGGTGTGTTTATCTCTCGCTGATCTCTCGGTGTGTTTATCTCTCTCTGATCTCTCGGTGTGTTTATCTCTCGCTGATCTCTCGGTGTGTATATCTCTCTCTGATCTCTTGGTGTGTTTATCTCTCGCTGATCTCTCGGTGTGTTTATCTCTCTCTGATCTCTCGGTGTGTTTATCTCTCGCTGATCTCTCGGTGTGTTTATCTCTCTCTGATCTCTCGGTGTGTTTATCTCTCTCTGATCTCTCAGTGTGTTTATCTCTCTCACTGATCTCTCGGTGTGTTTATCTCTCTCTGATCTCTCATTGTGTTTATCTCTCTCTGATCTCTCAGTGTGTTTATCTCACTCTCTCTCTCTGATTTCTCAGTGTGTTTATCTCTCTCTGATCTCTGGGTGTGTTTATCTCTCTCTCTGATCTCTCGGCGTCTTTATCTCACTCTCTCTCTCTGATCTCTCAGTGTGTTTATCCCTCTCTCTCTGATCTCTCAGTGTGTTTATCTCTCTCTGATCTCTCGGTGTGTTTATCTCTCTCTCTAATCTCTCAGTTTGTTTATCTCTCTCTCTCTCTGATCTCTCGGTGTGTTTAACTCTCTCTGATCTCTCGGTATGTTTATCTCTCTCTCTGGTCTCTCAGTGTGTTGATCTCTCTCTGATCTCTCGGTGTGTTTATCTCTCTCTCTGATCTCTCATTGTGTTTATCTCTCTCTGATCTCTCGGTGTGTTTATCTCTCTCTCTGGTCTCTCAGTGTGTTGATCTCTCTCTGATCTCTCGGCGTGTTTATCCCTCTCTCCCTGATCTCTCGGTGTGTTTATCTCTCTCTCTCTCAGATCTCTCGGTGTGTTTATCTCTCTCTCTCTCTCTGATTTCTCAATGTGTTTATCTCTCTCTGATCTCTGGGTGTATCTCTCTCTCTGATCTCTCAGTGTGTTTATCTCACTCTGATCTCTCAGTGTGTTTATCGCTCTCTCTCTCAGATCTCTCGGCCTGTTTATCTCTCTCTCTCTCTCTCATTTCTCAGTGTGTTTATCTCTCTCTGATCTCTCGGTGTGTTTATCTCTCTCTCTGATCTCTCAGTGTGTTTATCTCTCTCTCTGATCTCTCAGTGTGTTTATCTCTCTCTGATCTCTCACTGTGTTTTTCTGTCTCTGATCTCTCATTGTGTTTATCTCTCTCTGATATCTCGGTGTGTTTATCTCTCTCTCTGATCTCTCAGTGTGTTTATCTCTCTCTCTGATCTCTCAGTGTGTTTATCTCTCTCTGATCTCTCACTGTGTTTTTCTGTCTCTGATCTCTCAGTGTGTTTATCTCTCTCTCTGATCTCTCAGTGTGTTTATCTCTCTCTGATCTCTCAGTGTGTTTATCTCTCTCTGATCTCTCGGTGTGTTTATCTCTCTCTCTGATCTCTCAGTGTGTTTATATCTCTCTGATCTCTCAGTGTGTTTATCTCTCTCTCTGATCTCTCAGTGTGTTTATCTCTCTCTCTGATCTCTCGGTGTGTTTATCTCTCTCTCTGATCGCTCAGTGTGTTTATCTCTCTCTGATCTCTCGGTGTGTTTATCTCTCTCTCTGATCTCTCAGTGTGCTTATCTCTCTCTGATCTCTCTGTGTGTTTATCTCTCTCTGATCTCTCAGTGTGTTTATCTCTCTCTCTGATCTCTCGGTGTGTTTATCTCTCTCTCTGATCTCTCAGTGTGTTTATCTCTCTCTGATCTCTCGGTGTGTTTATCTCTCTCTCTGATCTCTCAGTGTGCTTATCTCTCTCTGATCTCTCAGTGTGATTATCTCTCTCTCTGATCTCTCGGTGTGTTTATCTCTCTCTCTGATCGCTCAGTGTGTTTATCTCTCTCTGATCTCTCGGTGTGTTTATCTCTCTCTCTGATCTCTCAGTGTGTTTATCTCTCTCTGATCTCTCGGTGTGTTTATCTCTCTCTGATCTTTCAGTGTGTTTATCTCTCTCTCAGATCTCTCGGCCTGTTTATCTCTCTCTCTCTCTCTCTGATTTCTCAATGTGTTTATCTCTCTCTGATCTCTCGGTGTGTTTATCTCTCTCTGATCTCTCGGTGTGTTTATCTCTCTGATCTCTCAGTGTGTTTATCTCTCTCTCAGATCTCTCGGCCTGTTTATCTCTCTCTCTCTCTCTGATTTCTCAGTGTGTTTATCTCTCTCTGATCTCTCGGTGTGTTTATCTCTCTCTGATCTCTGGGTGTGTTTATCTCTCTCTCTGATCTCTCAGTGTGCTTATCTCTCTCTGATCTCTCGGTGTGTTTATCTCTCTCTCTGATCTCTCAGTGTGTTTATATCTCTCTGATCTCTCAGTGTGTTTATCTCTCTCTCTGATCTCTCAGTGTGTTTATCTCTCTCTCTGATCTCTCGGTGTGTTTATCTCTCTCTCTGATCGCTCAGTGTGTTTATCTCTCTCTGATCTCTCGGTGTGTTTATCTCTCTCTCTGATCTCTCAGTGTGCTTATCTCTCTCTGATCTCTCGGTGTGTTTATCTCTCTCTGATCTCTCAGTGTGTTTATCTCTCTCTCTGATCTCTCGTGTGTTTATCTCTCTCTCTGATCGCTCAGTGTGTTTATCTCTCTCTGATCTCTCGGTGTGTTTATCTCTCTCTCTGATCTCTCAGTGTGCTTATCTCTCTCTGATCTCTCAGTGTGTTTATCTCTCTCTCTGATCTCTCGGTGTGTTTATCTCTCTCTCTGATCGCTCAGTGTGTTTATCTCTCTCTGATCTCTCGGTGTGTTTATCTCTCTCTCTGATCTCTCAGTGTGCTTATCTCTCTCTGATCTCTCAGTGTGATTATCTCTCTCTGATCTCTCAGTGTGTTTATCTCTCTCTCTGATCTCTCGGTGTGTTTATCTCTCTCTCTCTGATCGCTCAGTGTGTTTATCTCTCTCTGATCTCTCGGTGTGTTTATCTCTCTCTCTGATCTCTCAGTGTGTTTATCTCTCTCTGATCTCTCGGTGTGTTTATCTCTCTCTGATCTCTCAGTGTGTTTATCTCTCTCTCAGATCTCTCGGCCTGTTTATCTCTCTCTCTCTCTCTCTGATTTCTCAGTGTGTTTATCTCTCTCTGATCGCTCGGTGTGTTTATCTCTCTCTGATCTCTCGGTGTGTTTATCTCTCTGATCTCTCAGTGTGTTTATCTCTCTCTCAGATCTCTCGGCCTGTTTATCTCTCTCTCTCTCTCTCTCTGATTTCTCAGTGTGTTTATCTCTCTCTGATCTCTCAGTGTGTTTATCTCTCTCTGATTTCTCAGTGTGTTTATCTCTCTCTGATCTCTCAGTGTGTTTATCTCTCTCTGATCGCTCAGTGTGTTTATCTCTCTCTCTCTCAGATCTCTCGGCGTGTTTATCTCTCTCTCTCTCAGATCTCTCGGCCTGTTTATCTCTCTCTCTCTCTCTGATTTCTCAGTGTGTTTATCTCTCTCTGATCTCTTGGTGTGTTTTTCTCTCTCTGATCTCTCAGTGTGTTTATCTCTCTCTGATCTCCCGGTGTGTTTATCTCTCTCTGATCTCTCGGGGTGATTATCTCTCTCTGATCTCTCAGTGTGTTTATCTCTCTCTGATCTCTCATTGTGTTTATCTCTCTCTGATCTCTCAGTATGTTTATCTCTCTCTGATCGCTCGGTGTGTTTATCTCTCTCTGATCTCTCAGTGTGTTTATCTCTCTCTCGCTCAGATCTCTCGGCCTGTTTATCTCTCTCTCTCTCTCTGATTTCTCAGTGTGTTTATCTCTCTCTGAGCTCTGGGTGTGTTTATCTCTCTCTCTGATCTCTCACTGTGTTTTTCTGTCTCTGATCTCTCATTGTGTTTATCTCTCTCTGATATCTCGGTGTGTTTATCTCTCTCTCTGATCTCTCAGTGTGTTTATCTCTCTCTCTGATCTCTCAGTGTGTTTATCTCTCTCTGATCTCTCACTGTGTTTTTCTGTCTCTGATCTCTCAGTGTGTTTATCTCTCTCTCTGATCTCTCAGTGTGTTTATCTCTCTCTGATCTCTCAGTGTCTTTATCTCTCTCTGATCTCTCGGTGTGTTTATCTCTCTCTCTGATCTCTCAGTGTGTTTATATCTCTCTGATCTCTCAGTGTGTTTATCTCTCTCTCTGATCTCTCAGTGTGTTTATCTCTCTCTCTGATCTCTCGGTGTGTTTATCTCTCTCTCTGATCGCTCAGTGTGTTTATCTCTCTCTGATCTCTCGGTGTGTTTATCTCTCTCTCTGATCTCTCAGTGTGCTTATCTCTCTCTGATCTCTCTGTGTGTTTATCTCTCTCTGATCTCTCAGTGTGTTTATCTCTCTCTCTGATCTCTCGGTGTGTTTATCTCTCTCTCTGATCGCTCAGTGTGTTTATCTCTCTCTGATCTCTCGGTGTGTTTATCTCTCTCTCTGATCTCTCAGTGTGCTTATCTCTCTCTGATCTCTCAGTGTGATTATCTCTCTCTCTGATCTCTCGGTGTGTTTATCTATCTCTCTGATCGCTCAGTGTGTTTATCTCTCTCTGATCTCTCGGTGTGTTTATCTCTCTCTCTGATCTCTCAGTGTGTTTATCTCTCTCTGATCTCTCGGTGTGTTTATCTCTCTCTGATCTTTCAGTGTGTTTATCTCTCTCTCAGATCTCTCGGCCTGTTTATCTCTCTCTCTCTCTCTCTGATTTCTCAATGTGTTTATCTCTCTCTGATCTCTCGGTGTGTTTATCTCTCTCTGATCTCTCGGTGTGTTTATCTCTCTGATCTCTCAGTGTGTTTATCTCTCTCTCAGATCTCTCGGCCTGTTTATCTCTCTCTCTCTCTCTGATTTCTCAGTGTGTTTATCTCTCTCTGATCTCTCGGTGTGTTTATCTCTCTCTGATCTCTGGGTGTGTTTATCTCTCTCTCTGATCTCTCAGTGTGCTTATCTCTCTCTGATCTCTCGGTGTGTTTATCTCTCTCTCTGATCTCTCAGTGTGCTTATCTCTCTCTGATCTCTCAGTGTGATTATCTCTCTCTCTGATCTCTCGGTGTGTTTATCTCTCTCTCTGATCGCTCAGTGTGTTTATCTCTCTCTGATCTCTCGGTGTGTTTATCTCTCTCTCTGATCTCTCAGTGTGTTTATCTCTCTCTGATCTCTCGGTGTGTTTATCTCTCTCTGATCTTTCAGTGTGTTTATCTCTCTCTCAGATCTCTCGGCCTGTTTATCTCTCTCTCTCTCTCTCTGATTTCTCAATGTGTTTATCTCTCTCTGATCTCTCGGTGTGTTTATCTCTCTCTGATCTCTCGGTGTGTTTATCTCTCTGATCTCTCAGTGTGTTTATCTCTCTCTCAGATCTCTCGGCCTGTTTATCTCTCTCTCTCTCTCTGATTTCTCAGTGTGTTTATCTCTCTCTGATCTCTCGGTGTGTTTATCTCTCTCTGATCTCTGGGTGTGTTTATCTCTCTCTCTGATCTCTCAGTGTGCTTATCTCTCTCTGATCTCTCGGTGTGTTTATCTCTCTCTCTGATCTCTCAGTGTGTTTATATCTCTCTGATCTCTCAGTGTGTTTATCTCTCTCTCTGATCTCTCAGTGTGTTTATCTCTCTCTCTGATCTCTCGGTGTGTTTATCTCTCTCTCTGATCGCTCAGTGTGTTTATCTCTCTCTGATCTCTCGGTGTGTTTATCTCTCTCTCTGATCTCTCAGTGTGCTTATCTCTCTCTGATCTCTCGGTGTGTTTATCTCTCTCTGATCTCTCAGTGTGTTTATCTCTCTCTCTGATCTCTCGTGTGTTTATCTCTCTCTCTGATCGCTCAGTGTGTTTATCTCTCTCTGATCTCTCGGTGTGTTTATCTCTCTCTCTGATCTCTCAGTGTGCTTATCTCTCTCTGATCTCTCAGTGTGTTTATCTCTCTCTCTGATCTCTCGGTGTGTTTATCTCTCTCTCTGATCGCTCAGTGTGTTTATCTCTCTCTGATCTCTCGGTGTGTTTATCTCTCTCTCTGATCTCTCAGTGTGCTTATCTCTCTCTGATCTCTCAGTGTGATTATCTCTCTCTGATCTCTCAGTGTGTTTATCTCTCTCTCTGATCTCTCGGTGTGTTTATCTCTCTCTCTGATCGCTCAGTGTGTTTATCTCTCTCTGATCTCTCGGTGTGTTTATCTCTCTCTCTGATCTCTCAGTGTGTTTATCTCTCTCTGATCTCTCGGTGTGTTTATCTCTCTCTGATCTCTCAGTGTGTTTATCTCTCTCTCAGATCTCTCGGCCTGTTTATCTCTCTCTCTCTCTCTCTGATTTCTCAGTGTGTTTATCTCTCTCTGATCGCTCGGTGTGTTTATCTCTCTCTGATCTCTCGGTGTGTTTATCTCTCTGATCTCTCAGTGTGTTTATCTCTCTCTCAGATCTCTCGGCCTGTTTATCTCTCTCTCTCTCTCTGATTTCTCAGTGTGTTTATCTCTCTCTGATCTCTCAGTGTGTTTATCTCTCTCTGATTTCTCAGTGTGTTTATCTCTCTCTGATCTCTCAGTGTGTTTATCTCTCTCTGATCGCTCAGTGTGTTTATCTCTCTCTCTCTCAGATCTCTCGGCGTGTTTATCTCTCTCTCTCTCAGATCTCTCGGCCTGTTTATCTCTCTCTCTCTCTCTGATTTCTCAGTGTGTTTATCTCTCTCTGATCTCTTGGTGTGTTTTTCTCTCTCTGATCTCTCAGTGTGTTTATCTCTCTCTGATCTCCCGGTGTGTTTATCTCTCTCTGATCTCTCGGGGTGATTATCTCTCTCTGATCTCTCAGTGTGTTTATCTCTCTCTGATCTCTCATTGTGTTTATCTCTCTCTGATCTCTCAGTATGTTTATCTCTCTCTGATCGCTCGGTGTGTTTATCTCTCTCTGATCTCTCAGTGTGTTTATCTCTCTCTCGCTCAGATCTCTCGGCCTGTTTATCTCTCTCTCTCTCTCTGATTTCTCAGTGTGTTTATCTCTCTCTGAGCTCTGGGTGTGTTTATCTCTCTCTCTGATCTCTCACTGTGTTTTTCTGTCTCTGATCTCTCATTGTGTTTATCTCTCTCTGATATCTCGGTGTGTTTATCTCTCTCTCTGATCTCTCAGTGTGTTTATCTCTCTCTCTGATCTCTCAGTGTGTTTATCTCTCTCTGATCTCTCACTGTGTTTTTCTGTCTCTGATCTCTCAGTGTGTTTATCTCTCTCTCTGATCTCTCAGTGTGTTTATCTCTCTCTGATCTCTCAGTGTCTTTATCTCTCTCTGATCTCTCGGTGTGTTTATCTCTCTCTGATCTCTCGGTGTGTTTATCTCTCTGATCTCTCAGTGTGTTTATCTCTCTCTCAGATCTCTCGGCCTGTTTATCTCTCTCTCTCTCTCTGATTTCTCAGTGTGTTTATCTCTCTCTGATCTCTCGGTGTGTTTATCTCTCTCTGATCTCTGGGTGTGTTTATCTCTCTCTCTGATCTCTCAGTGTGCTTATCTCTCTCTGATCTCTCGGTGTGTTTATCTCTCTCTCTGATCTCTCAGTGTGCTTATCTCTCTCTGATCTCTCAGTGTGATTATCTCTCTCTCTGATCTCTCGGTGTGTTTATCTCTCTCTCTGATCGCTCAGTGTGTTTATCTCTCTCTGATCTCTCGGTGTGTTTATCTCTCTCTCTGATCTCTCAGTGTGTTTATCTCTCTCTGATCTCTCGGTGTGTTTATCTCTCTCTGATCTTTCAGTGTGTTTATCTCTCTCTCAGATCTCTCGGCCTGTTTATCTCTCTCTCTCTCTCTCTGATTTCTCAATGTGTTTATCTCTCTCTGATCTCTCGGTGTGTTTATCTCTCTCTGATCTCTCGGTGTGTTTATCTCTCTGATCTCTCAGTGTGTTTATCTCTCTCTCAGATCTCTCGGCCTGTTTATCTCTCTCTCTCTCTCTGATTTCTCAGTGTGTTTATCTCTCTCTGATCTCTCGGTGTGTTTATCTCTCTCTGATCTCTGGGTGTGTTTATCTCTCTCTCTGATCTCTCAGTGTGCTTATCTCTCTCTGATCTCTCGGTGTGTTTATCTCTCTCTCTGATCTCTCAGTGTGTTTATATCTCTCTGATCTCTCAGTGTGTTTATCTCTCTCTCTGATCTCTCAGTGTGTTTATCTCTCTCTCTGATCTCTCGGTGTGTTTATCTCTCTCTCTGATCGCTCAGTGTGTTTATCTCTCTCTGATCTCTCGGTGTGTTTATCTCTCTCTCTGATCTCTCAGTGTGCTTATCTCTCTCTGATCTCTCGGTGTGTTTATCTCTCTCTGATCTCTCAGTGTGTTTATCTCTCTCTCTGATCTCTCGTGTGTTTATCTCTCTCTCTGATCGCTCAGTGTGTTTATCTCTCTCTGATCTCTCGGTGTGTTTATCTCTCTCTCTGATCTCTCAGTGTGCTTATCTCTCTCTGATCTCTCAGTGTGTTTATCTCTCTCTCTGATCTCTCGGTGTGTTTATCTCTCTCTCTGATCGCTCAGTGTGTTTATCTCTCTCTGATCTCTCGGTGTGTTTATCTCTCTCTCTGATCTCTCAGTGTGCTTATCTCTCTCTGATCTCTCAGTGTGATTATCTCTCTCTGATCTCTCAGTGTGTTTATCTCTCTCTCTGATCTCTCGGTGTGTTTATCTCTCTCTCTGATCGCTCAGTGTGTTTATCTCTCTCTGATCTCTCGGTGTGTTTATCTCTCTCTCTGATCTCTCAGTGTGTTTATCTCTCTCTGATCTCTCGGTGTGTTTATCTCTCTCTGATCTCTCAGTGTGTTTATCTCTCTCTCAGATCTCTCGGCCTGTTTATCTCTCTCTCTCTCTGATTTCTCAGTGTGTTTATCTCTCTCTGATCGCTCGGTGTGTTTATCTCTCTCTGATCTCTCGGTGTGTTTATCTCTCTGATCTCTCAGTGTGTTTATCTCTCTCTCAGATCTCTCGGCCTGTTTATCTCTCTCTCTCTCTCTGATTTCTCAGTGTGTTTATCTCTCTCTGATCTCTCAGTGTGTTTATCTCTCTCTGATTTCTCAGTGTGTTTATCTCTCTCTGATCTCTCAGTGTGTTTATCTCTCTCTGATCGCTCAGTGTGTTTATCTCTCTCTCTCTCAGATCTCTCGGCCTGTTTATCTCTCTCTCTCTCAGATCTCTCGGCCTGTTTATCTCTCTCTCTCTCTCTGATTTCTCAGTGTGTTTATCTCTCTCTGATCTCTTGGTGTGTTTTTCTCTCTCTGATCTCTCAGTGTGTTTATCTCTCTCTGATCTCCCGGTGTGTTTATCTCTCTCTGATCTCTCGGGGTGATTATCTCTCTCTGATCTCTCAGTGTGTTTATCTCTCTCTGATCTCTCATTGTGTTTATCTCTCTCTGATCTCTCAGTATGTTTATCTCTCTCTGATCGCTCGGTGTGTTTATCTCTCTCTGATCTCTCAGTGTGTTTATCTCTCTCTCGCTCAGATCTCTCGGCCTGTTTATCTCTCTCTCTCTCTCTGATTTCTCAGTGTGTTTATCTCTCTCTGAGCTCTGGGTGTGTTTATCTCTCTCTCTGATCTCTCACTGTGTTTTTCTGTCTCTGATCTCTCATTGTGTTTATCTCTCTCTGATATCTCGGTGTGTTTATCTCTCTCTCTGATCTCTCAGTGTGTTTATCTCTCTCTCTGATCTCTCAGTGTGTTTATCTCTCTCTGATCTCTCACTGTGTTTTTCTGTCTCTGATCTCTCAGTGTGTTTATCTCTCTCTCTGATCTCTCAGTGTGTTTATCTCTCTCTGATCTCTCAGTGTCTTTATCTCTCTCTGATCTCTCGGTGTGTTTATCTCTCTCTCTGATCTCTCAGTGTGTTTATATCTCTCTGATCTCTCAGTGTGTTTATCTCTCTCTCTGATCTCTCAGTGTGTTTATCTCTCTCTCTGATCTCTCGGTGTGTTTATCTCTCTCTCTGATCGCTCAGTGTGTTTATCTCTCTCTGATCTCTCGGTGTGTTTATCTCTCTCTCTGATCTCTCAGTGTGCTTATCTCTCTCTGATCTCTCTGTGTGTTTATCTCTCTCTGATCTCTCAGTGTGTTTATCTCTCTCTCTGATCTCTCGGTGTGTTTATCTCTCTCTCTGATCGCTCAGTGTGTTTATCTCTCTCTGATCTCTCGGTGTGTTTATCTCTCTCTCTGATCTCTCAGTGTGCTTATCTCTCTCTGATCTCTCAGTGTGATTATCTCTCTCTCTGATCTCTCGGTGTGTTTATCTCTCTCTCTGATCGCTCAGTGTGTTTATCTCTCTCTGATCTCTCGGTGTGTTTATCTCTCTCTCTGATCTCTCAGTGTGTTTATCTCTCTCTGATCTCTCGGTGTGTTTATCTCTCTCTGATCTTTCAGTGTGTTTATCTCTCTCTCAGATCTCTCGGCCTGTTTATCTCTCTCTCTCTGATTTCTCAGTGTGTTTATCTCTCTCTGATCTCTCGGTGTGTTTATCTCTCTCTGATCTCTCGGTGTGTTTATCTCTCTGATCTCTCAGTGTGTTTATCTCTCTCTCAGATCTCTCGGCCTGTTTATCTCTCTCTCTCTCTCTGATTTCTCAGTGTGTTTATCTCTCTCTGATCTCTCGGTGTGTTTATCTCTCTCTGATCTCTGGGTGTGTTTATCTCTCTCTCTGATCTCTCAGTGTGCTTATCTCTCTCTGATCTCTTGGTGTGTTTATCTCTCTCTCTGATCTCTCAGTGTGTTTATATCTCTCTGATCTCTCAGTGTGTTTATCTCTCTCTCTGATCTCTCAGTGTGTTTATCTCTCTCTCTGATCTCTCGGTGTCTTTATCTCTCTCTCTGATCTCTCAGTGTGCTTATCTCTCTCTGATCTCTCGGTGTGTTTATCTCTCTCTGATCTCTCAGTGTGTTTATCTCTCTCTCTGATCTCTCGTGTGTTTATCTCTCTCTCTGATCGCTCAGTGTGTTTATCTCTCTCTGATCTCTCGGTGTGTTTATCTCTCTCTCTGATCTCTCAGTGTGCTTATCTCTCTCTGATCTCTCAGTGTGTTTATCTCTCTCTCTGATCTCTCGGTGTGTTTATCTCTCTCTCTGATCGCTCAGTGTGTTTATCTCTCTCTGATCTCTCGGTGTGTTTATCTCTCTCTCTGATCTCTGAGTGTGCTTATCTCTCTCTGATCTTTCAGTGTGATTATCTCTCTCTCTGATCTCTCGGTGTATTTATCTCTCTCTCTGATCGCTCAGTGTGTTTATCTCTCTCTGATC
The DNA here is from genome assembly GCF_036365525.1 of Heterodontus francisci. Classification (NCBI taxonomy): domain Eukaryota; kingdom Metazoa; phylum Chordata; class Chondrichthyes; order Heterodontiformes; family Heterodontidae; genus Heterodontus; species Heterodontus francisci. The sequence continues at coordinate 113,054,371 of NC_090380.1, forward strand.
TCTCGGTGTGTTTATCTCTCTCTCTGATCTCTCAGTGTGTTTATCTCTCTCTGATCTCTCGGTGTGTTTATCTCTCTCTGATCTCTCAGTGTGTTTATCTCTCTCTCAGATCTCTCGGCCTGTTTATCTCTCTCTCTCTCTCTCTGATTTCTCAGTGTGTTTATCTCTCTCTGATCGCTCGGTGTGTTTATCTCTCTCTGATCTCTCGGTGTGTTTATCTCTCTGATCTCTCAGTGTGTTTATCTCTCTCTCAGATCTCTCAGCCTGTTTATCTCTCTCTCTCTCTCTGATTTCTCAGTGTGTTTATCTCTCTCTAATCTCTCGGTGTGTTTATCTCTCTCTGATCTCTGGGTGTGTTTATCTCTCTCTCTGATCTCTCAGTGTGTTTATCTCTCTCTCAGATCTCTCGGCCTGTTTATCTCTCTCTCTGATCGCTCAGTGTGTTTATCTCTCTCTGATCTCTCGGTGTGTTTATCTCTCTCTCTGATCTCTCAGTGTGTTTATCTCTCTCTCTGATCTCTCGGTGTGTTTATCTCTCTCTCTGATCGCTCAGTGTGTTTATCTCTCTCTGATCTCTCGGTGTGTTTATCTCTCTCTCTGATCTCTCAGTGTGCTTATCTCTCTCTGATCTCTCAGTGTGATTATCTCTCTCTGATCTCTCAGTGTGTTTATCTCTCTCTCTGATCTCTCGGTGTGTTTATCTCTCTCTCTGATCGCTCAGTGTGTTTATCTCTCTCTGATCTCTCGGTGTGTTTATCTCTCTCTCTGATCTCTCAGTGTGTTTATCTCTCTCTGATCTCTCGGTGTGTTTATCTCTCTCTGATCTCTCAGTGTGTTTATCTCTCTCTCAGATCTCTCGGCCTGTTTATCTCTCTCTCTCTCTCTCTGATTTCTCAGTGTGTTTATCTCTCTCTGATCGCTCGGTGTGTTTATCTCTCTCTGATCTCTCGGTGTGTTTATCTCTCTGATCTCTCAGTGTGTTTATCTCTCTCTCAGATCTCTCGGCCTGTTTATCTCTCTCTCTCTCTCTCTCTGATTTCTCAGTGTGTTTATCTCTCTCTGATCTCTCAGTGTGTTTATCTCTCTCTGATTTCTCAGTGTGTTTATCTCTCTCTGATCTCTCAGTGTGTTTATCTCTCTCTGATCGCTCAGTGTGTTTATCTCTCTCTCTCTCAGATCTCTCGGCGTGTTTATCTCTCTCTCTCTCAGATCTCTCGGCCTGTTTATCTCTCTCTCTCTCTCTGATTTCTCAGTGTGTTTATCTCTCTCTGATCTCTTGGTGTGTTTTTCTCTCTCTGATCTCTCAGTGTGTTTATCTCTCTCTGATCTCCCGGTGTGTTTATCTCTCTCTGATCTCTCGGGGTGATTATCTCTCTCTGATCTCTCAGTGTGTTTATCTCTCTCTGATCTCTCATTGTGTTTATCTCTCTCTGATCTCTCAGTATGTTTATCTCTCTCTGATCGCTCGGTGTGTTTATCTCTCTCTGATCTCTCAGTGTGTTTATCTCTCTCTCGCTCAGATCTCTCGGCCTGTTTATCTCTCTCTCTCTCTCTGATTTCTCAGTGTGTTTATCTCTCTCTGAGCTCTGGGTGTGTTTATCTCTCTCTCTGATCTCTCACTGTGTTTTTCTGTCTCTGATCTCTCATTGTGTTTATCTCTCTCTGATATCTCGGTGTGTTTATCTCTCTCTCTGATCTCTCAGTGTGTTTATCTCTCTCTCTGATCTCTCAGTGTGTTTATCTCTCTCTGATCTCTCACTGTGTTTTTCTGTCTCTGATCTCTCAGTGTGTTTATCTCTCTCTCTGATCTCTCAGTGTGTTTATCTCTCTCTGATCTCTCAGTGTCTTTATCTCTCTCTGATCTCTCGGTGTGTTTATCTCTCTCTCTGATCTCTCAGTGTGTTTATATCTCTCTGATCTCTCAGTGTGTTTATCTCTCTCTCTGATCTCTCAGTGTGTTTATCTCTCTCTCTGATCTCTCGGTGTGTTTATCTCTCTCTCTGATCGCTCAGTGTGTTTATCTCTCTCTGATCTCTCGGTGTGTTTATCTCTCTCTCTGATCTCTCAGTGTGCTTATCTCTCTCTGATCTCTCTGTGTGTTTATCTCTCTCTGATCTCTCAGTGTGTTTATCTCTCTCTCTGATCTCTCGGTGTGTTTATCTCTCTCTCTGATCGCTCAGTGTGTTTATCTCTCTCTGATCTCTCGGTGTGTTTATCTCTCTCTCTGATCTCTCAGTGTGCTTATCTCTCTCTGATCTCTCAGTGTGATTATCTCTCTCTCTGATCTCTCGGTGTGTTTATCTCTCTCTCTGATCGCTCAGTGTGTTTATCTCTCTCTGATCTCTCGGTGTGTTTATCTCTCTCTCTGATCTCTCAGTGTGTTTATCTCTCTCTGATCTCTCGGTGTGTTTATCTCTCTCTGATCTTTCAGTGTGTTTATCTCTCTCTCAGATCTCTCGGCCTGTTTATCTCTCTCTCTCTCTCTCTGATTTCTCAATGTGTTTATCTCTCTCTGATCTCTCGGTGTGTTTATCTCTCTCTGATCTCTCGGTGTGTTTATCTCTCTGATCTCTCAGTGTGTTTATCTCTCTCTCAGATCTCTCGGCCTGTTTATCTCTCTCTCTCTCTCTGATTTCTCAGTGTGTTTATCTCTCTCTGATCTCTCGGTGTGTTTATCTCTCTCTGATCTCTGGGTGTGTTTATCTCTCTCTCTGATCTCTCAGTGTGCTTATCTCTCTCTGATCTCTCGGTGTGTTTATCTCTCTCTCTGATCTCTCAGTGTGCTTATCTCTCTCTGATCTCTCAGTGTGATTATCTCTCTCTCTGATCTCTCGGTGTGTTTATCTCTCTCTCTGATCGCTCAGTGTGTTTATCTCTCTCTGATCTCTCGGTGTGTTTATCTCTCTCTCTGATCTCTCAGTGTGTTTATCTCTCTCTGATCTCTCGGTGTGTTTATCTCTCTCTGATCTTTCAGTGTGTTTATCTCTCTCTCAGATCTCTCGGCCTGTTTATCTCTCTCTCTCTCTCTCTGATTTCTCAATGTGTTTATCTCTCTCTGATCTCTCGGTGTGTTTATCTCTCTCTGATCTCTCGGTGTGTTTATCTCTCTGATCTCTCAGTGTGTTTATCTCTCTCTCAGATCTCTCGGCCTGTTTATCTCTCTCTCTCTCTCTGATTTCTCAGTGTGTTTATCTCTCTCTGATCTCTCGGTGTGTTTATCTCTCTCTGATCTCTGGGTGTGTTTATCTCTCTCTCTGATCTCTCAGTGTGCTTATCTCTCTCTGATCTCTCGGTGTGTTTATCTCTCTCTCTGATCTCTCAGTGTGTTTATATCTCTCTGATCTCTCAGTGTGTTTATCTCTCTCTCTGATCTCTCAGTGTGTTTATCTCTCTCTCTGATCTCTCGGTGTGTTTATCTCTCTCTCTGATCGCTCAGTGTGTTTATCTCTCTCTGATCTCTCGGTGTGTTTATCTCTCTCTCTGATCTCTCAGTGTGCTTATCTCTCTCTGATCTCTCGGTGTGTTTATCTCTCTCTGATCTCTCAGTGTGTTTATCTCTCTCTCTGATCTCTCGTGTGTTTATCTCTCTCTCTGATCGCTCAGTGTGTTTATCTCTCTCTGATCTCTCGGTGTGTTTATCTCTCTCTCTGATCTCTCAGTGTGCTTATCTCTCTCTGATCTCTCAGTGTGTTTATCTCTCTCTCTGATCTCTCGGTGTGTTTATCTCTCTCTCTGATCGCTCAGTGTGTTTATCTCTCTCTGATCTCTCGGTGTGTTTATCTCTCTCTCTGATCTCTCAGTGTGCTTATCTCTCTCTGATCTCTCAGTGTGATTATCTCTCTCTGATCTCTCAGTGTGTTTATCTCTCTCTCTGATCTCTCGGTGTGTTTATCTCTCTCTCTGATCGCTCAGTGTGTTTATCTCTCTCTGATCTCTCGGTGTGTTTATCTCTCTCTCTGATCTCTCAGTGTGTTTATCTCTCTCTGATCTCTCGGTGTGTTTATCTCTCTCTGATCTCTCAGTGTGTTTATCTCTCTCTCAGATCTCTCGGCCTGTTTATCTCTCTCTCTCTCTCTCTGATTTCTCAGTGTGTTTATCTCTCTCTGATCGCTCGGTGTGTTTATCTCTCTCTGATCTCTCGGTGTGTTTATCTCTCTGATCTCTCAGTGTGTTTATCTCTCTCTCAGATCTCTCGGCCTGTTTATCTCTCTCTCTCTCTCTGATTTCTCAGTGTGTTTATCTCTCTCTGATCTCTCAGTGTGTTTATCTCTCTCTGATTTCTCAGTGTGTTTATCTCTCTCTGATCTCTCAGTGTGTTTATCTCTCTCTGATCGCTCAGTGTGTTTATCTCTCTCTCTCTCAGATCTCTCGGCGTGTTTATCTCTCTCTCTCTCAGATCTCTCGGCCTGTTTATCTCTCTCTCTCTCTCTGATTTCTCAGTGTGTTTATCTCTCTCTGATCTCTTGGTGTGTTTTTCTCTCTCTGATCTCTCAGTGTGTTTATCTCTCTCTGATCTCCCGGTGTGTTTATCTCTCTCTGATCTCTCGGGGTGATTATCTCTCTCTGATCTCTCAGTGTGTTTATCTCTCTCTGATCTCTCATTGTGTTTATCTCTCTCTGATCTCTCAGTATGTTTATCTCTCTCTGATCGCTCGGTGTGTTTATCTCTCTCTGATCTCTCAGTGTGTTTATCTCTCTCTCGCTCAGATCTCTCGGCCTGTTTATCTCTCTCTCTCTCTCTGATTTCTCAGTGTGTTTATCTCTCTCTGAGCTCTGGGTGTGTTTATCTCTCTCTCTGATCTCTCACTGTGTTTTTCTGTCTCTGATCTCTCATTGTGTTTATCTCTCTCTGATATCTCGGTGTGTTTATCTCTCTCTCTGATCTCTCAGTGTGTTTATCTCTCTCTCTGATCTCTCAGTGTGTTTATCTCTCTCTGATCTCTCACTGTGTTTTTCTGTCTCTGATCTCTCAGTGTGTTTATCTCTCTCTCTGATCTCTCAGTGTGTTTATCTCTCTCTGATCTCTCAGTGTCTTTATCTCTCTCTGATCTCTCGGTGTGTTTATCTCTCTCTCTGATCTCTCAGTGTGTTTATATCTCTCTGATCTCTCAGTGTGTTTATCTCTCTCTCTGATCTCTCAGTGTGTTTATCTCTCTCTCTGATCTCTCGGTGTGTTTATCTCTCTCTCTGATCGCTCAGTGTGTTTATCTCTCTCTGATCTCTCGGTGTGTTTATCTCTCTCTCTGATCTCTCAGTGTGCTTATCTCTCTCTGATCTCTCTGTGTGTTTATCTCTCTCTGATCTCTCAGTGTGTTTATCTCTCTCTCTGATCTCTCGGTGTGTTTATCTCTCTCTCTGATCGCTCAGTGTGTTTATCTCTCTCTGATCTCTCGGTGTGTTTATCTCTCTCTCTGATCTCTCAGTGTGCTTATCTCTCTCTGATCTCTCAGTGTGATTATCTCTCTCTCTGATCTCTCGGTGTGTTTATCTCTCTCTCTGATCGCTCAGTGTGTTTATCTCTCTCTGATCTCTCGGTGTGTTTATCTCTCTCTCTGATCTCTCAGTGTGTTTATCTCTCTCTGATCTCTCGGTGTGTTTATCTCTCTCTGATCTTTCAGTGTGTTTATCTCTCTCTCAGATCTCTCGGCCTGTTTATCTCTCTCTCTCTGATTTCTCAGTGTGTTTATCTCTCTCTGATCTCTCGGTGTGTTTATCTCTCTCTGATCTCTCGGTGTGTTTATCTCTCTGATCTCTCAGTGTGTTTATCTCTCTCTCAGATCTCTCGGCCTGTTTATCTCTCTCTCTCTCTCTGATTTCTCAGTGTGTTTATCTCTCTCTGATCTCTCGGTGTGTTTATCTCTCTCTGATCTCTGGGTGTGTTTATCTCTCTCTCTGATCTCTCAGTGTGCTTATCTCTCTCTGATCTCTTGGTGTGTTTATCTCTCTCTCTGATCTCTCAGTGTGTTTATATCTCTCTGATCTCTCAGTGTGTTTATCTCTCTCTCTGATCTCTCAGTGTGTTTATCTCTCTCTCTGATCTCTCGGTGTCTTTATCTCTCTCTCTGATCTCTCAGTGTGCTTATCTCTCTCTGATCTCTCGGTGTGTTTATCTCTCTCTGATCTCTCAGTGTGTTTATCTCTCTCTCTGATCTCTCGTGTGTTTATCTCTCTCTCTGATCGCTCAGTGTGTTTATCTCTCTCTGATCTCTCGGTGTGTTTATCTCTCTCTCTGATCTCTCAGTGTGCTTATCTCTCTCTGATCTCTCAGTGTGTTTATCTCTCTCTCTGATCTCTCGGTGTGTTTATCTCTCTCTCTGATCGCTCAGTGTGTTTATCTCTCTCTGATCTCTCGGTGTGTTTATCTCTCTCTCTGATCTCTGAGTGTGCTTATCTCTCTCTGATCTTTCAGTGTGATTATCTCTCTCTCTGATCTCTCGGTGTATTTATCTCTCTCTCTGATCGCTCAGTGTGTTTATCTCTCTCTGATCTCTCGGTGTGTTTATCTCTCTCTCTGATCTCTCAGTGTGTTTATCTCTCTCTGATCTCTCGGTGTGTTTATCTCTCTCTGATCTCTCAGTGTGTTTATCTCTCTCTCAGATCTCTCGGCCTGTTTATCTCTCTCTCTCTCTCTCTGATTTCTCAGTGTGTTTATCTCTCTCTGATCGCTCGGTGTGTTTATCTCTCTCTGATCTCTCGGTGTGTTTATCTCTCTGATCTCTCAGTGTGTTTATCTCTCTCTCAGATCTCTCAGCCTGTTTATCTCTCTCTCTCTCTCTGATTTCTCAGTGTGTTTATCTCTCTCTGATCTCTCGGTGTGTTTATCTCTCTCTGATCTCTGGGTGTGTTTATCTCTCTCTCTGATCTCTCAGTGTGTTTATCTCTCTCTGATCTCTGGGTGTGTTTATCTCTCTCTCTGATTTCTCAGTGTGTTTATCTCTCTCTGATCTCTTGGTGTGTTTTTCTCTCTCTGATCTCTCAGTGTGTTTATCTCTCTCTGATCTCCCGGTGTGTTTATCTCTCTCTGATCTCTCGGGGTGTTTATCTCTCTCTGATCTCTCAGTGTGTTTATCTCTCTGTGATCTCCCGGTGTGTTTATCTCTCTCTGATCTCTCGGGGAGTTTATCTCTCTCTGATCTCTCAGTGTGTTTATCTCTCTCTGATCTCTCATTGTGTTTATCTCTCTCTGATCTCTCAGTATGTTTATCTCTCTCTGATCGCTCGGTGTGTTTATCTCTCTCTGATCTCTCAGTGTGTTTATCTCTCTCTCGCTCAGATCTCTCGGCCTGTTTATCTCTCTCTCTCTCTCTGATTTCTCAGTGTGTTTATCTCTCTCTGATCTCTGGGTGTGTTTATCTCTCTCTCTGATCTCTCACTGTGTTTTTCTGTCTCTGATCTCTCATTGTGTTTATCTCTCTCTGATATCTCGGTGTGTTTATCTCTCTCTCTGATCTCTCAGTGTGTTTATCTCTCTCTCTGATCTCTCAGTGTGTTTATCTCTCTCTGATCTCTCACTGTGTTTTTCTGTCTCTGATCTCTCAGTGTGTTTATCTCTCTCTCTGATCTCTCAGTGTGTTTATCTCTCTCTGATCTCTCAGTGTGTTTATCTCTCTCTGATCTCTCGGTGTGTTTATCTCTCTCTCTGATCTCTCAGTGTGTTTATCTCTCTCTCTGATCTCTCAGTGTGTTTATCTCTCTCTGATCTCTCAGTGTGTTTATCTCTCTCTGATCTCTCAGTGTGTTTATCTCTCTCTCTGATCTCTCGGTGTGTTTATCTCTCTCTCTGATCGCTCAGTGTGTTTATCTCTCTCTGATCTCTCGGTGTGTTTATCTCTCTCTCTGATCTCTCAGTGTGCTTATCTCTCTCTGATCTCTCTGTGTGTTTATCTCTCTCTGATCTCTCAGTGTGTTTATCTCTCTCTCTGATCTCTCGGTGTGTTTATCTCTCTCTCTGATCGCTCAGTGTGTTTATCTCTCTCTGATCTCTCGGTGTGTTTATCTCTCTCTCTGATCTCTCAGTGTGCTTATCTCTCTCTGATCTCTCAGTGTGATTATCTCTCTCTCTGATCTCTCGGTGTGTTTATCTCTCTCTCTGATCGCTCAGTGTGTTTATCTCTCTCTGATCTCTCGGTGTGTTTATCTCTCTCTCTGATCTCTCCGTGTGTTTATCTCTCTCTGATCTCTCGGTGTGTTTATCTCTCTCTGATCTTTCAGTGTGTTTATCTCTCTCTCAGATCTCTCGGCCTGTTTATCTCTCTCTCTCTCTCTCTGATTTCTCAGTGTGTTTATCTCTCTCTGATCTCTCAGTGTGTTTATCTCTCTCTGATCTCTCGGTGTGTTTATCTCTCTGATCTCTCAGTGTGTTTATCTCTCTCTCAGATCTCTCGGCCTGTTTATCTCTCTCTCTCTCTCTGATTTCTCAGTGTGTTTATCTCTCTCTGATCTCTCGGTGTGTTTATCTCTCTCTGATCTCTGGGTGTGTTTATCTCTCTCTCTGATCTCTCAGTGTGCTTATCTCTCTCTGATCTCTTGGTGTGTTTATCTCTCTCTCTGATCTCTCAGTGTGTTTATATCTCTCTGATCTCTCAGTGTGTTTATCTCTCTCTCTGATCTCTCAGTGTGTTTATCTCTCTCTCTGATCTCTCGGTGTGTTTATCTCTCTCTCTGATCGCTCAGTGTGTTTATCTCTCTCTGATCTCTCGGTGTGTTTATCTCTCTCTCTGATCTCTCAGTGTGCTTATCTCTCTCTGATCTCTCGGTGTGTTTATCTCTCTCTGATCTCTCGTGTGTTTATCTCTCTCTCTGATCTCTCAGTGTGTTTATCTCTCTCTGATCTCTCGTGTGTTTATCTCTCTCTCTGATCGCTCAGTGTGTTTATCTCTCTCTGATCTCTCGGTGTGTTTATCTCTCTCTCTGATCTCTCAGTGTGCTTATCTCTCTCTGATCTCTCAGTGTGTTTATCTCTCTCTCTGATCTCTCGGTGTGTTTATCTCTCTCTCTGATCGCTCAGTGTGTTTATCTCTCTCTGATCTCTCGGTGTGTTTATCTCTCTCTCTGATCTCTCAGTGTGCTTATCTCTCTCTGATCTCTCAGTGTGATTATCTCTCTCTCTGATCTCTCGGTGTGTTTATCTCTCTCTCTGATCGCTCAGTGTGTTTATCTCTCTCTGATCTCTCGGTGTGTTTATCTCTCTCTCTGATCTCTCAGTGTGTTTATCTCTCTCTGATCTCTCGGTGTGTTTATCTCTCTCTGATCTCTCAGTGTGTTTATCTCTCTCTCAGATCTCTCGGCCTGTTTATCTCTCTCTCTCTCTCTCTGATTTCTCAGTGTGTTTATCTCTCTCTGTTCTCTCGGTGTGTTTATCTCTCTCTGATCTCTCGGTGTGTTTATCTCTATGATCTCTCAGTGTGTTTATCTATCTCTCAGATCTCTCGGCCTGTTTATCTCTCTCTCTCTCTCTGATTTCTCAGTGTGTTTATCTCTCTCTGATCTCTCGGTGTGTTTATCTCTCTCTGATCTCTGGGTGTGTTTATCTCTCTCTCTGATCTCTCAGTGTGTTTAACTCTCTCTGATTTCTCAGTGTGTTTATCTCTCTCTCTGATCTCTCGGTGTGTTTATCTCTCTCTGATCTCTGGGTGTGTTTATCTCTCTCTCTGATCTCTCAGTGTGTTTATCTCTCTCTGATCTCTCAGTGTGTTTATCTCTCTCTGATCTCTCAGTGTGTTTATCTCTCTCTTATATCTCGGTGTGTTTATCTCTCTCTCTGATCTCTCAGTGTGTTTATCTCTCTCTGATCGCTCAGTGTGTTTATCTCTCTCTCTCTCAGATCTCTCGGCGTGTTTATCTCTCTCTCTCTCAGATCTCTCGGCCTGTTTATCTCTCTCTCTCTCTCTGATTTCTCAGTGTGTTTATCTCTCTCTGATCTCCCGGTGTGTTTATCTCTCTCTGATCTCTCAGTGTGTTTATCTCTCTGTGATCTCCCGGTGTGTTTATCTCTCTCTGATCTCTCGGGGAGTTTATCTCTCTCTGATCTCTCAGTGTGTTTATCTCTCTCTGATCTCTCATTGTGTTTATCTCTCTCTGATCTCTCAGTATGTTTATCTCTCTCTGATCGCTCGGTGTGTTTATCTCTCTCTGATCTCTCAGTGTGTTTATCTCTCTCTCGCTCAGATCTCTCGGCCTGTTTATCTCTCTCTCTCTCTCTGATTTCTCAGTGTGTTTATCTCTCTCTGATCTCTGGGTGTGTTTATCTCTCTCTCTGATCTCTCAGTGTGTTTATCTCTCTCTCTGATCTCTCAGTGTGTTTATCTCTCTCTTTGATCTCTCAGTGTGTTTATCTCTCTCTGATCTCTCAGTGTGTTTATCTCTCTCTCTGATCTCTCAGTGTGTTTATCTCTCTCTGATCTCTCAGTGTGTTTATCTCTCTCTGATCTCTCAGTGTGTTATTCTCTCTCTCTGATCTCTCAGTGTGTTTATCTATCTCTGATCTCTCGGTGTGTTTATCTCTCTCTCTGATCTCTCAGTGTGTTTTTCTCTCTCTGATCTCTCGGTGTGTTTATCTCCTTCTGATCTCTCGTTGTGTCTATCTCTGTCTCTGATCTCTCGGTGTGTCTATCTCTGTCTCTGATCTCTCAGTGTGTTGATCTCTGTCTCTGATCTCTCAGTGTGTTGATCTCTCTCTCTGATCTCTCAGTGTGTTTATCTCTCTCTCTGATCTCTCGGTGTGTTTATCTCTCTCTCTGATCGCTCAGTGTGTTTATCTCTCTCTGATCTCTCAGTGTGTTTATCTCTCTCTGATCTCTCGGTGTGTTTATCTCTCTCTCTGATCTCTCAGTGTGTTTATCTCTCTCTGATCTCTCGGTATGTTTATCTCTCTCTCTGATCTTTCAGTGTGTTTATCTCTCTCTGATCTCTCGGTGTGTTTATCTCTCTCTCTGATCTCTCAGTGTGTTTATCTCTCTCTCTGATCTCTCAGTGTGTTTATCTCTCTCTGATCTCTCAGTGTGTTTATCTCTCTCTGATCTCTCGGTGTGTTTATCTCTCTCTCTGATCTCTCAGTGTGTTTATATCTCTCTGATCTCTCAGTGTGTTTATCTCTCTCTCTGATCTCTCAGTGTGTTTATCTCTCTCTCTGATCTCTCGGTGTGTTTATCTCTCTCTCTGATCGCTCAGTGTGTTTATCTCTCTCTGATCTCTCGGTGTGTTTATCTCTCTCTCTGATCTCTCAGTGTGCTTATCTCTCTCTGATCTCTCGGTGTGTTGATCTCTCTCTGATCTCTCAGTGTGTTTATCTCTCTCTCTGATCTCTCGGTGTGTTTATCTCTCTCTCTGATCGCTCAGTGTGTTTATCTCTCTCTGATCTCTCGGTGTGTTTATCTCTCTCTCTGATCTCTCAGTGTGCTTATCTCTCTCTGATCTCTCAGTGTGTTTATCTCTCTCTCTGATCTCTCGGTGTGTTTATATCTCTCTCTGATCGCTCAGTGTGTTTATCTCTCTCTGATCTCTCGGTGTGTTTATCTCTCTCTCTGATCTCTCAGTGTGCTTATCTCTCTCTGATCTCTCAGTGTGTTTATCTCTCTCTCTGATCTCTCGGTGTGTTTATCTCTCTCTCTGATCGCTCAGTGTGTTTATCTCTCTCTGATCTCTCAGTGTGTTTATCTCTCTCTCTGATCTCTCAGTGTGTTTATCTCTCTCTGATCTCTCGGTGTGTTTATCTCTCTCTGATCTCTCAGTGTGTTTATCTCTCTCTCAGATCTCTCGGCCTGTTTATCTCTCTCTCTCTCTCTCTGATTTCTCAGTGTGTTTATCTCTCTCTGATCTCTCAGTGTGTTTATCTCTCTCTGATCTCTCGGTGTGTTTATCTCTCTGATCTCTCAGTGTGTTTATCTCTCTCTCAGATCTCTCGGCCTGTTTATCTCTCTCTCTCTCTCTGATTTCTCAGTGTGTTTATCTCTCTCTGATCTCTCGGTGTGTTTATCTCTCTCTGATCTCTGGGTGTGTTTATCTCTCTCTCTGATCTCTCAGTGTGCTTATCTCTCTCTGATCTCTCGGTGTGTTTATCTCTCTCTCTGATCTCTCAGTGTGTTCATATCTCTCTGATCTCTCAGTGTGTTTATCTCTCTCTCTGATCTCTCAGTGTGTTTATCTCTCTCTCTGATCTCTCGGTGTGTTTATCTCTCTCTCTGATCGCTCAGTGTGTTTATCTCTCTCTGATCTCTCGGTGTGTTTATCTCTCTCTCTGATCTCTCAGTGTGCTTATCTCTCTCTGATCTCTCGGTGTGTTTATCTCTCTCTGATCTCTCAGTGTGTTTATCTCTCTCTGATCTCTCGTGTGTTTATCTCTCTCTCTGATCTCTCAGTGTGTTTATCTCTCTCTGATCTCTCGTGTGTTTATCTCTCTCTCTGATCGCTCAGTGTGTTTATCTCTCTCTGATCTCTCGGTGTGTTTATCTCTCTCTCTGATCTCTCAGTGTGCTTATCTCTCTCTGATCTCTCAGTGTGTTTATCTCTCTCTCTGATCTCTCGGTGTGTTTATCTCTCTCTCTGATCGCTCAGTGTGTTTATCTCTCTCTGATCTCTCGGTGTGTTTATCTCTCTCTCTGATCTCTCAGTGTGCTTATCTCTCTCTGATCTCTCAGTGTGATTATCTCTCTCTCTGATCTCTCGGTGTGTTTATCTCTCTCTCTGATCGCTCAGTGTGTTTATCTCTCTCTGATCTCTCGGTGTGTTTATCTCTCTCTCTGATCTCTCAGTGTGTTTATCTCTCTCTGATCTCTCGGTGTGTTTATCTCTCTCTGATCTCTCAGTGTGTTTATCTCTCTCTCAGATCTCTCGGCCTGTTTATCTCTCTCTCTCTCTCTCTGATTTCTCAGTGTGTTTATCTCTCTCTGTTCTCTCGGTGTGTTTATCTCTCTCTGATCTCTCAGTGTGTTTATCTATCTCTCAGATCTCTCGGCCTGTTTATCTCTCTCTCTCTCTCTGATTTCTCAGTGTGTTTATCTCTCTCTGATCTCTCGGTGTGTTTATCTCTCTCTGATCTCTGGGTGTGTTTATCTCTCTCTCTGATCTCTCAGTGTGTTTATCTCTCTCTGATTTCTCAGTGTGTTTATCTCTCTCTCTGATCTCTCGGTGTGTTTATCTCTCTCTGATCTCTGGGTGTGTTTATCTCTCTCTCTGATCTCTCAGTGTGTTTATCTCTCTCTGATCTCTGGGTGTGTTTATCTCTCTCTCTGATCTCTCAGTGTGTTTATCTCTCTCTCTGATCTCTCAGTGTGTTTATCTCTCTCTCTGATCTCTCAGTGTGTTTATCTCTCTCTGATCTCTCAGTGTGTTTATCTCTCTCTCTGATCTCTCAGTGTGTTTATCTCTCTCTGATCTCTCAGTGTGTTTATCTCTCTCTGATCTCTCAGTGTGTTATTCTCTCTCTCTGATCTCTCACTGTGTTTATCTATCTCTGATCTCTCGGTGTGTTTATCTCTCTCTCTGATCTCTCAGTGTGTTTTTCTCTCTCTGATCTCTCGGTGTGTTTATCTCCTTCTGATCTCTCGTTGTGTCTATCTCTGTCTCTGATCTCTCGGTGTGTCTATCTCTGTCTCTGATCTCTCAGTGTGTTGATCTCTGTCTCTGATCTCTCAGTGTGTTGATCTCTCTCTCTGATCTCTCAGTGTGTTTATCTCTCTCTCTGATCTCTCGGTGTGTTTATCTCTCTCTCTGATCGCTCAGTGTGTTTATCTCTCTCTGATCTCTCAGTGTGTTTATCTCTCTCTGATCTCTCGGTGTGTTTATCTCTCTCTCTGATCTCTCAGTGTGTTTATCTCTCTCTGATCTCTCGGTGTGTTTATCTCTCTCTCTGATCTTTCAGTGTGTTTATCTCTCTCTGATCTCTCGGTGTGTTTATCTCTCTCTCTGATCTCTCAGTGTGTTTATCTCTCTCTGATCCCTCAGTGTGTTTATCTCTCTCTGATCTCTCGGTGTGTTTATCTCTCTCTCTGATCTCTCAGTGTGTTTATATCTCTCTGATCTCTCAGTGTGTTTATCTCTCTCTCTGATCTCTCAGTGTGTTTATCTCTCTCTCTGATCTCTCGGTGTGTTTATCTCTCTCTCTGATCGCTCAGTGGGTTTATCTCTCTCTGATCTCTCGGTGTGTTTATCTCTCTCTCTGATCTCTCAGTGTGCTTATCTCTCTCTGATCTCTCGGTGTGTTTATCTCTCTCTGATCTCTCAGTGTGTTTATCTCTCTCTCTGATCTCTCGGTGTGTTTATCTCTCTCTCTGATCGCTCAGTGTGTTTATCTCTCTCTGATCTCTCGGTGTGTTTATCTCTCTCTCTGATCTCTCAGTGTGCTTATCTCTCTCTGATCTCTCAGTGTGTTTATCTCTCTCTCTGATCTCTCGGTGTGTTTATATCTCTCTCTGATCGCTCAGTGTGTTTATCTCTCTCTGATCTCTTGGTGTGTTTATCTCTCTCTCTGATCTCTCAGTGTGCTTATCTCTCTCTGATTTCTCAGTGTGTTTATCTCTCTCTCTGATCTCTCGGTGTGTTTATCTCTCTCTCTGATCGCTCAGTGTGTTTATCTCTCTCTGATCTCTCAGTGTGTTTATCTCTCTCTCTGATCTCTCAGTGTGTTTATCTCTCTCTGATCTCTCGGTGTGTTTATCTCTCTCTGATCTCTCAGTGTGTTTATCTCTCTCTCAGATCTCTCGGCCTGTTTATCTCTCTCTCTCTCTCTCTGATTTCTCAGTGTGTTTATCTCTCTCTGATCTCTCGGTGTGTTTATCTCTCTCTGATCTCTCGGTGTGTTTATCTCTCTGATCTCTCAGTGTGTTTATCTCTCTCTCAGATCTCTCGGCCTGTTTATCTCTCTCTCTCTCTCTGATTTCTCAGTGTGTTTATCTCTCTCTGATCTCTCGGTGTGTTTATCTCTCTCTGATCTCTGGGTGTGTTTATCTCTCTCTCTGATCTCTCAGTGTGTTTATCTCTCTCTGATTTCTCAGTGTGTTTATCTCTCTCTGATCTCTCAGTGTGTTTATCTCTCTCTTATATCTCGTTGTGTTTATCTCTCTCTCTGATCTCTCAGTGTGTTTATCTCTCTCTGATCGCTCAGTGTGTTTATCTCTCTCTCTCTCAGATCTCTCGGCGTGTTTATCTCTTTCTCTCTCAGATCTTTCGGCCTGTTTATCTCTCTCTCTCTCTCTGATTTCTCTGTGTGTTTATCTCTCTCTGATCTCTCAGTGTGTTTATCTCTCTCTGATCTCTCGGGGTGTTTATCTCTCTCTGATCTCTCAGTGTGTTTATCTCTCTCTGATCTCCCGGTGTGTTTATCTCTCTCTGATCTCTCGGGGAGTTTATCTCTCTCTGATATCTCAGTGTGTTTATCTCTCTCTGATCTCTCATTGTGTTTATCTCTCTCTGATCTCTCAGTATGTTTATCTCTCTCTGATCGCTCGGTGTGTTTATCTCTCTCTGATCTCTCAGTGTGTTTATCTCTCCCTCGCTCAGATCTCTCGGCCTGTTTATCTCTCTCTCTCTCTCTGATTTCTCAGTGTGTTTATCTCTCTCTGATCTCTGGGTGTGTTTATCTCTCTCTCTGATCTCTCAGTGTGTTTATCTCTCTCTGCCTCAGATCTCTCCGCGTCTTTATCTCTCTCTCTCTGATCTCTCAGTGTGTTTATCTCTCTCTCTGATCTCTCAGTGTGTTTATCTCTCTCTGATCTCTCAGTGTGTTTATCTCTCTCTGATCTCTCAGTGTGTTTATCTCTCTCTCTGATCTCTCAGTGTGTTTATCTCTATCTCTGATCTCTCGGTGTGTTTATCTCTCTCTCTGATCTCTCGGTGTGTTTATCTCTCTCTCTGATCTCTCGGTGTGTTTATCTCTCTCTCTGATCTCTCAGTGTGTTTATCTCTCTCTGATCTCTTGGTGTGTTTATCTCTCTCTGAACGCTCGGTGTGTTTATCTCTCTCTGATATCTCAGTGTGTTTATCTCTCTCTCTCTCTCTGATTTCTCAGTGTGTTTATCTCTCTCTGATCTCTGAGTGTGTTTATCTCTATCTCTGATCTCTCAGTGTGTTTATCTCTCTCTCTGATCTCTCAGTGTGTTTATCTCTCTCTGATCTCTCAGTGTGTTTATCTCTCTCTGATCTCTCGGTGTGTTTTTCTCTCTCTCTGATCTCTCAGGGTGTTTATCTATCTCTGATCTCTCGGTGTGTTTATCTCTCTCTCTGATCTCTCAGTGTGTTTTTCTCTCTCTGATCTCTCGGTGTGTTTATCTCCTTCTGATCTCTCGGTGTGTCTATCTCTGTCTCTGATCTCTCAGTGTGTTGATCTCTGTCTCTGATCTCTCAGTGTGTTGATCTCTCTCTGATCTCTCAGTGTGTTTATCTCTCTCTCTGATCTCTCGGTGTGTTTATCTCTCTCTCTGATCGCTCAGTGTGTTTATCTCTCTCTGATCTCTCGGTGTGTTTATCTCTCTCTCTGATCTTTCAGTGTGTTTATCTCTCTCTGATCTCTCGGTGTGTTCATCTCTCTCTCTGATCGCTCAGTGTGTTTATCTCTCTCTGATCTCTCGGTATGTTTATCTCTCTCTCTGATCTCTCGGTGTGTTTATCTCTCTCTGATCTCTCGGTGTGTTTATCTCTCTCTCTGATCTCTCAGTGTGTTTATCTCTCTCTGATCTCTCGGTGTGTTTATCTCTCTCTCTAATCTCTCAGTGTGTTTATCTCTCTCTGATCTCTCGGTGTGTTTATCTCTCTGATCTCTCAGTGTGTTTATCTCTCTCTGATCTCTCGGTGTGTTTATCTCTCTCTCTGATCTCTCAGTGTGTTTATCTCTCTCAGATCTCTCGGTGTGTTTATCTCTCTCTCTGATCTCTCAGTGTGTTTATCACTCTCTCTGATCTCTCGGTGTGTTTATCTCTCTGATCTCTCAGTGTGTTTATCTCTCTCTGATCTCTCGGTGTGTTTATCGCTCTCTCTGATCTCTCGGTGTGTTTATCTCTCTCTCTGATCTCTCAGTGTATTTATCTCTCTCTCTGATCTCTCAGTGTATTTATCTCTCTCTGATCTCTCAGTGTGTTTATCTCTCTCTGATCTCTCGGTGTGTTTTTCTCTCTCTCTGATCTCTCAGTGTGTTTATCTATCTCTGATCTCTCGGTGTGTTTATCTCTCTCTCTGATCTCTCAGTGTGTTTTTCTCTCTCTGATCTCTCGCTGTGTTTATCTCCTTCTGATCTCTCGGTGTGTCTATCTCTGTCTCTGATCTCTCAGTGTGTTGATCTCTGTCTCTGATCTCTCAGTGTGTTGATCTCTCTCTCTGATCTCTCAGTGTGTTTATCTCTCTCTCTGATCTCTCGGTGTGTTTATCTCTCTCTCTGATCGCTCAGTGTGTTTATCTCTCTCTGATCTCTCGGTGTGTTTATCTCTCTCTCTGATCTTTCAGTGTTTTTATCTCTCTCTGATCTCTCGGTGTGTTTATCTCTCTCTCTGATCGCTCAGTGTGTTTATCTCTCCCTGATCTCTCGGTATGTTTATCTCTCTCTCTGATCTCTCGGTGTGTTTATCTCTCTCTGATCTCTCGGTGTGTTTATCTCTCTCTCTGATCTCTCAGTGTGTTTATCTCTGTCTGATCTCTCGGTGTGTTTATCTCTCTCTCTGATCTCTCAGTGTGTTTATCTCTCTCTGATCTCTCGGTGTGTTTATCTCTCTGATCTCTCAGTGTGTTTATCTCTCTCTGATCTCTCGGTGTGTTTATCTCTCTCTCTGATCTCTCAGTGTGTTTATCTCTCTCTGATCTCTCGGTGTGTTTATCTCTCTCTCTGATTTCTCAGTGTGTTTATCGCTCTCTCTGATCTCTCGGTGTGTTTATCTCTCTGATCTCTCAGTGTCTTTATCGCTCTCTCTGATCTCTCGGTGTGTTTATCTCTCTCTCTGATCTCTCAGTGTGTTTATCTCTCTCTCTGATCTCTCGGTGTGTTTATCTCTCTGATCTCTCGGTGTGTTTATCTCTCTCTGATCTCTCAGTGTGTTTATCTCTCTCTGATCTCTCAGTGTGTTTATCTCTCTCTCTGATCTCTCGGTGTGTTTATCTCTCTGATCTCTCAGCGTGTTTATCTCTCTCTGATCTCTCGGTGTGTTTATCTCTCTCTGATCTCTCAGTGTGTTTATCTCTCTCTCTGATCTCTCAGAGTGTTTATCTCTCTCTGATCTCTCGGTGTGTTTATCTCTCTCTGATCTCTCAGTGTGTTTATCTCTCTCTGATCGCTCGTTGTGTTTATCTCTCTCTCTGATCTCTCAGAGTGTTTATCTCTCTCTGATCTCTCGGTGTGTTTATCTCTCTCTGATCTCCCGGTGTGTTGATCTCTCTCTGATCTCTCGGTGTGTTTATCTCTCTCTCTGACCTCTCAGTGTGTTTATCTCTCTCTCTTTCTCTGATTTCTCAGTGTGTTTATCTCTCCCTGATGTCTCGGTGTGTTTATCTCTCTCTCTGATCTCTCATTGTGTTTATCTCTCTCTTGTCCCTCAGTGTGTTTATCTCTCTCTCTCTCTCTGATTTCTCAATTTGTTTATCTCTCTCTCTCTCTCTGATTTCTCAGTGTGTTTATCTCTCTCTGATCTCTCAGTGTGTTTATCTCTCTCTGATCTCTCGGTATGTTTATCTCTCTCTCTGATCTCTCAGTGTGTTTATCTCTCTCTGATCTCTCGGTGTGTTTATATCTCTCTCTGATCTCTCGGTGTGTTTATCTCTCTCTCTGATCTCTCATTGTGTTTATCTCTCTCTGATCTCTCGGTGTGTTTATCTCTCTCTGATCTCTCAGCGTGTGTTTATCTCTCTCTCTGATCTCTCATTGTGTTTATCTCTCTCTGATCTCTCGGTGTGTTTATCTCTCTCTGATCTCTCAGTGTGTTTATCTCTCTCTGATCTCTCGGTGTGTTTATCTCTCTCTGATCGCTCGGTGTGTTTATCTCTCTCTGATCTCTGGGTGTGTTTATCTCTCTCTCTGATCTCTCAGTGTGTTTATCTATCTCTCTGATCTCTCGGCGTGTTTATCTCACTCTCTCTCTCTGATCTCTCAGTGTGCTTATCTCTCTCTGATCGCTCGGTGTGTTTATCTCTCTCTGATCTCTCAGTGTGTTTATCTCTCTCTCTCTCTCTGATTTCTCTGTGTGTTTATCTCTCTCTGATCTCTGGGTGTGTTTATCTCTCTCTCTGATCTCTCAGTGTGTTTATCTCTCTCTGCCTCAGATCTCTCCGCGTCTTTATCTCTCTCTCTCTGATCTCTCAGTGTGTTTATCTCTCTCTGATCTCTCAGTGTGTTTATCTCTCTCTGATCTCTCGGTGTGTTTATCTCTCTCTCTGATATCTCGGTGTGTTTATCTCTCTGATCTCTCGGTGTGTTTATCTCTCTCTCTGATCTCTCGGTGTGTTTATCTCCCTCTCTGATATCTCGGTGTGTTGATCTCTCTCTCTGATCTCTCAGTGTGTTTATCTCTCTCTCTGATCTCTCGGTGTGTTTATCTCTCTCTCTGATATCTCGGTGTGTTTATCTCTCTGATCTCTCAGTGTGTTTATCTCTCTCTGATCTTTCGGTGTGTTTATCTCTCTCTCTGATCTCTCAGCGTGTATACCTCTCTCTCTGATCTCTCAGTGTGTTTATCTCTCTCTGATCTCTCGGTGTGTTTATCTCCCTCTCTGATATCTCGGTGTGTTGATCTCTCTCTCTGATCTCTCAGTGTGTTTATCTCTCTCTCTGATCTCTCGGTGTGTTTATCTCTCTGGTCTCTCAGTGTGTTTATCTCTCTCTGATCTTCAGTGTGTTTATCTCTCTGATCTCTCAGTCTGTTTATCTCTCTCTCTGATCTCTCGATGTGTTGATCTCTCTCTCTGATCTCTCAGTGTGTTTATCTCTCTCTCTGATCTCTCGGTGTGTTTATCTCTCTGGTCTCTCAGTGTGTTTATCTCTCTCTGATCTTCAGTGTGTTTATCTCTCTGATCTCTCAGTCTGTTTATCTCTCTCTCTGATCTCTCGATGTGTTGATCTCTCTCTCTGATCTCTCAGTGTGTTTATCTCTCTCTCTGATCTCTCGGTGTGTTTATCTCTCTGGTCTCTCAGTGTGTTTATCTCTCTCTGATCTTCAGTGTGTTTATCTCTCTGATCTCTCAGTCTGTTTATCTCTCTCTCTGATCTCTCGGTGTGTTTATCTCCCTCTCTGATATCTCGGTGTGTTGATCTCTCTCTCTGATCTCTCAGTGTGTTTATCTCTCTCTCTGATCTCTCGGTGTGTTTATCTCTCTGGTCTCTCAGTGTGTTTATCTCTCTCTGATCTCTCGGTGTGTTTATCTCCCTCTCTGATATCTCGGTGTGTTGATCTCTCTCTCTGATCTCTCGGTGTGTTTATCTCTCTGGTCTCTCAGTGTGTTTATCTCTCTCTGATCTTCAGTGTGTTTATCTCTCTGATCTCTCAGTCTGTTTATCTCTCTCTCTGATCTCTCGGTGTGTTTATCTCCCTCTCTGATATCTCGGTGTGTTGATCTCTCTGGTCTCTCGGTGTGTTTATCTCTCTCTCTGATCTCTCGGTGTGTTTATCTCCCTCTCTGATATCTCGGTGTGTTGATCTCTCTCTCTGATCTCTCGGTGTGTTTATCTCTCTCTCTGATATCTCGGTGTGTTTATCTCTCTGATCTCTCGGTGTGTTTATCTCTCTCTCTGATCTCTCGGTGTGTTTATCTCCCTCTCTGATATCTCGGTGTGTTGATCTCTCTCTCTGATCTCTCAGTGTGTTTATCTCTCTCTCTGATCTCTCGGTGTGTTTATCTCTCTCTCTGATATCTCGGTGTGTTTATCTCTCTGATCTCTCAGTGTGTTTATCTCTCTCTGATCTTTCGGTGTGTTTATCTCTCTCTCTGATCTCTCAGCGTGTATACCTCTCTCTCTGATCTCTCAGTGTGTTTATCTCTCTCTGATCTCTCGGTGTGTTTATCTCCCTCTCTGATATCTCGGTGTGTTGATCTCTCTCTCTGATCTCTCAGTGTGTTTATCTCTCTCTCTGATCTCTCGGTGTGTTTATCTCTCTGGTCTCTCAGTGTGTTTATCTCTCTCTGATCTTCAGTGTGTTTATCTCTCTGATCTCTCAGTCTGTTTATCTCTCTCTCTGATCTCTCGATGTGTTGATCTCTCTCTCTGATCTCTCAGTGTGTTTATCTCTCTCTCTGATCTCTCGGTGTGTTTATCTCTCTGGTCTCTCAGTGTGTTTATCTCTCTCTGATCTTCAGTGTGTTTATCTCTCTGATCTCTCAGTCTGTTTATCTCTCTCTCTGATCTCTCGGTGTGTTTATCTCCCTCTCTGATATCTCGGTGTGTTGATCTCTCTCTCTGATCTCTCAGTGTGTTTATCTCTCTCTCTGATCTCTCGGTGTGTTTATCTCTCTGGTCTCTCAGTGTGTTTATCTCTCTCTGATCTCTCGGTGTGTTTATCTCCCTCTCTGATATCTCGGTGTGTTGATCTCTCTCTCTGATCTCTCGGTGTGTTTATCTCTCTGGTCTCTCAGTGTGTTTATCTCTCTCTGATCTTCAGTGTGTTTATCTCTCTGATCTCTCAGTCTGTTTATCTCTCTCTCTGATCTCTCGGTGTGTTTATCTCCCTCTCTGATATCTCGGTGTGTTGATCTCTCTGGTCTCTCAGTGTGTTTATCTCTCTCTGATCTCTCGGTGTGTTTATCTCTCTCTCTGATCTCTCAGTGTGTTTATATCTCTCTGATCTCTCAGTGTGTTTATCTCTCTCTGATCTCTCGGTGTGTTTATCTCTCTCTCTGATCTCTCAGTGCTTTTATATCTCTCTCTGATCTCTCAGTGTGTTTATCTCACTCTGTCTCTCTGATTTCTCAGTGTGTTTATCTCTCTCTGATCTCTGGGTGTGTTTATCTCTCTCTCTGATCTCTCGGCGTGTTTATCTCACTCTCTCTCTCTGATCTCTCAGTGTGTTTATCTCTCTCTCTCTCAGATCTCTCGGCGTGTTTATCCCTCTCTCTCTGATCTCTCGGTGTGTTTATCTCTCTCTCTCTCAGATCTCTCGGCCTGTTTATCTCTCTCTCTCTCTCTCTCTGAATACTCAGTGTGTTTATCTCTCTCTGATCTCTCGGTGTGTTTATCTCTCTCTCTGATCTCTCAGTTTGTTTATCTCTCTCTCTCTCTGATCTCTCAGTGTGTTTGTTTCTCTCTCTGATCTCTCAATGTGTTTATCTCTCTCTGATCTCTCGGTGTGTTTATCTCTCTCTCTGATCTCTCAGTGTGTTTATCTCTCTCTGATCGCTCAGTGTGTTTATCTCTCTCTCTCTCAGATCTCTCGGCCTGTTTATCTCTCTCTCTCTCTCTGATTTCTCAGTGTGTTTATCTCTCTCTGATCTCTCGGTGTGTTTATCTCTCTCTCTGATCTCTCAGTGTGTTTATCTCTCTCTGATCTCCCGGTGTGTTTATCTCTCTCTGATCTCTCGGGGTGTTTATCTCTCTCTGATCTCTCGGTGTGTTTATCTCTCTCTCTGATCTCTCAGTGTGTTTATCTCTCTCTCTGATCTCTCAGTGTGTTTATCTCTCTCTGATCTCTCAGTGTGTTTATCTCTCTGATCTCTCAGTGTGTTGATCTCTCCCTGATCTCTCAGTGTGTTTATCTCTCTCTCTGATCTCTCAGTGTGTTTATCTTTCTCTCTCTGATCTCTCGGTGTGTTTATCTCTCTCTCTGGTCTCTCGGTATGTTTATCTCTCTCTGATCTCTCAGTGTGTTTATCTCTGTCTCTGATCTCTCAGTGTGTTTATCTCTCTCAGACCTCTCGGCCTGTTTATCTCTCTCTCTCTCTCTGATTTCTCAGTGTGTTTATCTCTCTCTGATCTCTCGGTGTGTTTATCTCTCTCTCTGATCTCTCTGCGTCTTTATCTCTCTCTCTCTGATCTCTCAGTGTGTTTATCTCTCTCTGATATCTCAGTGTGTTTATCTCTCTGATCTCTCAGTGTGTTTATCTCTCTCTGATCTCTCAGTGTGTTTATCTCTCTCTGATCTCTCGGTGTGTTTATCTCTATCTCTGATCTCCCAGTGTGTTTATCTCTCTCTCTGATCTCTCAGTGTGTTTATCTCTCTCTGATCTCTCGGTGTGTTTATCTCTCTCTCTAATATCTCAGTGTGTTTATATCTCTCTGATCTCTCAGTGTGTTTATCTCTCTCTGATCTCTCGGTGTGTTTATCTCTCTCTCTGATCTCTCGGTGTGTTTATCTCTCTCTCTGATCTCTCAGTGTGTTTATCTCTGTCTCTGATCTCTCAGTGCGTTTATATCTCTCTGATCTCTCAGTGTGTTTATCTCTCTCTCTGATCTCTCGGTGTGTTTATCTCTCTCTCTGATCTCTCAGTGTGTTTATCTCTGTCTCTGATCTCTCAGTGTGTTTATCTCTCTCTGATCTTTCGGTGTGTTTATCTCTCGCTCTGATATCTCAGTGTGTTTATCTCTCTCTGATCTCTCGGTGTGTTTATCTCTCTCTGATCTCTCGATGTGTTTATCTCTCTCTCTGATATCTCAGTGTGTTTATCTCTCTCTGATCTCTCGGTGTGTTTATCTCTCTCTGATCTCTCGGTGTGTTTATCTCTCTCTCGGATCTCTCAGTGTGTTTATCTCTCTCTGATCGCTCGGTGTGTTTATCTCTCTCTGATCTCTCAGTGTGTTTATCTCTCTCTGATCTCTCAGTGTGTTTATCTCTCTCTCAGATCTCTCGGCCTGTTTATCTCTCTCTCTCTCTCTCTGATTTCTCAGTGTGTTTATCTCTCTCTGATCTCTCGGTGTGTTTATCTCTCTCTCTGATCTCTCAGTGTGTTTATCTCTCTCTCCCTCAGATCTCTCTGCGTCTTTATCTCTCTCTCTCTGATCTCTCAGTGTGTTTATCTCCCTCTGATCTCTCAGTGTGTTTATCTCTCTGATCTCTCAGTGTGTTTATCTCTCTCTGATCTCTCAGTGTGTTTATCTCTCTCTCTGATCTCTCGGTGTGTTTATCTCTCTCTCTGATCTCTCAGTGTGTTTATCTCTCTCTGATCTCTCTGTGTGTTTATCTCTATCTCTGATCTCCCAGTGTGTTTATCTCTCTCTCTGATCTCTCAGTGTGTTTATCTCTCTCTCTGATCTCTCATTGTGTTTATCTCTCTCTGATCTCTCTGTGTGTTTATCTCTATCTCTGATCTCCCAGTGTGTTTATCTCTCTCTCTGATCTCTCAGTGTGTTTATCTCTCTCTCTAATATCTCAGTGTGTTTCTATCTCTCTGATCTCTCAGTGTGTTTATCTCTCTCTCGCTGATCTCTCAGTGTGTTTATCTCTCTCTCTGATCTCTCGGTGTGTTTATCTCTCTCTCTGATCTCTCAGTGTGTTTATCTCTGTCTCTGATCTCTCAGTGTGTTTATCTCTCTCTCTGATCTCTCGGTGTGTTTATCTCTCTCTCTGATCTCTCAGTGTGTTTATCTCTGTCTCTGATCTCTCAGTGTGTTTATCTCTCTCTGATCTTTCGGTGTGTTTATCTCTCTCTCTGATCTCTCAGTGTGTTTATCTCTCTCTGATCTCTCGATGTGTTTATCTCTCTCTCTGATATCTCAGTGTGTTTATCTCTCTCTGATCTCTCGGTGTGTTTATCTCTCTCTGATCTCTCGGTGTGTTTATCTCTCTCTCTAATCTCTCAGTGTGTTTATCTCTCTCTGATCTCTCGGTGTGTTTATCTCTCTCTGATCTCTCAGTGTGTTTATCTCTCTCTCAGATCTCTCGGCCTGTTTATCTCTCTCTCTCTCTCTGATTTCTCAGTGTGTTTATCTCTCTCTGATCTCTGGGTGTGTTTATCTCTCTCTCTGATCTCTCAGTGTGTTTATCTCTCTCTGATCTCTCAGTGTGTTTATCTCTCTCTCTGATCTCTCGGCGTGTTTATCTCACTCTCTCTCTCTGATCTCTTGGTGTGTTTATCGCTCTCTCTCTCAGATCTCGGCCTGTTTATCTCTCTCTCTCTCTCTCTGATTTCTCAGTGTGTTTATCTCTCTCTGATCTCTCGGTGTGTTCATCTCTCTCTCTGATCTCTCGGTGTGTTTATCTCTCTCTCTGATCTCTCAGTGTGTTTATCTCTCTCTGATCTCTCAGTGTGTTTATCTCTCTCTCTGATCTCCCGGTGTATTTATCTCTCTCTGATCTCTCAGTGTGTTTATCTCTCTCTGATCTCTCAGTGTGTTTATCTCTCTCTGATCTCTCAGTGTGTTTATCTCTCTCTGATCTCTCGGTGTGTTTATCTCTCTCTCTGATCTCTCAGTGTGTTTATCTCTCTCTCTGATCTCTCGGTGTGTTTATCTCTCTGATCTCTCGGTGTGTTTAACTCTCTCTCTGATCTCTCGGTGTGTTTATCTCACTCTCTGATATCTCGGTGTGTTTATCTCTCTGATCTCTCGGTGTGTTTATCTCTCTCTCTGATCTCTCGGTGTGTTTATCTCCCTCTCTGATATCTCGGTGTGTTGATCTCTCTCTCTGATCTCTCAGTGTGTTTATCTCTCTCTGATCTTTCGGTGTGTTTATCTCTCTCTGATCTTTCGGTGTGTTTATCTCTCTGGTCTCTCAGTGTGTTTATCTCTCTCTGATCTTCAGTGTGTTTATCTCTCTGGTCTCTCAGTGTGTTTATCTCTCTCTGATCTTTCGGTGTGTTTATCTCTCTCTCTGATCTCTCGGTGTGTATCTCTCTCTCTCTGATCTCTCAGTGTGTTTATCTCTCTCTGATCTCTCGGTGTGTTTATCTCCCTCTCTGATATCTCGGTGTGTTGATCTCTCTCTCTGATCTCTCAGTGTGTTTATCTCTCTCTCTGATCTCTCGGTGTGTTTATCTCTCTGGTCTCTCAGTGTGTTTATCTCTCTCTGATCTTCAGTGTGTTTATCTCTCTGATCTCTCAGTGTGTTTATCTCTCTCTCTGATCTCTCGATGTGTTTATCTCTCTCTCTGATCTCTCAGTGAGTTTATATCTCTCTGATCTCTCAGTGTGTTTATCTCTCTCTGATCTCTCGGTGAATTTATCTCTCTCTCTGATCTCTCAGTGCGTTTATATCTGTCTCTGATCTCTCAGTGTGTTTATCTCACTCTGTCTCTCTGATTTCTCAGTGTGTTTATCTCTCTCTGATCTCTCGGTGTGTTTATCTCCCTCTCTGATATCTCGGTGTGTTGATCTCTCTCTCTGATCTCTCAGTGTGTTTATCTCTCTCTCTGATCTCTCGGTGTGTTTATCTCTCTGGTCTCTCAGTGTGTTTATCTCTCTCTCTGATCTCTCGGTGTGTTTATCTCTCTCTCTGATCTCTCAGTGTGTTTATCTCTGTCTCTGATCTCTCAGTGTGTTTATCTCTCTCTGATCTTTCGGTGTGTTTATCTCTCTCTCTGATATCTCAGTGTGTTTATCTCTCTCTGATCTCTCGGTGTGTTTATCTCTCTCTGATCTTTCGATGTGTTTATCTCTCTCTCTGATATCTCAGTGTGTTTATCTCTCTCTGATCTCTCGGTGTGTTTATCTCTCTCTGATCTCTCGGTGTGTTTATCTCTCTCTCGGATCTCTCAGTGTGTTTATCTCTCTCTGATCGCTCGGTGTGTTTATCTCTCTCTGATCTCTCAGTGTGTTTATCTCTCTCTCAGATCTCTCGGCCTGTTTATCTCTCTCTCTCTCTCTCTGATTTCTCAGTGTGTTTATCTCTCTCTGATCTCTCGGTGTGTTTATCTCTCTCTCTGATCTCTCAGTGTGTTTATCTCTCTCTCCCTCAGATCTCTCTGCGTCTTTATCTCTCTCTCTCTGATCTCTCAGTGTGTTTATCTCCCTCTGATCTCTCAGTGTGTTTATCTCTCTGATCTCTCAGTGTGTTTATCTCTCTCTGATCTCTCAGTGTGTTTATCTCTCTCTCTGATCTCTCGGTGTGTTTATCTCTCTCTCTGATCTCTCAGTGTGTTTATCTCTCTCTGATCTCTCTGTGTGTTTATCTCTATCTCTGATCTCCCAGTGTGTTTATCTCTCTCTCTGATCTCTCAGTGTGTTTATCTCTCTCTCTGATCTCTCATTGTGTTTATCTCTCTCTGATCTCTCTGTGTGTTTATCTCTATCTCTGATCTCCCAGTGTGTTTATCTCTCTCTCTGATCTCTCAGTGTGCTTATCTCTCTCTCTAATATCTCAGTGTGTTTCTATCTCTCTGATCTCTCAGTGTGTTTATCTCTCTCTCGCTGATCTCTCAGTGTGTTTATCTCTCTCTCTGATCTCTCGGTGTGTTTATCTCTCTCTCTGATCTCTCAGTGTGTTTATCTCTGTCTCTGATCTCTCAGTGTGTTTATCTCTCTCTCTGATCTCTCGGTGTGTTTATCTCTCTCTCTGATCTCTCAGTGTGTTTATCTCTGTCTCTGATCTCTCAGTGTGTTTATCTCTCTCTGATCTTTCGGTGTGTTTATCTCTCTCTCTGATCTCTCAGTGTGTTTATCTCTCTCTGATCTCACGATGTGTTTATCTCTCTCTCTGATATCTCAGTGTGTTTATCTCTCTCTGATCTCTCGGTGTGTTTATCTCTCTCTGATCTCTCGGTGTGTTTATCTCTCTCTCTAATCTCTCAGTGTGTTTATCTCTCTCTGATCTCTCGGTGTGTTTATCTCTCTCTGATCTCTCAGTGTGTTTATCTCTCTCTCAGATCTCTCGGCCTGTTTATCTCTCTCTCTCTCTCTGATTTCTCAGTGTGTTTATCTCTCTCTGATCTCTGGGTGTGTTTATCTCTCTCTCTGATCTCTCAGTGTGTTTATCTCTCTCTGATCTCTCAGTGTGTTTATCTCTCTCTCTGATCTCTCGGCGTGTTTATCTCACTCTCTCTCTCTGATCTCTTGGTGTGTTTATCGCTCTCTCTCTCAGATCTCGGCCTGTTTATCTCTCTCTCTCTCTCTCTGATTTCTCAGTGTGTTTATCTCTCTCTGATCTCTCGGTGTGTTTATCTCTCTCTGATCTCTCAGTGTGTTTATCTCTCTCTCTGATCTCTCGGTGTGTTTATCTCTCTCTCTGATCTCTCAGTGTGTTTATCTCTCTCTGATCTCTCAGTGTGTTTATCTCTCTCTCTGATCTCCCGGTGTATTTATCTCTCTCTGATCTCTCAGTGTGTTTATCTCTCTCTGATCTCTCAGTGTGTTTATCTCTCTCTGATCTCTCAGTGTGTTTATCTCTCTCTGATCTCTCGGTGTGTTTATCTCTCTCTCTGATCTCTCAGTGTGTTTATCTCTCTCTCTGATCTCTCGGTGTGTTTATCTCTCTGATCTCTCGGTGTGTTTATCTCTCTCTCTGATCTCTCGGTGTGTTTATCTCTCTCTCTGATATCTCGGTGTGTTTATCTCTCTGATCTCTCGGTGTGTTTATCTCTCTCTCTGATCTCTCGGTGTGTTTATCTCCCTCTCTGATATCTCGGTGTGTTGATCTCTCTCTCTGAGCTCTCAGTGTGTTTATCTCTCTCTCTGATCTCTCAGTGTGTTTATCTCTCTCCGATCTTTCGGTGTGTTTATCTCTCTCTGATCTTTCGGTGTGTTTATCTCTCTGGTCTCTCAGTGTGTTTATCTCTCTCTGATCTTCAGTGTGTTTATCTCTCTGGTCTCTCAGTGTGTTTATCTCTCTCTGATCTTTCGGTGTGTTTATCTCTCTCTCTGATCTCTCGGTGTGTATATCTCTCTCTCTGATCTCTCAGTGTGTTTATCTCTCTCTGATCTCTCGGTGTGTTTATCTCCCTCTCTGATATCTCGGTGTGTTGATCTCTCTCTCTGATCTCTCAGTGTGTTTATCTCTCTCTCTGATCTCTCAGTGTGTTTCTATCTCTCTGGTCTCTCAGTGTGTTTATCTCTCTCTGATCTTCAGTGTGTTTATCTCTCTGATCTCTCAGTGTGTTTATCTCTCTCTCTGATCTCTCGATGTGTTTATCTCTCTCTCTGATCTCTCAGTGTGTTTATCTCTCTCTGATCTCTCGGTGAATTTATCTCTCTCTCTGATCTCTCAGTGCGTTTATATCTGTCTCTGATCTCTCAGTGTGTTTATCTCTCTCTGATCTCTCGGTGTGTTTATCTCCCTCTCTGATATCTCGGTGTGTTGATCTCTCTCTCTGATCTCTCAGTGTGTTTATCTCTCTCTCTGATCTCTCGGTGTGTTTATCTCTCTGGTCTCTCAGTGTGTTTATCTCTCTCTGATCTCTCGGTGTGTTTATCTCCCTCTCTGATATCTCGGTGTGTTGATCTCTCTCTCTGATCTCTCGGTGTGTTTATCTCTCTGGTCTCTCAGTGTGTTTATCTCTCTCTGATCTTCAGTGTGTTTATCTCTCTGATCTCTCAGTCTGTTTATCTCTCTCTCTGATCTCTCGGTGTGTTTATCTCCCTCTCTGATATCTCGGTGTGTTGATCTCTCTGGTCTCTCAGTGTGTTTATCTCTCTCTGATCTCTCGGTGTGTTTATCTCTCTCTCTGATCTCTCAGTGTGTTTATATCTCTCTGATCTCTCAGTGTGTTTATCTCTCTCTGATCTCTCGGTGTGTTTATCTCTCTCTCTGATCTCTCAGTGCTTTTATATCTCTCTCTGATCTCTCAGTGTGTTTATCTCACTCTGTCTCTCTGATTTCTCAGTGTGTTTATCTCTCTCTGATCTCTGGGTGTGTTTATCTCTCTCTCTGATCTCTCGGCGTGTTTATCTCACTCTCTCTCTCTGATCTCTCAGTGTGTTTATCTCTCTCTCTCTCAGATCACTCGGCGTGTTTATCCCTCTCTCTCTGATCTCTCGGTGTGTTTATCTCTCTTTCTCTCAGATCTCTCGGCCTGTTTATCTCTCTCTCTCTCTCTCTCTGATTTCTCAGTGTGTTTATCTCTCTCTGATCTCTCGGTGTGTTTATCTCTCTCTCTGATCTCTCAGTTTGTTTATCTCTCTCTCTCTCTGATCTCTCAGTGTGTTTGTTTCTCTCTCTGATCTCTCAATGTGTTTATCTCTCTCTGATCTCTCGGTGTGTTTATCTCTCTCTCTGATCTCTCAGTGTGTTTATGTCTCTCTGATCTCTCAGTGTGTTTATCTCTCTCTGATATCTCGGTGTGTTTATCTCTCTCTCTGATCTCTCAGTGTGTTTATCTCTCTCTGATCGCTCAGTGTGTTTATCTCTCTCTCTCTCAGATCTCTCGGCCTGTTTAACTCTCTCTCTCTCTCTGATTTCTCAGTGTGTTTATCTCTCTCTGATCTCTCGGTGTGTTTATCTCTCTCTCTGATCTCTCAGTGTGTTTATCTCTCTCTGATCTCCCGGTGTGTTTATCTCTCTCTGATCTCTCGGGGTGTTTATCTCTCTCTGATCTCTCGGTGTGTTTATCTCTCTCTCTGATCTCTCAGTGTGTTTATCTCTCTCTCTGATCTCTCAGTGTGTTTATCTCTCTCTGATCTCTCAGTGTGTTTATCTCTCTGATCTCTCAGTGTGTTTATCTCTCCCTGATCTCTCAGTGTGTTTATCTCTCTCTCTGATCTCTCAGTGTGTTTATCTCTCTCTCTCTGATCTCTCGGTGTGTTTATCTCTCTCTCTGGTCTCACGGTATGTTTATCTCTCTCTGATCTCTCAGTGTGTTTATCTCTGTCTCTGATCTCTCAGTGTGTTTATCTCTCTCAGACCTCTCGGCCTGTTTATCTCTCTCTCTCTCTCTGATTTCTCAGTGTGTTTATCTCTCTCTGATCTCTCGGTGTGTTTATCTCTCTCTCTGATCTCTCTGCGTCTTTATCTCTCTCTCTCTGATCTCTCAGTGTGTTTATCTCTCTCTGATCTCTCAGTGTGTTTATCTCTCTGATCTCTCAGTGTGTTTATCTCTCTCTGATCTCTCAGTGTGTTTATCTCTCTCTGATCTCTCGGTGTGTTTATCTCTATCTCTGATCTCCCAGTGTGTTTATCTCTCTCTCTGATCTCTCAGTGTGTTTAACTCTCTCTCTGATCTCTCAGTGTGTTTATCTCTCTCTGATCTCTCGGTGTGTTTATCTCTCTCTCTAATATCTCAGTGTGTTTATATCTCTCTGATCTCTCAGTGTGTTTATCTCTCTCTGATCTCTCGGTGTGTTTATCTCTCTCTCTGATCTCTCGGTGTGTTTATCTCTCTCTCTGATCTCTCAGTGTGTTTATCTCTGTCTCTGATCTCTCAGTGCGTTTATATCTCTCTGATCTCTCAGTGTGTTTATCTCTCTCTCTGATCTCTCGGTGTGTTTATCTCTCTCTCTGATCTCTCAGTGTGTTTATCTCTGTCTCTGATCTCTCAGTGTGTTTATCTCTCTCTGATCTTTCGGTGTGTTTATCTCTCTCTCTGATATCTCAGTGTGTTTATCTCTCTCTGATCTCTCGGTGTGTTTATCTCTCTCTGATCTCTCGATGTGTTTATCTCTCTCTCTGATATCTCAGTGTGTTTATCTCTCTCTGATCTCTCGGTGTGTTTATCTGTCTCTGATCTCTCGGTGTGTTTATCTCTCTCTCGGATCTCTCAGTGTGTTTATCTCTCTCTGATCGCTCGGTGTGTTTATCTCTCTCTGATCTCTCAGTGTGTTTATCTCTCTCTGATCTCTCAGTGTGTTTATCTCTCTCTCAGATCTCTCGGCCTGTTTATCTCTCTCTCTCTCTCTCTGATTTCTCAGAGTGTTTATCTCTCTCTGATCTCTCGGTGTGTTTATCTCTCTCTCTGATCTCTCAGTGTGTTTATCTCTCTCTCCCTCAGATCTCTCTGCGTCTTTATCTCTCTCTCTCTGATCTCTCAGTGTGTTTATCTCTCTCTGATCTCTCAGTGTGTTTATCTCTCTGATCTCTCAGTGTGTTTATCTCTCTCTGATCTCTCAGTGTGTTTATCTCTCTCTCTGATCTCTCGGTGTGTTTATCTCTCTCTCTGATCTCTCAGTGTGTTTATCTCTCTCTGATCTCTCTG
The DNA here is from genome assembly GCF_036365525.1 of Heterodontus francisci. Lineage (NCBI taxonomy): Eukaryota > Metazoa > Chordata > Chondrichthyes > Heterodontiformes > Heterodontidae > Heterodontus > Heterodontus francisci. The sequence goes on from NC_090380.1 coordinate 113,086,321, forward strand.
TGTGTTTATCTCTATCTCTGATCTCCCAGTGTGTTTATCTCTCTCTCTGATCTCTCAGTGTGTTTATCTCTCTCTCTGATCTCTCATTGTGTTTATCTCTCTCTGATCTCTCTGTGTGTTTATCTCTATCTCTGATCTCCCAGTGTGTTTATCTCTCTCTCTGATCTCTCAGTGTGTTTATCTCTCTCTCTAATATCTCAGTGTGTTTCTATCTCTCTGATCTCTCAGTGTGTTTATCTCTCTCTCGCTGATCTCTCAGTGTGTTTATCTCTCTCTCTGATCTCTCGGTGTGTTTATCTCTCTCTCTGATCTCTCAGTGTGTTTATCTCTGTCTCTGATCTCTCAGTGTGTTTATCTCTCTCTCTGATCTCTCGGTGTGTTTATCTCTCTCTCTGATCTCTCAGTGTGTTTATCTCTGTCTCTGATCTCTCAGTGTGTTTATCTCTCTCTGATCTTTCGGTGTGTTTATCTCTCTCTCTGATCTCTCAGTGTGTTTATGTCTCTCTCTGATCTCTCGATGTGTTTATCTCTCTCTCTGATATCTCAGTGTGTTTATCTCTCTCTGATCTCTCGGTGTGTTTATCTCTCTCTGATCTCTCGGTGTGTTTATCTCTCTCTGATCTCTCAGTGTGTTTATCTCTCTGATCTCTCAGTGTGTTTATCTCTCTCTGATCTCTCGGTGTGTTTATCTCTATCTCTGATCTCCCAGTGTGTTTATCTCTCTCTCTGATCTCTCAGTGTGTTTAACTCTCTCTCTGATCTCTCAGTGTGTTTATCTCTCTCTGATCTCTCGGTGTGTTTATCTCTCTCTCTAATATCTCAGTGTGTTTATATCTCTCTGATCTCTCAGTGTGTTTATCTCTCTCTGATCTCTCGGTGTGTTTATCTCTCTCTCTGATCTCTCGGTGTGTTTATCTCTCTCTCTGATCTCTCAGTGTGTTTATCTCTGTCTCTGATCTCTCAGTGCGTTTATATCTCTCTGATCTCTCAGTGTGTTTATCTCTCTCTCTGATCTCTCGGTGTGTTTATCTCTCTCTCTGATCTCTCAGTGTGTTTATCTCTGTCTCTGATCTCTCAGTGTGTTTATCTCTCTCTGATCTTTCGGTGTGTTTATCTCTCTCTCTGATATCTCAGTGTGTTTATCTCTCTCTGATCTCTCGGTGTGTTTATCTCTCTCTGATCTCTCGATGTGTTTATCTCTCTCTCTGATATCTCAGTGTGTTTATCTCTCTCTGATCTCTCGGTGTGTTTATCTCTCTCTGATCTCTCGGTGTGTTTATCTCTCTCTCGGATCTCTCAGTGTGTTTATCTCTCTCTGATCGCTCGGTGTGTTTATCTCTCTCTGATCTCTCAGTGTGTTTATCTCTCTCTGATCTCTCAGTGTGTTTATCTCTCTCTCAGATCTCTCGGCCTGTTTATCTCTCTCTCTCTCTCTCTGATTTCTCAGTGTGTTTATCTCTCTCTGATCTCTCGGTGTGTTTATCTCTCTCTCTGATCTCTCAGTGTGTTTATCTCTCTCTCCCTCAGATCTCTCTGCGTCTTTATCTCTCTCTCTCTGATCTCTCAGTGTGTTTATCTCTCTCTGATCTCTCAGTGTGTTTATCTCTCTGATCTCTCAGTGTGTTTATCTCTCTCTGATCTCTCAGTGTGTTTATCTCTCTCTCTGATCTCTCGGTGTGTTTATCTCTCTCTCTGATCTCTCAGTGTGTTTATCTCTCTCTGATCTCTCTGTGTGTTTATCTCTATCTCTGATCTCCCAGTGTGTTTATCTCTCTCTCTGATCTCTCAGTGTGTTTATCTCTCTCTCTGATCTCTCATTGTGTTTATCTCTCTCTGATCTCTCTGTGTGTTTATCTCTATCTCTGATCTCCCAGTGTGTTTATCTCTCTCTCTGATCTCTCAGTGTGTTTATCTCTCTCTCTAATATCTCAGTGTGTTTCTATCTCTCTGATCTCTCAGTGTGTTTATCTCTCTCTCGCTGATCTCTCAGTGTGTTTATCTCTCTCTCTGATCTCTCGGTGTGTTTATCTCTCTCTCTGATCTCTCAGTGTGTTTATCTCTGTCTCTGATCTCTCAGTGTGTTTATCTCTCTCTCTGATCTCTCGGTGTGTTTATCTCTCTCTCTGATCTCTCAGTGTGTTTATCTCTGTCTCTGATCTCTCAGTGTGTTTATCTCTCTCTGATCTTTCGGTGTGTTTATCTCTCTCTCTGATCTCTCAGTGTGTTTATCTCTCTCTGATCTCTCGATGTGTTTATCTCTCTCTCTGATATCTCAGTGTGTTTATCTCTCTCTGATCTCTCGGTGTGTTTATCTCTCTCTGATCTCTCGGTGTGTTTATCTCTCTCTCTAATCTCTCAGTGTGTTTATCTCTCTCTGATCTCTCGTTGTGTTTATCTCTCTCTGATCTCTCAGTGTGTTTATCTCTCTCTCAGATCTCTCGGCCTGTTTATCTCTCTCTCTCTCTCTGATTTCTCAGTGTGTTTATCTCTCTCTGATCTCTGGGTGTGTTTATCTCTCTCTCTGATCTCTCAGTGTGTTTATCTCTCTCTGATCTCTCAGTGTGTTTATCTCTCTCTCTGATCTCTCGGCGTGTTTATCTCACTCTCTCTCTCTGATCTCTTGGTGTGTTTATCGCTCTCTCTCTCAGATCTCGGCCTGTTTATCTCTCTCTCTCTCTCTCTGATTTCTCAGTGTGTTTATCTCTCTCTGATCTCGCGGTGTGTTTATCTCTCTCTCTGATCTCTCGGTGTGTTTATCTCTCTCTCTGATCTCTCAGTGTGTTTATCTCTCTCTGATCTCTCAGTGTGTTTATCTCTCTCTCTGATCTCCCGGTGTGTTTATCTCTCTCTGATCTCTCAGTGTGTTTATCTCTCTCTGATCTCTCAGTGTGTTTATCTCTCTCTGATCTCTCAGTGTGTTTATCTCTCTCTGATCTCTCAGTGTGTTTATCTCTCTCTGATCTCTCGGTGTGTTTATCTCTCTCTCTGATCTCTCAGTGTGTTTATCTCTCTCTCTGATCTCTCGGTGTGTTTATCTCTCTGATCTCTCGGTGTGTTTATCTCTCTCTCTGATCTCTCGGTGTGTTTATCTCTCTCTCTGATATCTCGGTGTGTTTATCTCTCTCTCTGATATCTCGGTGTGTTTATCTCTCTGATCTCTCGGTGTGTTTATCTCTCTCTCTGATCTCTCGGTGTGTTTATCTCCCTCTCTGATATCTCGGTGTGTTGATCTCTCTCTCTGATCTCTCAGTGTGTTTATCTCTCTCTCTGATCTCTCAGTGTGTTTATCTCTCTCTGATCTTTCGGTGTGTTTATCTCTCTCTGATCTTTCGGTGTGTTTATCTCTCTGGTCTCTCAGTGTGTTTATCTCTCTCTGATCTTCAGTGTGTTTATCTCTCTGATCTCTCAGTGTGTTTGTCTCTCTCTGTGATCTCTCAGTGTGTTTATCTCTCTCTGATCTTTCGGTGTGTTTATCTCTCTCTCTGATCTCTCAGTGTGTATATCTCTCTCTCTGATCTCTCAGTGTGTTTATCTCTCTCTGATCTCTCGGTGTGTTTATCTCCCTCTCTGATATCTCGGTGTGTTGATCTCTCTCTCTGATCTCTCAGTGTGTTTATCTCTCTCTCTGATCTCTCGGTGTGTTTATCTCTCTGGTCTCTCAGTGTGTTTATCTCTCTGGTCTCTCAGTGTGTTTATCTCTCTCTGATCTTCAGTGTGTTTATCTCTCTGATCTCTCAGTGTGTTTATCTCTCTCTCTGATCTCTCGATGTGTTTATCTCTCTCTCTGATCTCTCAGTGAGTTTATATCTCTCTGATCTCTCAGTGTGTTTATCTCTCTCTGAATCCTCGGTGAATTTATCTCTCTCTCTGATCTCTCAGTGCGTTCATATCTCTCTCTGATCTCTCAGTGTGTTTATCTCACTCTGTCTCTCTGATTTCTCAGTGTGTTTATCTATCTCTGATCTCTCGGTGTGTTTATCTCTCTCTGATCTCTTGGTGTGTTTATCTCTCTCTGATCTCTCGGTGTGTTTATCTCTCTCTCTGATCTCTCAGTGTGTTTATCTCTCTCTGATCGCTCGGTGTGTTTATCTCTCTCTGATCTCTCAGTGTGTTTATCACTCTCTCTCTCTCTGATTTCTCAGTGTGTTTATCTCTCTCTGATCTCTCAGTGTGTTTAACTCTCTCTCTGATCTCTCAGTGTGTTTATCTCTCGCTGATCTCTTGGTGTGTTTATCTCTCTCTCTAATATCTCAGTGTGTTTCTATCTCTCTGATCTCTCAGTGTGTTTATCTCTCTCTGATCTCTCGGTGTGTTTATCTCTCTCTCTGATCTCTCGGTGTGTTTATCTCTCTCTCTGATCTCTCAGTGTGTTTATCTCTGTCTCTGATCTCTCAGTGCGTTTATATCTCTCTGATCTCTCAGTGTGTTTATCTCTCTCTCTGATCTCTCGGTGTGTTTATCTCTCTCTCTGATCTCTCAGTGTGTTTATCTCTGTCTCTGATCTCTCAGTGTGTTGATCTCTCTCTGATCTTTCGGTGTGTTTATCTCTCTCTCTGATCTCTCAGTGTGTTTATCTCTCTCTGATCTCTAGATGTGTTTATCTCTCTCTCTGATATCTCAGTGTGTTTATCTCTCTCTGATCTCTCGGTGTGTTTATCTCTCTCTGATCTCTCGGTGTGTTTATCTCTCTCTCTGATCTCTCAGTGTGTTTATCTCTCTCTGATCGCTCGGTGTGTTTATCTCTCTCTGATCTCTCAGTGTGTTTATCTCTCTCTCAGATCTCTCGGCCTGTTTATCTCTCTCTCTCTCTCTCTGATTTCTCAGTGTGTTTATCTCTCTCTGATCTCTCAGTGTGTTTATCTCTCTGATCTCTCAGTGTGTTTATCTCTCTCTGATCTCTCAGTGTGTTTATCTCTCTCTGATCTCTCAGTGTGTTTATCTCTATCTCTGATCTCCCAGTGTGTTTATCTCTCTCTCTGATCTCTCAGTGTGTTTATCTCTCTCTGATCTCTCATAGTGTTTATCTCTATCTCTGATCTCCCAGTGTGTTTATCTCTCTCTCTGATCTCTCGGTGTGTTTATCTCTCTCTCTAATATCTCAGTGTGTTTCTATCTCTCTGATCTCTCAGTGTGTTTATCTCTCTCTGATCTCTCGGTGTGTTTATCTCTCTCTCTGATCTCTCGGTGTGTTTATCTCTCTCTCTGATCTCTCAGTGTGTTTATCTCTGTCTCTGATCTATCAGTGCGTTTATATCTCTCTGATCTCTCAGTGTGTTTATCTCTCTCTCTGATCTCTCGGTGTGTTTATCTCTCTCTCTGATCTCTCAGTGTGTTTATCTCTGTCTCTGATCTCTCAGTGTGTTTATCTCTCTCTGATCTTTCGGTGTGTTTATCTCTCTCTCTGATCTCTCAGTGTGTTTATCTCTCTCTGATCTCTCGATGTGTTTATCTCTCTCTCTGATATCTCAGTGTGTTTATCTCTCTCTGATCTCTCGGTGTGTTTATCTCTCTCTGATCTCTCGGTGTGTTTATCTCTCTCTCTAATCTCTCAGTGTGTTTATCTCTCTCTGATCTCTCGTTGTGTTTATCTCTCTCTGATCTCTCAGTGTGTTTATCTCTCTCTCAGATCTCTCGGCCTGTTTATCTCTCTCTCTCTCTCTGATTTCTCAGTGTGTTTATCTCTCTCTGATCTCTGGGTGTGTTTATCTCTCTCTCTGATCTCTCAGTGTGTTTATCTCTCTCTGATCTCTCAGTGTTTTTATCTCTCTCTCTGATCTCTCGGCGTGTTTATCTCACTCTCTCTCTCTGATCTCTTGGTGTGTTTATCGCTCTCTCTCTCAGATCTCGGCCTGTTTATCTCTCTCTCTCTCTCTCTGATTTCTCAGTGTGTTTATCTCTCTCTGATCTCTCGGTGTGTTTATCTCTCTCTCTGATCTCTCGGTGTGTTTATCTCTCTCTCTGATCTCTCAGTGTGTTTATCTCTCTCTGATCTCTCAGTGTGTTTATCTCTCTCTCTGATCTCCCGGTGTGTTTATCTCTCTCTGATCTCTCAGTGTCTTTATCTCTCTCTGATCTCTCAGTGTGTTTATCTCTCTCTGATCTCTCGGTGTGTTTATCTCTCTCTGATCTCTCAGTGTGTTTATCTCTCTCTCAGATCTCTCGGCCTGTTTATCTCTCTCTCTCTCTCTGATTTCTCAGTGTGTTTATCTCTCTCTGATCTCTGGGTGTGTTTATCTCTCTCTCTGATCTCTCAGTGTGTTTATCTCTCTCTGATCTCTCAGTGTGTTTATCTCTCTCTCTGATCTCTCGGCGTGTTTATCTCACTCTCTCTCTCTCTGATCTCTTGGTGTGTTTATCGCTCTCTCTCTCAGATCTCGGCCTGTTTATCTCTCTCTCTCTCTCTCTGATTTCTCAGTGTGTTTATTTCTCTCTGATCTCTCGGTGTGTTTATCTCTCTCTCTGATCTCTCGGTGTGTTTATCTCTCTCTCTCATCTCTCAGTGTGTTTATCTCTCTCTGATCTCTCAGTATGTTTATCTCTCTCTTATATCTCGGTGTGTTTATCTGTCTCTCTGATCTCTCAGTGTGTTTATCTCTCTCTGATCGCTCAGTGTGTTTATCTCTCTCTGATCTCTCAGTGTGTTTATCTCTCTCTCTGATCTCCCGGTGTGTTTATCTCTCTCTGATCTCTCAGTGTGTTTATCTCTCTCTGATCTCTCAGTGTGTTTATCTCTCTCTGATCTCTCGGTGTGTTTATCTCTCTCTCTGATCTCTCAGTGTGTTTATCTCTCTCTCTGATCTCTCGGTGTGTTTATCTCTCTCTCTGATATCTCGGTGTGTTTATCTCTCTGATCTCTCGGTGTGTTTATCTCTCTCTCTGATCTCTCGGTGTGTTTATCTCCCTCTCTGATATCTCGGTGTGTTGATCTCTCTCTCTGATCTCTCAGTGTGTTTATCTCTCTCTCTGATCTCTCAGTGTGTTTATCTCTCTCTGATCTCTGGGTGTGTTTATCTCTCTCTCTGATCTCTCAGTGTGTTTATCTCTCTCTGATCTCTCAGTGTGTTTATCTCTCTCTCTGATCTCTCGGCGTGTTTATCTCACTCTCTCTCTCTGATCTCTTGGTGTGTTTATCGCTCTCTCTCTCAGATCTCGGCCTGTTTATCTCTCTCTCTCTCTCTCTGATTTCTCAGTGTGTTTATCTCTCTCTGATCTCTCGGTGTGTTTATCTCTCTCTCTGATCTCTCGGTGTGTTTATCTCTCTCTCTGATCTCTCAGTGTGTTTATCTCTCTCTGATCTCTCAGTGTGTTTATCTCTCTCTCTGATCTCCCGGTGTGTTTATCTCTCTCTGATCTCTCAGTGTGTTTATCTCTCTCTGATCTCTCGGTGTGTTTATCTCTCTCTGATCTCTCAGTGTGTTTATCTCTCTCTCAGATCTCTCGGCCTGTTTATCTCTCTCTCTCTCTCTGATTTCTCAGTGTGTTTATCTCTCTCTGATCTCTGGGTGTGTTTATCTCTCTCTCTGATCTCTCAGTGTGTTTATCTCTCTCTGATCTCTCAGTGTGTTTATCTCTCTCTCTGATCTCTCGGCGTGTTTATCTCACTCACACTCTCTCTGATCTCTTGGTGTGTTTATCGCTCTCTCTCTCAGATCTCGGCCTGTTTATCTCTCTCTCTCTCTCTCTGATTTCTCAGTGTGTTTATTTCTCTCTGATCTCTCGGTGTGTTTATCTCTCTCTCTGATCTCTCGGTGTGTTTATCTCTCTCTCTGATCTCTCAGTGTGTTTATCTCTCTCTGATCTCTCAGTATGTTTATCTCTCTCTTATATCTCGGTGTGTTTATCTGTCTCTCTGATCTCTCAGTGTGTTTATCTCTCTCTGATCGATCAGTGTGTTTATCTCTCTCTGATCTCTCAGTGTGTTTATCTCTCTCTCTGATCTCCCGGTGTGTTTATCTCTCTCTGATCTCTCAGTGTGTTTATCTCTCTCTGATCTCTCAGTGTGTTTATCTCTCTCTGATCTCTCGGTGTGTTTATCTCTCTCTCTGATCTCTCAGTGTGTTTATCTCTCTCTCTGATCTCTCGGTGTGTTTATCTCTCTGATCTCTCGGTGTGTTTATCTCTCTCTCTGATCTCTCGGTGTGTTTATCTCTCTCTCTGATATCTCGGTGTGTTTATCTCTCTGATCTCTCGGTGTGTTTATCTCTCTCTCTGATCTCTCGGTGTGTTTATCTCCCTCTCTGATATCTCGGTGTGTTGATCTCTCTCTCTGATCTCTCAGTGTGTTTATCTCTCTCTCTGATCTCTCGGTGTGTTTATCTCTCTGGTCTCTCAGTGTGTTTATCTCTCTCTGATCTTCAGTGTGTTTATCTCTCTGATCTCTCAGTGTGTTTGTCTCTCTCTCTGATCTCTCAGTGTGTTTATCTCTCTCTGATCTTTCGGTGTGTTTATCTCTCTCTCTGATCTCTCAGTGTGTTTATCTCTCTCTCTGATCTCTCAGTGTGTTTATCTCTCTCTGATCTCTCGGTGTGTTTATCTCCCTCTCTGATATCTCGGTGTGTTGATCTCTCTCTCTGATCTCTCAGTGTGTTTATCTCTCTCTCTGATCTCTCGGTGTGTTTATCTCTCTCTCTGATCTCTCAGTGTGTTTATCTCTGTCTCTGATCTCTCAGTGCGTTTATATCTCTCTGATCTCTCAGTGTGTTTATCTCTCTCTCTGATCTCTCGGTGTGTTTATCTCTCTCTCTGATCTCTCAGTGTGTTTATCTCTGTCTCTGATCTCTCAGTGTGTTGATCTCTCTCTGATCTTTCGGTGTGTTTATCTCTCTCTCTGATCTCTCAGTGTGTTTATCTCTCTCTGATCTCTAGATGTGTTTATCTCTCTCTCTGATATCTCAGTGTGTTTATCTCTCTCTGATCTCTCGGTGTGTTTATCTCTCTCTGATCTCTCGGTGTGTTTATCTCTCTCTCTGATCTCTCAGTGTGTTTATCTCTCTCTGATCGCTCGGTGTCTTTATCTCTCTCTGATCTCTCAGTGTGTTTATCTCTCTCTGATCTCTCAGTGTGTTTATCTCTCTCTGAGATCTCTCGGCCTGTTTATCTCTCTCTCTCTCTCTCTGATTTCTCAGTGTGTTTATCTCTCTCTGATCTCTCGGTGTGTTTATCTCTCTCTCTGATCTCTCAGTGTGTTTATCTCTCTCTGATCTCTCAGTGTGTTTATCTCTCTGCTCTCTCAGTGTGTTTATCTCTCTCTGATCTCCCAGTGTGTTTATCTCTCTCTCTGATCTCTCAGTGTGTTTATCTCTCTCTCTGATCTCTCATTGTGTTTATCTCTCTCTGATCTCTCGGTGTGTTTATCTCTCTCTCTAATATCTCAGTGTGTTTCTATCTCTCTGATCTCTCAGTGTGTTTATCTCCCTCTGATCTCCCAGTGTGTTTATCTCTCTCTCTGATCTCTCAGTGTGTTTATCTCTCTCTCTGATCTCTCATTGTGTTTATCTCTCTCTGATCTCTCGATGTGTTTATCTCTCTCTCTAATATCTCAGTGTGTTTCTATCTCTCTGATCTCTCGGTGTGTTTATCTCTCTCTCTGATCTCTCGGTGTGTTTATCTCTCTCTCTGATCTCTCAGTGTGTTTATCTCTGTCTCTGATCTCTCAGTGCGTTTATATCTCTCTGATCTCTCAGTGTGTTTATCTCTCTCTCTGATCTCTCGGTGTGTTTATCTCTCTCTCTGATCTCTCAGTGTGTTTATCTCTGTCTCTGATCTCTCAGTGTGTTTATCTCTCTCTGATCTTTCGGTGTGTTTATCTCTCTCTCTGATCTCTCAGTGTGTTCATCTCTGTCTCTGATCTCTCAGTGTGTTTATCTCTCTCTGATCTCTCGATGTGTTTATCTCTCTCTCTGATATCTCAGTGTGTTTATCTCTCTCTGATCTCTCGGTGTGTTTATCTCTCTCTGATCTCTCGGTGTGTTTATCTCTCTCTCTGATCTCTCAGTGTGTTTATCTCTCTCTGATCTCTCGGTGTGTTTATCTCTCTCTGATCTCTCAGTGTGTTTATCTCTCTCTCAGATCTCTCGGCCTGTTTATCTCTCTCTCTCTCTCTGATTTCTCAGTGTGTTTATCTCTCTCTGATCTCTGGGTGTGTTTATCTCTCTCTCTGATCTCTCAGTGTGTTTATCTCTCTCTGATCTCTCAGTGTGTTTATCTCTCTCTCTGATCTCTCGGCGTGTTTATCTCACTCTCTCTCTCTGATCTCTTGGTGTGTTTATCGCTGTCTCTCTCAGATCTCGGCCTGTTTATCTCTCTCTCTCTCTCTCTGATTTCTCAGTGTGTTTATTTCTCTCTGATCTCTCGGTGTGTTTATCTCTCTCTCTGATCTCTCGGTGTGTTTATCTCTCTCTCTGATCTCTCAGTGTGTTTATCTCTCTCTGATCTCTCAGTATGTTTATCTCTCTCTTATATCTCGGTGTGTTTATCTGTCTCTCTGATCTCTCAGTGTGTTTATCTCTCTCTGATCGCTCAGTGTGTTTATCTCTCTCTGATCTCTCAGTGTGTTTATCTCTCTCTCTGATCTCCCGGTGTGTTTATCTCTCTCTGATCTCTCAGTGTGTTTATCTCTCTCTGATCTCTCAGTGTGTTTATCTCTCTCTGATCTCTCGGTGTGTTTATCTCTCTCTCTGATCTCTCGGTGTGTTTATCTCCCTCTCTGATATCTCGGTGTGTTGATCTCTCTCTCTGATCTCTCAGTGTGTTTATCTCTCTCTCTGATCTCTCGGTGTGTTTATCTCTCTGGTCTCTCAGTGTGTTTATCTCTCTCTGATCTTCAGTGTGTTTATCTCTCTCTGATCTTTCGGTGTGTTTATCTCTCTCTCTGATCTCTCAGTGTGTTTATCTCTCTCTCTGATCTCTCAGTGTGTTTATCTCTCTCTGATCTCTCGGTGTGTTTATCTCCCTCTCTGATATCTCGGTGTGTTGATCTCTCTCTCTGATCTCTCAGTGTGTTTATCTCTCTCTCTGATCTCTCGGTGTGTTTATCTCTCTGGTCTCTCAGTGTGTTTATCTCTCTCTCTGATCTCTCGATGTATTTATCTCTCTCTCTGATATCTCAGTGTGTTTATCTCTCTCTGATCTCTCAGTGTGTTTATCTCTCTCTGATATCTCAGTGTGTTTATCTCTCTCTGATCTCTCAGTGTGTTTATCTCTCTCTGATCTCTCGGTGTGTTTATCTCTCTCTCTGATCTCTCAGTGTGTTTATCTCTCTCTCTGATCTCTCGGTGTGTTTATCTCTCTGATCTCTCGGTGTGTTTATCTCTCTCTCTGATCTCTCGGTGTGTTTATCTCTCTCTCTGATATCTCGGTGTGTTTATCTCTCTGATCTCTCGGTGTGTTTATCTCTCTCTCTGATCTCTCGGTGTGTTTATCTCCCTCTCTGATATCTCGGTGTGTTGATCTCTCTCTCTGATCTCTCAGTGTGTTTATCTCTCTCTCTGATCTCTCGGTGTGTTTATCTCTCTGGTCTCTCAGTGTGTTTATCTCTCTCTGATCTTCAGTGTGTTTATCTCTCTGATCTCTCAGTGTGTTTGTCTCTCTCTCTGATCTCTCAGTGTGTTTATCTCTCTCTGATCTTTCGGTGTGTTTATCTCTCTCTCTGATCTCTCAGTGTGTTTATCTCTCTCTCTGATCTCTCAGTGTGTTTATCTCTCTCTGATCTCTCGGTGTGTTTATCTCCCTCTCTGATATCTCGGTGTGTTGATCTCTCTCTCTGATCTCTCAGTGTGTTTATCTCTCTCTCTGATCTCTCGGTGTGTTTATCTCTCTCTCTGATCTCTCAGTGTGTTTATCTCTGTCTCTGATCTCTCAGTGCGTTTATATCTCTCTGATCTCTCAGTGTGTTTATCTCTCTCTCTGATCTCTCGGTGTGTTTATCTCTCTCTCTGATCTCTCAGTGTGTTTATCTCTGTCTCTGATCTCTCAGTGTGTTGATCTCTCTCTGATCTTTCGGTGTGTTTATCTCTCTCTCTGATCTCTCAGTGTGTTTATCTCTCTCTGATCTCTAGATGTGTTTATCTCTCTCTCTGATATCTCAGTGTGTTTATCTCTCTCTGATCTCTCGGTGTGTTTATCTCTCTCTGATCTCTCGGTGTGTTTATCTCTCTCTCTGATCTCTCAGTGTGTTTATCTCTCTCTGATCGCTCGGTGTCTTTATCTCTCTCTGATCTCTCAGTGTGTTTATCTCTCTCTGATCTCTCAGTGTGTTTATCTCTCTCTGAGATCTCTCGGCCTGTTTATCTCTCTCTCTCTCTCTCTGATTTCTCAGTGTGTTTATCTCTCTCTGATCTCTCGGTGTGTTTATCTCTCTCTCTGATCTCTCAGTGTGTTTATCTCTCTCTGATCTCTCAGTGTGTTTATCTCTCTGCTCTCTCAGTGTGTTTATCTCTCTCTGATCTCCCAGTGTGTTTATCTCTCTCTCTGATCTCTCAGTGTGTTTATCTCTCTCTCTGATCTCTCATTGTGTTTATCTCTCTCTGATCTCTCGGTGTGTTTATCTCTCTCTCTAATATCTCAGTGTGTTTCTATCTCTCTGATCTCTCAGTGTGTTTATCTCCCTCTGATCTCCCAGTGTGTTTATCTCTCTCTCTGATCTCTCAGTGTGTTTATCTCTCTCTCTGATCTCTCATTGTGTTTATCTCTCTCTGATCTCTCGATGTGTTTATCTCTCTCTCTAATATCTCAGTGTGTTTCTATCTCTCTGATCTCTCGGTGTGTTTATCTCTCTCTCTGATCTCTCGGTGTGTTTATCTCTCTCTCTGATCTCTCAGTGTGTTTATCTCTGTCTCTGATCTCTCAGTGCGTTTATATCTCTCTGATCTCTCAGTGTGTTTATCTCTCTCTCTGATCTCTCGGTGTGTTTATCTCTCTCTCTGATCTCTCAGTGTGTTTATCTCTGTCTCTGATCTCTCAGTGTGTTTATCTCTCTCTGATCTTTCGGTGTGTTTATCTCTCTCTCTGATCTCTCAGTGTGTTCATCTCTGTCTCTGATCTCTCAGTGTGTTTATCTCTCTCTGATCTCTCGATGTGTTTATCTCTCTCTCTGATATCTCAGTGTGTTTATCTCTCTCTGATCTCTCGGTGTGTTTATCTCTCTCTGATCTCTCGGTGTGTTTATCTCTCTCTCTGATCTCTCAGTGTGTTTATCTCTCTCTGATCTCTCGGTGTGTTTATCTCTCTCTGATCTCTCAGTGTGTTTATCTCTCTCTCAGATCTCTCGGCCTGTTTATCTCTCTCTCTCTCTCTGATTTCTCAGTGTGTTTATCTCTCTCTGATCTCTGGGTGTGTTTATCTCTCTCTCTGATCTCTCAGTGTGTTTATCTCTCTCTGATCTCTCAGTGTGTTTATCTCTCTCTCTGATCTCTCGGCGTGTTTATCTCACTCTCTCTCTCTGATCTCTTGGTGTGTTTATCGCTGTCTCTCTCAGATCTCGGCCTGTTTATCTCTCTCTCTCTCTCTCTGATTTCTCAGTGTGTTTATTTCTCTCTGATCTCTCGGTGTGTTTATCTCTCTCTCTGATCTCTCGGTGTGTTTATCTCTCTCTCTGATCTCTCAGTGTGTTTATCTCTCTCTGATCTCTCAGTATGTTTATCTCTCTCTTATATCTCGGTGTGTTTATCTGTCTCTCTGATCTCTCAGTGTGTTTATCTCTCTCTGATCGCTCAGTGTGTTTATCTCTCTCTGATCTCTCAGTGTGTTTATCTCTCTCTCTGATCTCCCGGTGTGTTTATCTCTCTCTGATCTCTCAGTGTGTTTATCTCTCTCTGATCTCTCAGTGTGTTTATCTCTCTCTGATCTCTCGGTGTGTTTATCTCTCTCTCTGATCTCTCGGTGTGTTTATCTCCCTCTCTGATATCTCGGTGTGTTGATCTCTCTCTCTGATCTCTCAGTGTGTTTATCTCTCTCTCTGATCTCTCGGTGTGTTTATCTCTCTGGTCTCTCAGTGTGTTTATCTCTCTCTGATCTTCAGTGTGTTTATCTCTCTCTGATCTTTCGGTGTGTTTATCTCTCCCTCTGATCTCTCAGTGTGTTTATCTCTCTCTCTGATCTCTCAGTGTGTTTATCTCTCTCTGATCTCTCGGTGTGTTTATCTCCCTCTCTGATATCTCGGTGTGTTGATCTCTCTCTCTGATCTCTCAGTGTGTTTATCTCTCTCTCTGATCTCTCGGTGTGTTTATCTCTCTGGTCTCTCAGTGTGTTTATCTCTCTCTCTGATCTCTCGATGTATTTATCTCTCTCTCTGATATCTCAGTGTGTTTATCTCTCTCTGATCTCTCAGTGTGTTTATCTCTCTCTGATATCTCAGTGTGTTTATCTCTCTCTGATCTCTCGGTGTGTTTATCTCTCTCTCTGATCTCTCAGTGTGTTTATATCTCTCTGATCTCTCAGTGTGTTTATCTCTCTCTGATCTCTCGGTGTGTTTATCTCTCTCTCTGATCTCTCAGTGCGTTTATATCTCTCTCTGATCTCTCAGTGTGTTTATCTCACTCTGTCTCTCTGATTTCTCAGTGTGTTTATCTCTCTCTGATCTTTAGGTGTGTTTATCTCTCTCTCTAATCTCTCAGTTTGTTTATCTCTCTCTCTCTCTCTCTGATCTCTCGGTATGTTTATCTCACTCTCTCTCTCAGATCTCTCGGCGTGTTTATCCCTCTCTCTCTGATCTCTCAGTTTGTTTATCTCTCTCTCTCTCTGATCTCTCAGTGTGTTTGTTTCTCTCTCTGATTTCTCAGTGTGTTTATCTCTCTCTGATCTCTCGGCGTGTTTATCTCACTCTCTCTCTCAGATCTCTCGGCGTGTTTATCCCTCTCTCTCTGATCTCTCGGTGTGTTTATCTCTCTCTCTCTCAGATCTCTCGGCCTGTTTATCTCTCTCTCTCTCTCTCTGATCTCTCAGTGTGTTTATCTCTCTCTCTGATCTCTCAGTGTGTTTATCTCTCTCTCTGATCTCTCAGTGTGTTTATCTCTCTCTGATCTCTCGGTGTGTTTATCTCTCTCTCTGATCTCTCAGTGTGTTTATCTCTCTCTCTGATCTCTCGGTGTGTTTATCTCTGTCTCTGATCTCTCAGTGCGTTTATATCTCTCTGATCTCTCAGTGTGTTTATCTCTCTCTCTGATCTCTCGGTGTGTTTATCTCTCTCTGATCTCTCAGTGTGTTTATCTCTCTCTGATCTCTCAGTGTGTTTATCTCTCTCTCAGATCTCTCGGCCTGTTTATCTCTCTCTCTCTCTCTGATTTCTCAGTGTGTTTATCTCTCTCTGATCTCTGGGTGTGTTTATCTCTCTCTCTGATCTCTCAGTGTGTTTATCTCTCTCTGATCTCTCAGTGTGTTTATCTCTCTCTCTGATCTCTCGGCGTGTTTATCTCACTCTCTCTCTCTGATCTCTTGGTGTGTTTATCGCTCTCTCTCTCAGATCTCGGCCTGTTTATCTCTCTCTCTCTCTCTCTGATTTCTCAGTGTGTTTATTTCTCTCTGATCTCTCGGTGTGTTTATCTCTCTCTCTGATCTCTCGGTGTGTTTATCTCTCTCTCTGATCTCTCAGTGTGTTTATCTCTCTCTGATCTCTCAGTATGTTTATCTCTCTCTTATATCTCGGTGTGTTTATCTGTCTCTCTGATCTCTCAGTGTGTTTATCTCTCTCTGATCGCTCAGTGTGTTTATCTCCCTCTGATCTCTCAGTGTGTTTATCTCTCTCTCTGATCTCCCGGTGTGTTTATCTCTCTCTGATCTCTCAGTGTGTTTATCTCTCTCTGATCTCTCAGTGTGTTTATCTCTCTCTGATCTCTCGGTGTGTTTATCTCTCTCTCTGATCTCTCGGTGTGTTTATCTCCCTCTCTGATATCTCGGTGTGTTGATCTCTCTCTCTGATCTCTCAGTGTGTTTATCTCTCTCTCTGATCTCTCGGTGTGTTTATCTCTCTGGTCTCTCAGTGTGTTTATCTCTCTCTGATCTTCAGTGTGTTTATCTCTCTCTGATCTTTCGGTGTGTTTATCTCTCTCTCTGATCTCTCAGTGTGTTTATCTCTCTCTCTGATCTCTCAGTGTGTTTATCTCTCTCTGATCTCTCGGTGTGTTTATCTCCCTCTCTGATATCTCGGTGTGTTGATCTCTCTCTCTGATCTCTCAGTGTGTTTATCTCTCTCTCTGATCTCTCGGTGTGTTTATCTCTCTGGTCTCTCAGTGTGTTTATCTCTCTCTCTGATCTCTCGATGTATTTATCTCTCTCTCTGATATCTCAGTGTGTTTATCTCTCTCTGATCTCTCAGTGTGTTTATCTCTCTCTGATATCTCAGTGTGTTTATCTCTCTCTGATCTCTCGGTGTGTTTATCTCTCTCTCTGATCTCTCAGTGTGTTTATATCTCTCTGATCTCTCAGTGTGTTTATCTCTCTCTGATCTCTCGGTGTGTTTATCTCTCTCTCTGATCTCTCAGTGCGTTTATATCTCTCTCTGATCTCTCAGTGTGTTTATCTCACTCTGTCTCTCTGATTTCTCAGTGTGTTTATCTCTCTCTGATCTTTAGGTGTGTTTATCTCTCTCTCTAATCTCTCAGTTTGTTTATCTCTCTCTCTCTCTCTCTGATCTCTCGGTATGTTTATCTCACTCTCTCTCTCAGATCTCTCGGCGTGTTTATCCCTCTCTCTCTGATCTCTCGGTGTGTTTATCTCTCTCTCTCTCAGATCTCTCGGCCTGTTTATCTCTCTCTCTCTCTCTCTGATTTCTCGGTGTGTTTATCTCTCTCTCTGATCTCTCAGTTTGTTTATCTCTCTCTCTCTCTGATCTCTCAGTGTGTTTGTTTCTCTCTCTGATTTCTCAGTGTGTTTATCTCTCTCTGATCTCTCGGCGTGTTTATCTCACTCTCTCTCTCAGATCTCTCGGCGTGTTTATCCCTCTCTCTCTGATCTCTCGGTGTGTTTATCTCTCTCTCTCTCAGATCTCTCGGCCTGTTTATCTCTCTCTCTCTCTCTCTGATCTCTCAGTGTGTTTATCTCTCTCTCTGATCTCTCAGTGTGTTTATCTCTCTCTCTGATCTCTCAGTGTGTTTATCTCTCTCTGATCTCTCGGTGTGTTTATCTCTCTCTCTGATCTCTCAGTGTGTTTATCTCTCTCTCTGATCTCTCGGTGTGTTTATCTCTGTCTCTGATCTCTCAGTGCGTTTATATCTCTCTGATCTCTCAGTGTGTTTATCTCTCTCTCTGATCTCTCGGTGTGTTTATCTCTCTCTGATCTCTCAGTGTGTTTATCTCTCTCTGATCTCTCAGTGTGTTTATCTCTCTCTGATCTCTCAGTGTGTTTATCTCTCTCTCTGATCTCTCGGCGTGTTTATCTCACTCTCTCTCTCTGATCTCTTGGTGTGTTTATCGCTCTCTCTCTCAGATCTCGGCCTGTTTATCTCTCTCTCTCTCTCTCTGATTTCTCAGTGTATTTATCTCTCTCTGATCTCTCGGTGTGTTTATCTCTCTCTCTGATCTTTCGGTGTGTTTATCTCTCTGATCTCTCGCAGTGTTTATCTCTCTCTGATCTCTCAGTGTGTTTATCTCTCTCTCTGATATCTCGGTGTGTTGATCTCTCTCTCTGATCTCTCAGTGTGTTTATCTCTCTCTGATCTCTCAGTGTGTTTATCTCTCTCTCTGATCTCTCGTTGTGTTTATCTCTCTGATCTCTCGGTGTGTTTATCTCTCTCTCTGATCTCTCGGTGTGTTTATCTCCCTCTCTGATCTCTCGGTGTGTTTATCTCTCTGATCTCTCAGTGTGTTTATCTCTCTCTCTGATCTCTCGGTGTGTTTATCTCTCTGATCTCTCGGTGTGTTTATCTCCCTCTCTGATATCTCAGTGTGTTTATCTCTCTCTCTGATCTCTCGGTGTGTTTATCTCTCTGATCTCTCAGTGTGTTTATCTCTCTCTCTGATCTCTCGGTGTGTTTATCTCTCTGATCTCTCGGTGTGTTTATCTCTCTCTCTGATCTCTCGGTGTGTTTATCTCCCTCTCTGATCTCTCGGTGTGTTTATCTCTCTGGTCTCTCAGTGTGTTTATCTCTCTCTGATCTCTCAGTGTGTTTATCTCTCTGATCTCTCAGTGTGTTTATCTCTCTCTGATCTCTCGATGTGTTTATCTCTCTCTCTGATATCTCAGTGTGTTTATCTCTCTCTGATCTCTCGGTGTGTTTATCTCTCTCTCTGATCTCTCAGTGTGTTTATATCTCTCTGATCTCTCAGTGTGTTTATCTCTCTCTGATCTCTCGGTGTGTTTATCTCTCTCTCTGATCTCTCAGTGCGTTTATATCTCTCTCTGATCTCTCAGTGTGTTTATCTCTCTCTGATCTCTCGATGTGTTTATCTCTCTCTCTGATATCTCAGTGTGTTTATCTCTCTCTGATCTCTCGGTGTGTTTATCTCTCTCTCTGATCTCTCAGTGTGCTTATATCTCTCTGATCTCTCAGTGTGTTTATCTCTCTCTGATCTCTCGGTGTGTTTATCTCTCTCTCTGATCTCTCAGTGTGTTTATCTCTCTCTGATCTCTCGGTGTGTTTATCTCTCTCTCTGATCTCTCAGTGCGTTTATATCTCTCTCTGATCTCTCAGTGTGTTTATCTCACTCTGACTCTCTGATTTCTCAGTGTGTTTATCTCTCTCTGATCTCTGGGTGTGTTTATCTCTCTCTCTGATCTCTCGGTGTGTTTATCTCTCTCTCTGATCTCTCAGTGCGTTTATATCTCTCTGATCTCTCAGTGTGTTTATCTCTCTCTCTGATCTCTCGGTGTGTTTATCTCTCTCTGATCTCTCAGTGTGTTTATCTCTCTCTCAGATCTCTCGGCCTGTTTATCTCTCTCTCTCTCTCAGATTTCTCAGTGTGTTTATCTCTCTCTGATCTCTGTGTGTGTTTATCTCTCTCTCTGATTTCTCAGTGTGTTTATCTCTCTCTGATCTCTCAGTGTGTTTATCTCTCTCTCTGATCTCTCGGCGTGTTTATCTCACTCTCTCTCAGATCTCTCGGTGTGTTTATCTCTCTCTCTCTCTCTGATTTCTCAGTGTGTTTATCTCTCTCTGATCTCTGGGTGTATCTCTCTCTCTGATCTCTCAGTGTGTTTATCTCTCTCTGATCTCTCAGTGTGTTTATCGCTGTCTCTCTCAGATCTCTCGGCCTGTTTATCTCTCTCTCTCTCTCTCTCATTTCTCAGTGTGTTTATCTCTCTCTGATCTCTCGGTGTGTTTATCTCTCTCTCTCTGATCTCTCAGTGTGTTTATCTCTCTCTCTGATCTCTCAGTTTGTTTATCTCTCTCTGATCTCTCAGTGTGTTTTTCTCTCTCTGATCTCTCAGTGTGTTTATCTCTCTCTGATCTCTCGGTGTGTTTTTCTCTCTCTCTGAGCTCTCAGTGTGTTTATCTCTCTCTGATCTCTCGGTGTGTTTATCTCTCTCTGATATCACAGTCTGTTTATCTCTCTCTGATATCTCGGTGTGTTGATCTCTCTCTCTGATCTCTCAGTGTGTTTATCTCTCTCTCTGATCTCTCAGTGTGTTTATCTCTCTCTCTGGTCTCTCGGTGTGTTTATCTCTCTCTGATCTCTCAGTGTGTTTATCTCTCTCTCTGATCTCTCAGTGTGTTTATCTCCCTCTGATCTCTCAGTGCGTTTATCTCTCTCTCTGATCTCTCAGTGTGTTTATCTCTCTCTCTGATCTCTCAGTGTGTTTATCTCTCTCTCTGATCTCTCAGTGTGTTTATCTCTCTCTGATCTCTTGGTGTGTTTATCGCTCTCTCTGATCTCTCAGTGTGTTTATCTCTCTCTGATCTCTCAGTGTGTTTATCTCTCTCTGATCTCTCAGTGTGTTTATCTCTCTCTCTGATATCTCGGTGTGTTTATCTCTCTCTCTGATCTCTCGGTGTGTTTATCTCTCTCTCTGATCTCTCGTTGTGTTTATCTCTCTCTCTGATCTCTCGGTGTGTTTATCTCTCTCTGATCTCTCGATGTGTTTATCTCTCTCTCTGATATCTCAGTGTGTTTATCTCTCTCTGATCTCTCAGTGCGTTTATATCTCTCTCTGATCTCTCAGTGTGTTTATCTCACTCTGTCTCTCTGATCTCTCAGTGTGTTTATCTCTCTCTGATCTCTGGGTGTGTTTATCTCTCTCTCTGATCTCTCAGTGTGTTTATCTCTCACTGATCTCTCGGCGTGTTTATCTCACTCTCTCTGTCTGATCTCTCAGTGTGTTTATCTCTCTCTCTCTCAGATCTCTCGGCGTGTTTATCCCTCTCTCTCTGATCTCTCGGTGTGTTTATCTCTCTCTCTCTCAGATCTCTCGGCCTGTTTATCTCTCTCTCTCTCTCTGATTTCTCAGTGTGTTTATCTCTCTCTGATCTCTCGGTGTGTTTATCTCTCTCTCTCTCAGATCTCTCGGCCTGTTTATCTCTCTCTCTCTCTCTGATCTCTCAGTGCGTTTATCTCTCTCTCTGATCTCTCAGTGTGTTTATCTCCCTCTGATCTCTCAGTGCATTTATCTCTCTCTCTGATATCTCGGTGTGTTGATCTCTCTCTCTGATCTCTCAGTGTGTTTATCTCTCTCTCTGATCTCTCAGTGTGTTTATCTCTCTCTCTGGTCTCTCGGTGTGTTTATCTCTCTCTGATCTCTCAGTGTGTTTATCTCTCTCTCTGATCTCTCAGTGTGTTTATCTCCCTCTGATCTCTCAGTGCGTTTATCTCTCTCTCTGATCTCTCAGTGTGTTTATCTCTCTCTCTGATCTCTCAGTGTGTTTATCTCTCTCTCTGATCTCTCAGTGTGTTTATCTCTCTCTGATCTCTTGGTGTGTTTATCGCTCTCTCTGATCTCTCAGTGTGTTTATCTCTCTCTGATCTCTCAGTGTGTTTATCTCTCTCTGATCTCTCAGTGTGTTTATCTCTCTCTCTGATATCTCGGTGTGTTTATCTCTCTCTCTGATCTCTCGGTGTGTTGATCTCTCTCTCTGATATCTCGGTGTGTTGATCTCTCTCTCTGATCTCTCAGTGTGTTTATCTCTCTCTGATCTCTCAGTGTGTTTATCTCTCTCTGATATCTCAGTGTGTTTATCTCTCTCTGATCTCTCAGTGTGTTTATCTCTCTCTCTGATCTCTCGGTGTGTTTATCTCTCTGATCTCTCGGTGTGTTTATCTCTCTCTCTGATCTCTCGGTGTGTTTATCTCACTCTCTGATCTCTCAGTGTGTTTATCTCTCTCTGATCTCTCAGTGTGTTTATCTCTCTCTGATCTCTCAGTGTGTTTATCTCTCTCTGATCTTTCGGTGTGTTTATCTCTCTCTCTGATCTCTCTGTGTGTTTATCTCTCTCTGATCTTTCGGTGTGTTTATCTCTCTCTCTGATCTCTCAGTGTGTTTATCTCTCTCTGATCTCTCGGTGTGTTTATCTCTCTCTGATCTCTCAGTGTGTTTATCTCTCTCTGATCTTTCGGTGTGTTTATCTCTCTCTCTGATCTCTCGTTGTGTTTATCTCTCTCTCTGATCTCTCGGTGTGTTTATCTCTCTCTGATCTCTCGATGTGTTTATCTCTCTCTCTGATATCTCAGTGTGTTTATCTCTCTCTGATCTCTCAGTGTGTTAATCTCTCTCTGATCTCTCGATGTGTTTATCTCTCTCTCTGATATCTCAGTGTGTTTATCTCTCTCTGATCTCTCGGTGTGTTTATCTCTCTCTCTGATCTCTCGGTGTGTTTATCTCTCTCTGATCTCTCGATGTGTTTATCTCTCTCTCTGATCTCTCGGTGTGTTTATCTCTCTCTCTGATATCTCGGTGTGTTGATCTCTCTCTCTGATCTCTCAGTGTGTTTATCTCTCTGATCTCTCAGTGTGTTTATCTCTCTCTCTGATCTCTCGGTGTGTTTATCTCTCTCTCTGATATCTCAGTATGTTTATCTCTCTCTGATCTCTCGGTGTGTTTATCTCTCTCTCTGATCTCTCAGTGCGTTTATATCTCTCTCTGATCTCTCAGTGTGTTTATCTCACTCTGTCTCTCTGATCTCTCAGTGTGTTTATCTCTCTCTGATCTCTCGGTGTGTTTATCTCTCTCTCTGAACTCTCAGTGTGTTTATCTCTCACTGATCTCTCGGCGTGTTTATCTCACTCTCTCTGTCTGATCTCTCAGTGTGTTTATCTCTCTCTCTCTCAGATCTCTCGGCGTGTTTATCCCTCTCTCTCTGATCTCTCGGTGTGTTTATCTCTCTCTCTCTCAGATCTCTCGGCCTGTTTATCTCTCTCTCTCTCTCTGATTTCTCAGTGTGTTTATCTCTCTCTGATCTCTAGGTGTGTTTATCTCTCTCTCTAATCTCTCAGTTTGTTTATCTCTCTCTCTCTCTGATCTCTCGGTGTGTTTATCTCTCTCTGATCTCTCGGTATGTTTATCTCTCTCTCTGATCTCTCGGTGTGTTTATCTCTCTCTGATCTCTCGGTATGTTTATCTCTCTCTCTGATCTCTCAGTGTGTTGATCTCTCCCTGATCTCTCGGTGTGTTTATCTCTCTCTCTGATCTCTCAGTGCGTTTATCTCTCTCTGATCTCTCGGCGTGCTTATCTCTCTCTCTCTCAGATCTCTCTGTGTGTTTATCTCTATTTCTCTCAGATCTCTCGGCCTGTTTATCTCTCTCTTTCTCTCTGATTTCTCAGTGTGTTTATCTCTGATCTCTCGGTGTGTTTATCTCTCTCTCTAATCTCTCAGTTTGTTTATCTCCCTCTCTCCCTGATCTCTCGGTGTGTTTATCTCTCTCTGATCTCTCGGTATCTTTATCTCTCTCTCTGATCTCTCGGTGTATTTATCTCTCTCTGATCTCTCGGTATGTTTATCTCTCTCTCTGATCACTCAGTGTGTTGATCTCTCTCTGATCTCTCGGTGTGTTTATCTCTCTCTCTCATCTCTCATTGTGTTTATCTCTCTCTGATCTCTCAGTGTGTTTATCTCTCTCTCTGATCTCTCAGTGTGTTTGTCTCTCTCTGATCTCTCGGCGTGTTTATCCCTCTCTCTCTGATCTCTCTGTGTGTTTATCTCTCTCTCTCTCTCTGATTTCTCAGTGTGTTTATCTCTCTCTGATCTCTGGGTGTGTCTCTTTCTCTCTGATTTCTCAGTGTGTTTATCTCTCTCTGATCTCTCGGTGTGTTTATCTCTCTCTCTAATCTCTGAGTTTGTTTATCTCTCTCTCTCTCTGATCTCTCGGTGTGTTTATCTCTCTCTGATCTCTCGGTATGTTTATCTCTCTCTCTGATCTCTCGGTGTGTTTATCTCTCTCTGATCTCTCGGTATGTTTATCTCTCTCTCTGATCTCTCAGTGTGTTTATCTCTCTCTGATCTCTCGGTGTGTTTATCTCTCTCTCTGATCTCTCATTGTGTTTATCTCTCTCTGATCTCTCTGTGTGTTTATCTCTCTCTCAGATCTCTCGGTGTGTTTGTCTCTCTCTCTCTCTGATTTCTCAGTGTGTTTATCTCTCTCTGATCTCTGGGTGTATCCCTCTCTCTGATCTCTCAGTGTGTTTATCTCTCTCTGATCTCTCAGTGTGTTTATCGCTCTCTCTCTCAGATCTCTCGGCCTGTTTATCGCTCTCTCTCTCTCTCTCATTTCTCAGTGTGTTTATCTCTCTCTGATCTCTCAGTGTGTTTATCTCTCTCTCTGATCTCTCAGTGTGTTTATCTCTCTCTCTGATCTCTCAGTGTGTTTATCTCTCTCTGATCTCTCAGTGTGTTTATCTCTCTCTGATATCACAGTGTGTTTATCTCTCTCTGATATCTCGGTGTGTTGATCTCTCTCTCTGATCTCTCAGTGTGTTTATCACTCTCTGATCTCTCAGTGTGTTTTTCTCACTCTCTGATCTTTCAGTGTGTTTATCTCTCTCTCTGATCTCTCAGTGTGTTTATCTCTCTCTGATCTCTAGATGTGTTTATCTCTCTCTCTGATATCTCAGTGTGTTTATCTCTCTCTGATCTCTCGGTGTGTTTATCTCTCTCTGATCTCTCGGTGTGTTTATCTCTCTCTCTGATCTCTCAGTGTGTTTATCTCTCTCTGATCGCTCGGTGTGTTTATCTCTCTCTGATCTCTCAGTGTGTTTATCTCTCTCTGATCTCTCAGTGTGTTTATCTCTCTCTGAGATCTCTCGGCCTGTTTATCTCTCTCTCTCTCTCTCTGATTTCTCAGTGTGTTTATCACTCTCTGATCTCTCGGTGTGTTTATCTCTCTCTCTGATCTCTCAGTGTGTTTATCTCTCTCTGATCTCTCAGTGTGTTTATCTCTCTGCTCTCTCAGTGTGTTTATCTCTCTCTGATCTCCCAGTGTGTTTATCTCTCTCTCTGATCTCTCAGTGTGTTTATCTCTCTCTCTGATCTCTCATTTTGTTTATCTCTCTCTGATCTCTCGGTGTGTTTATCTCTCTCTCTAATATCTCAGTGTGTTTCTATCTCTCTGATCTCTCAGTGTGTTTATCTCTCTCTGATCTCCCAGTGTGTTTATCTCTCTCTCTGATCTCTCAGTGTGTTTATCTCTCTCTCTGATCTCTCATTGTGTTTATCTCTCTCTGATCTCTCGGTGTGTTTATCTCTCTCTCTAATATCTCAGTGTGTTTCTATCTCTCTGATCTCTCGGTGTGTTTATCTCTCTCTCTGATCTCTCGGTGTGTTTATCTCTCTCTCTGATCTCTCAGTGTGTTTATCTCTGTCTCTGATCTCTCAGTGCGTTTATATCTCTCTGATCTCTCAGTGTGTTTATCTCTCTCTCTGATCTCTCGGTGTGTTTATCTCTCTCTCTGATCTCTCAGTGTGTTTATCTCTGTCTCTGATCTCTCAGTGTGTTTATCTCTCTGATCTTTCGGTGTGTTTATCTCTCTCTCTGATCTCTCAGTGTGTTCATCTCTGTCTCTGATCTCTCAGTGTGTTTATCTCTCTCTGATCTCTCGATGTGTTTATCTCTCTCTCTGATATCTCAGTGTGTTTATCTCTCTCTGATCTCTCGGTGTGTTTATCTCTCTCTGATCTCTCGGTGTGTTTATCTCTCTCTCTGATCTCTCAGTGTGTTTATCTCTCTCTGATCTCTCGGTGTGTTTATCTCTCTCTGATCTCTCAGTGTGTTTATCTCTCTCTCAGATCTCTCGGCCTGTTTATCTCTCTCTCTCTCTCTGATTTCTCAGTGTGTTTATCTCTCTCTGATCTCTGGGTGTGTTTATCTCTCTCTCTGATCTCTCAGTGTGTTTATCTCTCTCTGATCTCTCAGTGTGTTTATCTCTCTCTCTGATCTCTCGGCGTGTTTATCTCACTCTCTCTCTCTGATCTCTTGGTGTGTTTATCGCTCTCTCTCTCAGATCTCGGCCTGTTTATCTCTCTCTCTGATTTCTCAGTGTGTTTATTTCTCTCTGATCTCTCGGTGTGTTTATCTCTCTCTCTGATCTCTCGGTGTGTTTATCTCTCTCTCTGATCTCTCAGTGTGTTTATCTCTCTCTGATCTCTCAGTATGTTTATCTCTCTCTTATATCTCGGTGTGTTTATCTGTCTCTCTGATCTCTCAGTGTGTTTATCTCTCTCTGATCGCTCAGTGTGTTTATCTCTCTCTGATCTCTCAGTGTGTTTATCTCTCTCTCTGATCTCCCGGTGTGTTTATCTCTCTCTGATCTCTCAGTGTGTTTATCTCTCTCTGATCTCTCAGTGTGTTTATCTCTCTCTGATCTCTCGGTGTGTTTATCTCTCTCTCTGATCTCTCGGTGTGTTTATCTCCCTCTCTGATATCTCGGTGTGTTGATCTCTCTCTCTGATCTCTCAGTGTGTTTATCTCTCTCTCTGATCTCTCGGTGTGTTTATCTCTCTGGTCTCTCAGTGTGTTTATCTCTCTCTGATCTTCAGTGTGTTTATCTCTCTCTGATCTTTCGGTGTGTTTATCTCTCTCTCTGATCTCTCAGTGTGTTTATCTCTCTCTCTGATCTCTCAGTGTGTTTATCTCTCTCTGATCTCTCGGTGTGTTTATCTCCCTCTCTGATATCTCGGTGTGTTTATCTCTCTCTCTGATCTCTCGGTGTGTTTATCTCTCTGGTCTCTCAGTGTGTTTATCTCTCTCTCTGATCTCTCGATGTGTTTATCTCTCTCTCTGATATCTCAGTGTGTTTATCTCTCTCTGATCTCTCAGTGTGTTTATCTCTCTCTGATATCTCAGTGTGTTTATCTCTCTCTGATCTCTCGGTGTGTTTATCTCTCTCTCTGATCTCTCAGTGTGTTTATATCTCTCTGATCTCTCAGTGTGTTTATCTCTCTCTGATCTCTCGGTGTGTTTATCTCTCTCTCTGATCTCTCAGTGCGTTTATATCTCTCTCTGATCTCTCAGTGTGTTTATCTCACTCTGTCTCTCTGATTTCTCAGTGTGTTTATCTCTCTCTGATCTCTAGGTGTGTTTATCTCTCTCTCTAATCTCTCAGTTTGTTTATCTCTCTCTCTCTCTGATCTCTCGGTATGTTTATCTCACTCTCTCTCTCAGATCTCTCGGCGTGTTTATCCCTCTCTCTCTGATCTCTCGGTGTGTTTATCTCTCTCTCTCTCAGATCTCTCGGCCTGTTTATCTCTCTCTCTCTCTCTCTCTGATTTCTCGGTGTGTTTATCTCTCTCTCTGATCTCTCAGTTTGTTTCTCTCTCTCTCTCTCTGATCTCTCAGTGTGTTTGTTTCTCTCTCTGATTTCTCAGTGTGTTTATCTCTCTCTGATCTCTCGGCGTGTTTATCTCACTCTCTCTCTCAGATCTCTCGGCGTGTTTATCCCTCTCTCTCTGATCTCTCGGTGTGTTTATCTCTCTCTCTCTCAGATCTCTCGGCCTGTTTATCTCTCTCTCTCTCTCTCTGATCTCTCAGTGTGTTTATCTCTCTCTCTGATCTCTCAGTGTGTTTATCTCTCTCTGATCTCTCGGTGTGTTTATCTCTCTCTCTGATCTCTCAGTGTGTTTATCTCTCTCTCTCTCAGATCTCTCGGCCTGTTTATCTCTCTCTCTCTCTCTCTGATCTCTCAGTGTGTTTATCTCTCTCTCTGATCTCTCAGTGTGTTTATCTCTCTCTCTGATCTCTCAGTGTGTTTATCTCTCTCTGATCTCTCGGTGTGTTTATCTCTCTCTCTGATCTCTCAGTGTGTTTATCTCTCTCTCTGATCTCTCGGTGTGTTTATCTCTGTCTCTGATCTCTCAGTGCGTTTATATCTCTCTGATCTCTCAGTGTGTTTATCTCTCTCTCTGATCTCTCGGTGTGTTTATCTCTCTCTGATCTCTCAGTGTGTTTATCTCTCTCTGATCTCTCAGTGTGTTTATCTCTCTCTCTGATCTCTCGGCGTGTTTATCTCACTCTCTCTCTCTGATCTCTTGGTGTGTTTATCGCTCTCTCTCTCAGATCTCGGCCTGTTTATCTCTCTCTCTCTCTCTCTGATTTCTCAGTGTGTTTATCTCTCTCTGATCTCTCGGTGTGTTTATCTCTCTCTCTGATCTCTCGGTGTGTTTATCTCTCTGATCTCTCGGTGTGTTTATCTCTCTTTGATCTCTCAGTGTGTTTATCTCTCTCTCTGATATCTCGGTGTGTTGATCTCTCTCTCTGATCTCTCAGTGTGTTTATCTCTCTCTGATCTCTCAGTGTGTTTATCTCTCTCTCTGATCTCTCGGTGTGTTTATCTCTCTGATCTCTCGGTGTGTTTATCTCTCTCTCTGATCTCTCGGTGTGTTTATCTCCCTCTCTGATCTCTCGGTGTGTTTATCTCTCTGATCTCTCAGTGTGTTTATCTCTCTCTCTGATCTCTCGGTGTGTTTATCTCTCTGATCTCTCGGTGTGTTTATCTCTCTCTCTGATCTCTCGGTGTGTTTATCTCCCTCTCTGATATCTCAGTGTGTTTATCTCTCTCTCTGATCTCTCGGTGTGTTTATCTCTCTGATCTCTCAGTGTGTTTATCTCTCTCTCTGATCTCTCGGTGTGTTTATCTCTCTGATCTCTCGGTGTGTTTATCTCTCTCTCTGATCTCTCGGTGTGTTTATCTCCCTCTCTGATCTCTCGGTGTGTTTATCTCTCTGGTCTCTCAGTGTGTTTATCTCTCTCTGATCTCTCAGTGTGTTTATCTCTCTGATCTCTCAGTGTGTTTATCTCTCTCTCTGATCTCTCAGTGTGTTTATCTCTCTCTGATCTTTCGGTGTGTTTATGTCTCTCTCTGATCTCTCAGTGTGTTTATCTCTCTCTGATCTCTCGATGTGTTTATCTCTCTCTCTGATATCTCAGTGTGTTTATCTCTCTCTGATCTCTCGGTGTGTTTATCTCTCTCTCTGATCTCTCAGTGTGTTTATATCTCTCTGATCTCTCAGTGTGTTTATCTCTCTCTGATCTCTCGGTGTGTTTATCTCTCTCTCTGATCTCTCAGTGCGTTTATATCTCTCTCTGATCTCTCAGTGTGTTTATCTCTCTCTGATCTCTCGATGTGTTTATCTCTCTCTCTGATATCTCAGTGTGTTTATCTCTCTCTGATCTCTCGGTGTGTTTATCTCTCTCTCTGATCTCTCAGTGTGTTTATATCTCTCTGATCTCTCAGTGTGTTTATCTCTCTCTGATCTCTCGGTGTGTTTATCTCTCTCTCTGATCTCTCAGTGTGTTTATCTCTCTCTGATCTCTCGGTGTGTTTATCTCTCTCTCTGATCTCTCAGTGATTTTATATCTCTCTCTGATCTCTCAGTGTGTTTATCTCACTCTGTCTCTCTGATTTCTCAGTGTGTTTATCTCTCTCTGATCTCTGGGTGTGTTTATCTCTCTCTCTGATCTCTCGGTGTGTTTATCTCTCTCTCTGATCTCTCAGTGCGTTTATATCTCTCTGATCTCTCAGTGTGTTTATCTCTCTCTCTGATCTCTCGGTGTGTTTATCTCTCTCTGATCTCTCAGTGTGTTTATCTCTCTCTCAGATCTCTCGGCCTGTTTATCTCTCTCTCTCTCTCAGATTTCTCAGTGTGTTTATCTCTCTCTGATCTCTGTGTGTGTTTATCTCTCTCTCTGATTTCTCAGTGTGTTTATCTCTCTCTGATCTCTCAGTGTGTTTATCTCTCTCTCTGATCTCTCGGCGTGTTTATCTCACTCTCTCTCAGATCTCTCGGTGTGTTTATCTCTCTCTCTCTCTCTGATTTCTCAGTGTGTTTATCTCTCTCTGATCTCTGGGTGTATCTCTCTCTCTGATCTCTCAGTGTGTTTATCTCTCTCTGATCTCTCAGTGTGTTTATCGCTCTCTCTCTCAGATCTCACGGCCTGTTTATCTCTCTCTCTCTCTCTCTCATTTCTCAGTGTGTTTATCTCTCTCTGATCTCTCGGTGTGTTTATCTCTCTCTCTCTGATCTCTCAGTGTGTTTATCTCTCTCTCTGATCTCTCAGTGTGTTTATCTCTCTCTGATCTCTCAGTGTGTTTTTCTCTCTCTGATCTCTCAGTGTGTTTATCTCTCTCTGATCTCTCGGTGTGTTTTTCTCTCTCTCTGAGCTCTCAGTGTGTTTATCTCTCTCTGATCTCTCGGTGTGTTTATCTCTCTCTGATCTCTCGGTGTGTTTATCTCTCTCTGATCTCTCGGTGTGTTTATCTCTCTCTCTCTGATCTCTCAGTGTGTTTATCACTCTCTCTGATCTCTCAGTGTGTTTATCTCTCTCTGATCTCTCAGTGTGTTTTTCTCTCTCTGATCTCTCAGTGTGTTTATCTCTCTCTGATCTCTCGGTGTGTTTTTCTCTCTCTCTGAGCTCTCAGTGTGTTTATCTCTCTCTGATCTCTCGGTGTGTTAATCTCTCTCTCTGATCTCAGTGTGTTTATCTCTCTCTGATCTCTCAGTGTGTTTATCTCTCTCTGATATCACAGTCTGTTTATCTCTCTCTGATATCTCGGTGTGTTGATCTCTCTCCCTGATCTCTCAGTGTGTTTATCTCTCTCTCTGATCTCTCAGTGTGTTTATCTCTCTCTCTGATCTCTCAGTGTGTTTATCTCTCTCTCTGGTCTCTCGGTGTGTTTATCTCTCTCTGATCTCTCAGTGCGTTTATCTCTCTCTCTGATCTCTCAGTGTGTTTATCTCCCTCTGATCTCTCAGTGCATTTATCTCTCTCTCTGATCTCTCAGTGTGTTTATCTCTCTCTCTGATCTCTCAGTGTGTTTATCTCTCTCTCTGATCTCTCAGTGTGTTTATCTCTCTCTGATCTCTTGGTGTGTTTATCGCTCTCTCTGATCTCTCAGTGTGTTTATCTCTCTCTGATCTCTCAGTGTGTTTATCTCTCTCTCTGATATCTCGGTGTGTTTATCTCTCTCTCTGATCTCTCGGTGTGTTGATCTCTCTCTCTGATATCTCGGTGTGTTGATCTCTCTCTCTGATCTCTCAGTGTGTTTATCTCTCTCTGATCTCTCAGTGTGTTTATCTCTCTCTGATATCTCAGTGTGTTTATCTCTCTCTGATCTCTCAGTGTGTTTATCTCTCTCTCTGATCTCTCGGTGTGTTTATCTCTCTGATCTCTCGGTGTGTTTATCTCTCTCTCTGATCTCTCGGTGTGTTTATCTCTCTCTCTGATCTCTCAGTGTGTTTATCTCT
Source organism: Heterodontus francisci (assembly GCF_036365525.1). Classification (NCBI taxonomy): domain Eukaryota; kingdom Metazoa; phylum Chordata; class Chondrichthyes; order Heterodontiformes; family Heterodontidae; genus Heterodontus; species Heterodontus francisci. Next base: position 113,116,918 of record NC_090380.1, read on the forward strand.
CTCTGATCTCTCAGTGTGTTTATCTCTCTCTGATCGCTCAGTGTGTTTATCTCTCTCTGATCTTTCGGTGTGTTTATCTCTCTCTCTGATCTCTCTGTGTGTTTATCTCTCTCTGATCTTTCGGTGTGTTTATCTCTCTCTCTGATCTCTCAGTGTGTTTATCTCTCTCTGATCTCTCGGTGTGTTTATCTCTCTCTGATCTCTCAGTGTGTTTATCTCTCTCTGATCTTTCGGTGTGTTTATCTCTCTCTCTGATCTCTCGTTGTGTTTATCTCTCTCTCTGATCTCTCGGTGTGTTTATCTCTCTCTGATCTCTCGATGTGTTTATCTCTCTCTCTGATATCTCAGTGTGTTTATCTCTCTCTGATCTCTCAGTGTGTTAATCTCTCTCTGATCTCTCGATGTGTTTATCTCTCTCTCTGATATCTCAGTGTGTTTATCTCTCTCTGATCTCTCGGTGTGTTTATCTCTCTCTCTGATCTCTCGGTGTGTTTATCTCTCTCTGATCTCTCGATGTGTTTATCTCTCTCTCTGATCTCTCGGTGTGTTTATCTCTCTCTCTGATATCTCGGTGTGTTGATCTCTCTCTCTGATCTCTCAGTGTGTTTATCTCTCTGATCTCTCGGTGTGTTTTTCTCTCTCTCTGAGCTCTCAGTGTGTTTATCTCTCTCTGATCTCTCGGTGTGTTTATCTCTCTCTGATCTCTCGGTGTGTTTATCTCTCTCTGATCTCTCGGTGTGTTTATCTCTCTCTCTCTGATCTCTCAGTGTGTTTATCACTCTCTCTGATCTCTCAGTGTGTTTATCTCTCTCTGATCTCTCAGTGTGTTTTTCTCTCTCTGATCTCTCAGTGTGTTTATCTCTCTCTGATCTCTCGGTGTGTTTTTCTCTCTCTCTGAGCTCTCAGTGTGTTTATCTCTCTCTGATCTCTCGGTGTGTTAATCTCTCTCTCTGATCTCAGTGTGTTTATCTCTCTCTGATCTCTCAGTGTGTTTATCTCTCTCTGATATCACAGTCTGTTTATCTCTCTCTGATATCTCGGTGTGTTGATCTCTCTCCCTGATCTCTCAGTGTGTTTATCTCTCTCTCTGATCTCTCAGTGTGTTTATCTCTCTCTCTGATCTCTCAGTGTGTTTATCTCTCTCTCTGGTCTCTCGGTGTGTTTATCTCTCTCTGATCTCTCAGTGCGTTTATCTCTCTCTCTGATCTCTCAGTGTGTTTATCTCCCTCTGATCTCTCAGTGCATTTATCTCTCTCTCTGATCTCTCAGTGTGTTTATCTCTCTCTCTGATCTCTCAGTGTGTTTATCTCTCTCTCTGATCTCTCAGTGTGTTTATCTCTCTCTGATCTCTTGGTGTGTTTATCGCTCTCTCTGATCTCTCAGTGTGTTTATCTCTCTCTGATCTCTCAGTGTGTTTATCTCTCTCTCTGATATCTCGGTGTGTTTATCTCTCTCTCTGATCTCTCGGTGTGTTGATCTCTCTCTCTGATATCTCGGTGTGTTGATCTCTCTCTCTGATCTCTCAGTGTGTTTATCTCTCTCTGATCTCTCAGTGTGTTTATCTCTCTCTGATCTTTCGGTGTGTTTATCTCTCTCTCTGATCTCTCTGTGTGTTTATCTCTCTCTGATCTTTCGGTGTGTTTATCTCTCTCTCTGATCTCTCAGTGTGTTTATCTCTCTCTGATCTCTCGGTGTGTTTATCTCTCTCTGATCTCTCAGTGTGTTTATCTCTCTCTGATCTTTCGGTGTGTTTATCTCTCTCTCTGATCTCTCGTTGTGTTTATCTCTCTCTCTGATCTCTCGGTGTGTTTATCTCTCTCTGATCTCTCGATGTGTTTATCTCTCTCTCTGATATCTCAGTGTGTTTATCTCTCTCTGATCTCTCAGTGTGTTAATCTCTCTCTGATCTCTCGATGTGTTTATCTCTCTCTCTGATATCTCAGTGTGTTTATCTCTCTCTGATCTCTCGGTGTGTTTATCTCTCTCTCTGATCTCTCGGTGTGTTTATCTCTCTCTGATCTCTCGATGTGTTTATCTCTCTCTCTGATCTCTCGGTGTGTTTATCTCTCTCTCTGATATCTCGGTGTGTTGATCTCTCTCTCTGATCTCTCAGTGTGTTTATCTCTCTGATCTCTCAGTGTGTTTATCTCTCTCTCTGATCTCTCGGTGTGTTTATCTCTCTGATCTCTCAGTGTGTTTATCTCTCTGATCTTTCGGTGTGTTTATCTCTCTCTCTGATCTCTCAGTGTGTTTATCTCTCTCTGATCTCTCGATGTGTTTATCTCTCCCTCTGATATCTCAGTGTGTTTATCTCTCTCTGATCTCTCGGTGTGTTTATCTCTCTCTCTGATCTCTCAGTGCGTTTATATCTCTCTCTGATCTCTCAGTGTGTTTATCTCACTCTGTCTCTCTGATCTCTCAATGTGTTTATCTCTCTCTGATCTCTGGGTGTGTTTATCTCTCTCTCTGATCTCTCAGTGTGTTTATCTCTCACTGATCTCTCGGCGTGTTTATCTCACTCTCTCTCTCTGATCTCTCAGTGTGTTTATCTCTCTCTCTCTCAGATCTCTCGGCGTGTTTATCCCTCTCTCTCTGATCTCTCGGTGTGTTTATCTCTCTCTCTCTCAGATCTCTCGGCCTGTTTATCTCTCTCTCTCTCTCTGATTTCTCAGTGTGTTTATCTCTCTCTGATCTCTAGGTGTGTTTATCTCTCTCTCTAATCTCTCAGTTTGTTTATCTCTCTCTCTCTCTGATCTCTCGGTGTGTTTATCTCTCTCTGATCTCTCGGTATGTTTATCTCTCTCTCTGATCTCTCGGTGTGTTTATCTCTCTCTGATCTCTCGGTATGTTTATCTCTCTCTCTGATCTCTCAGTGTGTTGATCTCTCCCTGATCTCTCGGTGTGTTTATCTCTCTCTCTGATCTCTCAGTGCGTTTATCTCTCTCTGATCTCTCGGCGTGTTTATCTCTCTCTCTCTCAGATCTCTCTGTGTGTTTATCTCTATTTCTCTCAGATCTCTCGGCCTGTTTATCTCTCTCTTTCTCTCTGATTTCTCAGTGTGTTTATCTCTGATCTCTCGGTGTGTTTATCTCTCTCTCTAATCTCTCAGTTTGTTTATCTCCCTCTCTCCCTGATCTCTCGGTGTGTTTATCTCTCTCTGATCTCTCGGTATCTTTATCTCTCTCTCTGATCTCTCGGTGTATTTATCTCTCTCTGATCTCTCGGTATGTTTATCTCTCTCTCTGATCACTCAGTGTGTTGATCTCTCTCTGATCTCTCGGTGTGTTTATCTCTCTCTCTCATCTCTCATTGTGTTTATCTCTCTCTGATCTCTCAGTGTGTTTATCTCTCTCTCTGATCTCTCAGTGTGTTTATCTCTCTCTGATCTCTCAGTGTGTTTATCTCTCTCTCTGATATCTCGGTGTGTTGATCTCTCTCTCTGATCTCTCAGTGTGTTTATCTCTCTCTGATCTCTCAGTGTGTTTATCTCTCTCTCTGATCTCTCGGTGTGTTTATCTCTCTGATCTCTCGGTGTGTTTATCTCTCTCTCTGATCTCTCGGTGTGTTTATCTCCCTCTCTGATCTCTCGGTGTGTTTATCTCTCTGATCTCTCAGTGTGTTTATCTCTCTCTCTGATCTCTCGGTGTGTTTATCTCTCTGATCTCTCGGTGTGTTTATCTCTCTCTCTGATCTCTCGGTGTGTTTATCTCCCTCTCTGATATCTCAGTGTGTTTATCTCTCTCTCTGATCTCTCGGTGTGTTTATCTCTCTGATCTCTCAGTGTGTTTATCTCGCTCTCTGATCTCTCGGTGTGTTTATCTCTCTGATCTCTCGGTGTGTTTATCTCTCTCTCTGATCTCTCGGTGTGTTTATCTCCCTCTCTGATCTCTCGGTGTGTTTATCTCTCTGGTCTCTCAGTGTGTTTATCTCTCTCTGATCTCTCAGTGTGTTTATCTCTCTGATCTCTCAGTGTGTTTATCTCTCTCTCTGATCTCTCAGTGTGTTTATCTCTCTCTGATCTTTCGGTGTGTTTATGTCTCTCTCTGATCTCTCAGTGTGTTTATCTCTCTCTGATCTCTCGATGTGTTTATCTCTCTCTCTGATATCTCAGTGTGTTTATCTCTCTCTGATCTCTCGGTGTGTTTATCTCTCTCTCTGATCTCTCAGTGTGTTTATATCTCTCTGATCTCTCAGTGTGTTTATCTCTCTCTGATCTCTCGGTGTGTTTATCTCTCTCTCTGATCTCTCAGTGCGTTTATATCTCTCTCTGATCTCTCAGTGTGTTTATCTCTCTCTGATCTCTCGATGTGTTTATCTCTCTCTCTGATATCTCAGTGTGTTTATCTCTCTCTGATCTCTCGGTGTGTTTATCTCTCTCTCTGATCTCTCAGTGTGTTTATATCTCTCTGATCTCTCAGTGTGTTTATCTCTCTCTGATCTCTCGGTGTGTTTATCTCTCTCTCTGATCTCTCAGTGTGTTTATCTCTCTCTGATCTCTCGGTGTGTTTATCTCTCTCTCTGATCTCTCAGTGATTTTATATCTCTCTCTGATCTCTCAGTGTGTTTATCTCACTCTGTCTCTCTGATTTCTCAGTGTGTTTATCTCTCTCTGATCTCTGGGTGTGTTTATCTCTCTCTCTGATCTCTCGGTGTGTTTATCTCTCTCTCTGATCTCTCAGTGCGTTTATATCTCTCTGATCTCTCAGTGTGTTTATCTCTCTCTCTGATCTCTCGGTGTGTTTATCTCTCTCTGATCTCTCAGTGTGTTTATCTCTCTCTCAGATCTCTCGGCCTGTTTATCTCTCTCTCTCTCTCAGATTTCTCAGTGTGTTTATCTCTCTCTGATCTCTGTGTGTGTTTATCTCTCTCTCTGATTTCTCAGTGTGTTTATCTCTCTCTGATCTCTCAGTGTGTTTATCTCTCTCTCTGATCTCTCGGCGTGTTTATCTCACTCTCTCTCAGATCTCTCGGTGTGTTTATCTCTCTCTCTCTCTCTGATTTCTCAGTGTGTTTATCTCTCTCTGATCTCTGGGTGTATCTCTCTCTCTGATCTCTCAGTGTGTTTATCTCTCTCTGATCTCTCAGTGTGTTTATCGCTCTCTCTCTCAGATCTCACGGCCTGTTTATCTCTCTCTCTCTCTCTCTCATTTCTCAGTGTGTTTATCTCTCTCTGATCTCTCGGTGTGTTTATCTCTCTCTCTCTGATCTCTCAGTGTGTTTATCTCTCTCTCTGATCTCTCAGTGTGTTTATCTCTCTCTGATCTCTCAGTGTGTTTTTCTCTCTCTGATCTCTCAGTGTGTTTATCTCTCTCTGATCTCTCGGTGTGTTTTTCTCTCTCTCTGAGCTCTCAGTGTGTTTATCTCTCTCTGATCTCTCGGTGTGTTTATCTCTCTCTGATCTCTCGGTGTGTTTATCTCTCTCTCTCTGATCTCTCAGTGTGTTTATCACTCTCTCTGATCTCTCAGTGTGTTTATCTCTCTCTGATCTCTCAGTGTGTTTTTCTCTCTCTGATCTCTCAGTGTGTTTATCTCTCTCTGATCTCTCGGTGTGTTTTTCTCTCTCTCTGAGCTCTCAGTGTGTTTATCTCTCTCTGATCTCTCGGTGTGTTAATCTCTCTCTCTGATCTCAGTGTGTTTATCTCTCTCTGATCTCTCAGTGTGTTTATCTCTCTCTGATATCACAGTCTGTTTATCTCTCTCTGATATCTCGGTGTGTTGATCTCTCTCCCTGATCTCTCAGTGTGTTTATCTCTCTCTCTGATCTCTCAGTGTGTTTATCTCTCTCTCTGATCTCTCAGTGTGTTTATCTCTCTCTCTGGTCTCTCGGTGTGTTTATCTCTCTCTGATCTCTCAGTGCGTTTATCTCTCTCTCTGATCTCTCAGTGTGTTTATCTCCCTCTGATCTCTCAGTGCATTTATCTCTCTCTCTGATCTCTCAGTGTGTTTATCTCTCTCTCTGATCTCTCGGTGTGTTTATCTCTCTCTCTGATCTCTCAGTGTGTTTATCTCTCTCTGATCTCTTGGTGTGTTTATCGCTCTCTCTGATCTCTCAGTGTGTTTATCTCTCTCTGATCTCTCAGTGTGTTTATCTCTCTCTCTGATACCTCGGTGTGTTTATCTCTCTCTCTGATCTCTCGGTGTGTTGATCTCTCTCTCTGATATCTCGGTGTGTTGATCTCTCTCTCTGATCTCTCAGTGTGTTTATCTCTCTCTGATCTCTCAGTGTGTTTATCTCTCTCTGATATCTCAGTGTGTTTATCTCTCTCTGATCTCTCAGTGTGTTTATCTCTCTCTCTGATCTCTCGGTGTGTTTATCTCTCTGATCTCTCGGTGTGTTTATCTCTCTCTCTGATCTCTCGGTGTGTTTATCTCTCTCTCTGATCTCTCAGTGTGTTTATCTCTCTCTGATCTCTCAGTGTGTTTATCTCTCTCTGATCTCTCAGTGTGTTTATCTCTCTCTGATCTTTCGGTGTGTTTATCTCTCTCTCTGATCTCTCTGTGTGTTTATCTCTCTCTGATCTTTCGGTGTGTTTATCTCTCTCTCTGATCTCTCAGTGTGTTTATCTCTCTCTGATCTCTCGGTGTGTTTATCTCTCTCTGATCTCTCAGTGTGTTTATCTCTCTCTGATCTTTCGGTGTGTTTATCTCTCTCTCTGATCTCTCGTTGTGTTTATCTCTCTCTCTGATCTCTCGGTGTGTTTATCTCTCTCTGATCTCTCGATGTGTTTATCTCTCTCTCTGATATCTCAGTGTGTTTATCTCTCTCTGATCTCTCAGTGTGTTAATCTCTCTCTGATCTCTCGATGTGTTTATCTCTCTCTCTGATATCTCAGTGTGTTTATCTCTCTCTGATCTCTCGGTGTGTTTATCTCTCTCTCTGATCTCTCGGTGTGTTTATCTCTCTCTGATCTCTCGATGTGTTTATCTCTCTCTCTGATCTCTCGGTGTGTTTATCTCTCTCTCTGATATCTCGGTGTGTTGATCTCTCTCTCTGATCTCTCAGTGTGTTTATCTCTCTGATCTCTCGGTGTGTTTTTCTCTCTCTCTGAGCTCTCAGTGTGTTTATCTCTCTCTGATCTCTCGGTGTGTTTATCTCTCTCTGATCTCTCGGTGTGTTTATCTCTCTCTGATCTCTCGGTGTGTTTATCTCTCTCTCTCTGATCTCTCAGTGTGTTTATCACTCTCTCTGATCTCTCAGTGTGTTTATCTCTCTCTGATCTCTCGATGTGTTTATCTCTCTCTCTGATATCTCAGTGTGTTTATCTCTCTCTGATCTCTCGGTGTGTTTATCTCTCTCTCTGATCTCTCAGTGTGTTTATATCTCTCTGATCTCTCAGTGTGTTTATCTCTCTCTGATCTCTCGGTGTGTTTATCTCTCTCTCTGATCTCTCAGTGCGTTTATATCTCTCTCTGATCTCTCAGTGTGTTTATCTCTCTCTGATCTCTCGATGTGTTTATCTCTCTCTCTGATATCTCAGTGTGTTTATCTCTCTCTGATCTCTCGGTGTGTTTATCTCTCTCTCTGATCTCTCAGTGTGTTTATATCTCTCTGATCTCTCAGTGTGTTTATCTCTCTCTGATCTCTCGGTGTGTTTATCTCTCTCTCTGATCTCTCAGTGTGTTTATCTCTCTCTGATCTCTCGGTGTGTTTATCTCTCTCTCTGATCTCTCAGTGATTTTATATCTCTCTCTGATCTCTCAGTGTGTTTATCTCACTCTGTCTCTCTGATTTCTCAGTGTGTTTATCTCTCTCTGATCTCTGGGTGTGTTTATCTCTCTCTCTGATCTCTCGGTGTGTTTATCTCTCTCTCTGATCTCTCAGTGCGTTTATATCTCTCTGATCTCTCAGTGTGTTTATCTCTCTCTCTGATCTCTCGGTGTGTTTATCTCTCTCTGATCTCTCAGTGTGTTTATCTCTCTCTCAGATCTCTCGGCCTGTTTATCTCTCTCTCTCTCTCAGATTTCTCAGTGTGTTTATCTCTCTCTGATCTCTGTGTGTGTTTATCTCTCTCTCTGATTTCTCAGTGTGTTTATCTCTCTCTGATCTCTCAGTGTGTTTATCTCTCTCTCTGATCTCTCGGCGTGTTTATCTCACTCTCTCTCAGATCTCTCGGTGTGTTTATCTCTCTCTCTCTCTCTGATTTCTCAGTGTGTTTATCTCTCTCTGATCTCTGGGTGTATCTCTCTCTCTGATCTCTCAGTGTGTTTATCTCTCTCTGATCTCTCAGTGTGTTTATCGCTCTCTCTCTCAGATCTCACGGCCTGTTTATCTCTCTCTCTCTCTCTCTCATTTCTCAGTGTGTTTATCTCTCTCTGATCTCTCGGTGTGTTTATCTCTCTCTCTCTGATCTCTCAGTGTGTTTATCTCTCTCTCTGATCTCTCAGTGTGTTTATCTCTCTCTGATCTCTCAGTGTGTTTTTCTCTCTCTGATCTCTCAGTGTGTTTATCTCTCTCTGATCTCTCGGTGTGTTTTTCTCTCTCTCTGAGCTCTCAGTGTGTTTATCTCTCTCTGATCTCTCGGTGTGTTTATCTCTCTCTGATCTCTCGGTGTGTTTATCTCTCTCTCTCTGATCTCTCAGTGTGTTTATCACTCTCTCTGATCTCTCAGTGTGTTTATCTCTCTCTGATCTCTCAGTGTGTTTTTCTCTCTCTGATCTCTCAGTGTGTTTATCTCTCTCTGATCTCTCGGTGTGTTTTTCTCTCTCTCTGAGCTCTCAGTGTGTTTATCTCTCTCTGATCTCTCGGTGTGTTAATCTCTCTCTCTGATCTCAGTGTGTTTATCTCTCTCTGATCTCTCAGTGTGTTTATCTCTCTCTGATATCACAGTCTGTTTATCTCTCTCTGATATCTCGGTGTGTTGATCTCTCTCCCTGATCTCTCAGTGTGTTTATCTCTCTCTCTGATCTCTCAGTGTGTTTATCTCTCTCTCTGATCTCTCAGTGTGTTTATCTCTCTCTCTGGTCTCTCGGTGTGTTTATCTCTCTCTGATCTCTCAGTGCGTTTATCTCTCTCTCTGATCTCTCAGTGTGTTTATCTCCCTCTGATCTCTCAGTGCATTTATCTCTCTCTCTGATCTCTCAGTGTGTTTATCTCTCTCTCTGATCTCTCAGTGTGTTTATCTCTCTCTCTGATCTCTCAGTGTGTTTATCTCTCTCTGATCTCTTGGTGTGTTTATCGCTCTCTCTGATCTCTCAGTGTGTTTATCTCTCTCTGATCTCTCAGTGTGTTTATCTCTCTCTCTGATACCTCGGTGTGTTTATCTCTCTCTCTGATCTCTCGGTGTGTTGATCTCTCTCTCTGATATCTCGGTGTGTTGATCTCTCTCTCTGATCTCTCAGTGTGTTTATCTCTCTCTGATCTCTCAGTGTGTTTATCTCTCTCTGATATCTCAGTGTGTTTATCTCTCTCTGATCTCTCAGTGTGTTTATCTCTCTCTCTGATCTCTCGGTGTGTTTATCTCTCTGATCTCTCGGTGTGTTTATCTCTCTCTCTGATCTCTCGGTGTGTTTATCTCTCTCTCTGATCTCTCAGTGTGTTTATCTCTCTCTGATCTCTCAGTGTGTTTATCTCTCTCTGATCTCTCAGTGTGTTTATCTCTCTCTGATCTTTCGGTGTGTTTATCTCTCTCTCTGATCTCTCTGTGTGTTTATCTCTCTCTGATCTTTCGGTGTGTTTATCTCTCTCTCTGATCTCTCAGTGTGTTTATCTCTCTCTGATCTTTCGGTGTGTTTATCTCTCTCTCTGATCTCTCGTTGTGTTTATCTCTCTCTCTGATCTCTCGGTGTGTTTATCTCTCTCTGATCTCTCGATGTGTTTATCTCTCTCTCTGATATCTCAGTGTGTTTATCTCTCTCTGATCTCTCAGTGTGTTAATCTCTCTCTGATCTCTCGATGTGTTTATCTCTCTCTCTGATATCTCAGTGTGTTTATCTCTCTCTGATCTCTCGGTGTGTTTATCTCTCTCTCTGATCTCTCGGTGTGTTTATCTCTCTCTGATCTCTCGATGTGTTTATCTCTCTCTCTGATCTCTCGGTGTGTTTATCTCTCTCTCTGATATCTCGGTGTGTTGATCTCTCTCTCTGATCTCTCAGTGTGTTTATCTCTCTGATCTCTCGGTGTGTTTTTCTCTCTCTCTGAGCTCTCAGTGTGTTTATCTCTCTCTGATCTCTCGGTGTGTTTATCTCTCTCTGATCTCTCGGTGTGTTTATCTCTCTCTGATCTCTCGGTGTGTTTATCTCTCTCTCTCTGATCTCTCAGTGTGTTTATCACTCTCTCTGATCTCTCAGTGTGTTTATCTCTCTCTGATCTCTCAGTGTGTTTTTCTCTCTCTGATCTCTCAGTGTGTTTATCTCTCTCTGATCTCTCGGTGTGTTTTTCTCTCTCTCTGAGCTCTCAGTGTGTTTATCTCTCTCTGATCTCTCGGTGTGTTAATCTCTCTCTCTGATCTCAGTGTGTTTATCTCTCTCTGATCTCTCAGTGTGTTTATCTCTCTCTGATATCACAGTCTGTTTATCTCTCTCTGATATCTCGGTGTGTTGATCTCTCTCCCTGATCTCTCAGTGTGTTTATCTCTCTCTCTGATCTCTCAGTGTGTTTATCTCTCTCTCTGATCTCTCAGTGTGTTTATCTCTCTCTCTGGTCTCTCGGTGTGTTTATCTCTCTCTGATCTCTCAGTGCGTTTATCTCTCTCTCTGATCTCTCAGTGTGTTTATCTCCCTCTGATCTTTCAGTGCATTTATCTCTCTCTCTGATCTCTCAGTGTGTTTATCTCTCTCTCTGATCTCTCAGTGTGTTTATCTCTCTCACTGATCTCTCAGTGTGTTTATCTCTCTCTGATCTCTTGGTGTGTTTATCGCTCTCTCTGATCTCTCAGTGTGTTTATCTCTCTCTGATCTCTCAGTGTGTTTATCTCTCTCTCTGATATCTCGGTGTGTTTATCTCTCTCTCTGATCTCTCGGTGTGTTGATCTCTCTCTCTGATATCTCGGTGTGTTGATCTCTCTCTCTGATCTCTCAGTGTGTTTATCTCTCTCTGATCTCTCAGTGTGTTTATCTCTCTCTGATATCTCAGTGTGTTTATCTCTCTCTGATCTCTCAGTGTGTTTATCTCTCTCTCTGATCTCTCGGTGTGTTTATCTCTCTGATCTCTCGGTGTGTTTATCTCTCTCTCTGATCTCTCGGTGTGTTTATCTCTCTCTCTGATCTCTCAGTGTGTTTATCTCTCTCTGATCTCTCAGTGTGTTTATCTCTCTCTGATCTCTCAGTGTGTTTATCTCTCTCTGATCTTTCGGTGTGTTTATCTCTCTCTCTGATCTCTCTGTGTGTTTATCTCTCTCTGATCTTTCGGTGTGTTTATCTCTCTCTCTGATCTCTCAGTGTGTTTATCTCTCTCTGATCTCTCGGTGTGTTTATCTCTCTCTGATCTCTCAGTGTGTTTATCTCTCTCTGATCTTTCGGTGTGTTTATCTCTCTCTCTGATCTCTCGTTGTGTTTATCTCTCTCTCTGATCTCTCGGTGTGTTTATCTCTCTCTGATCTCTCGATGTGTTTATCTCTCTCTCTGATATCTCAGTGTGTTTATCTCTCTCTGATCTCTCAGTGTGTTAATCTCTCTCTGATCTCTCGATGTGTTTATCTCTCTCTCTGATATCTCAGTGTGTTTATCTCTCTCTGATCTCTCGGTGTGTTTATCTCTCTCTCTGATCTCTCGGTGTGTTTATCTCTCTCTGATCTCTCGATGTGTTTATCTCTCTCTCTGATCTCTCGGTGTGTTTATCTCTCTCTCTGATATCTCGGTGTGTTGATCTCTCTCTCTGATCTCTCAGTGTGTTTATCTCTCTGATCTCTCAGTGTGTTTATCTCTCTCTCTGATCTCTCGGTGTGTTTATCTCTCTGATCTCTCAGTGTGTTTATCTCTCTGATCTTTCGGTGTGTTTATCTCTCTCTCTGATCTCTCAGTGTGTTTATCTCTCTCTGATCTCTCGATGTGTTTATCTCTCTCTCTGATATCTCAGTGTGTTTATCTCTCTCTGATCTCTCGGTGTGTTTATCTCTCTCTCTGATCTCTCAGTGCGTTTATATCTCTCTCTGATCTCTCAGTGTGTTTATCTCACTCTGTCTCTCTGATCTCTCAATGTGTTTATCTCTCTCTGATCTCTGGGTGTGTTTATCTCTCTCTCTGATCTCTCAGTGTGTTTATCTCTCACTGATCTCTCGGCGTGTTTATCTCACTCTCTCTGTCTGATCTCTCAGTGTGTTTATCTCTCTCTCTCTCAGATCTCTCGGCGTGTTTATCCCTCTCTCTCTGATCTCTCGGTGTGTTTATCTCTCTCTCTCTCAGATCTCTCGGCCTGTTTATCTCTCTCTCTCTCTCTGATTTCTCAGTGTGTTTATCTCTCTCTGATCTCTAGGTGTGTTTATCTCTCTCTCTAATCTCTCAGTTTGTTTATCTCTCTCTCTCTCTGATCTCTCGGTGTGTTTATCTCTCTCTGATCTCTCGGTATGTTTATCTCTCTCTCTGATCTCTCGGTGTGTTTATCTCTCTCTGATCTCTCGGTATGTTTATCTCTCTCTCTGATCTCTCAGTGTGTTGATCTCTCCCTGATCTCTCGGTGTGTTTATCTCTCTCTCTGATCTCTCAGTGCGTTTATCTCTCTCTGATCTCTCGGCGTGTTTATCTCTCTCTCTCTCAGATCTCTCTGTGTGTTTATCTCTATTTCTCTCAGATCTCTCGGCCTGTTTATCTCTCTCTTTCTCTCTGATTTCTCAGTGTGTTTATCTCTGATCTCTCGGTGTGTTTATCTCTCTCTCTAATCTCTCAGTTTGTTTATCTCCCTCTCTCCCTGATCTCTCGGTGTGTTTATCTCTCTCTGATCTCTCGGTATCTTTATCTCTCTCTCTGATCTCTCGGTGTATTTATCTCTCTCTGATCTCTCGGTATGTTTATCTCTCTCTCTGATCACTCAGTGTGTTGATCTCTCTCTGATCTCTCGGTGTGTTTATCTCTCTCTCTCATCTCTCATTGTGTTTATCTCTCTCTGATCTCTCAGTGTGTTTATCTCTCTCTCTGATCTCTCAGTGTGTTTGTCTCTCTCTGATCTCTCGGCGTGTTTATCCCTCTCTCTCTGATCTCTCTGTGTGTTTATCTCTCTCTCTCTCTCTGATTTCTCAGTGTGTTTATCTCTCTCTGATCTCTGGGTGTGTCTCTTTCTCTCTGATTTCTCAGTGTGTTTATCTCTCTCTGATCTCTCGGTGTGTTTATCTCTCTCTCTAATCTCTCAGTTTGTTTATCTCTCTCTCTCTCTGATCTCTCGGTGTGTTTATCTCTCTCTGATCTCTCGGTATGTTTATCTCTCTCTCTGATCTCTCGGTGTGTTTATCTCTCTCTGATCTCTCGGTATGTTTATCTCTCTCTCTGATCTCTCAGTGTGTTTATCTCTCTCTGATCTCTCGGTGTGTTTATCTCTCTCTCTGATCTCTCATTGTGTTTATCTCTCTCTGATCTCTCTGTGTGTTTATCTCTCTCTCAGATCTCTCGGTGTGTTTGTCTCTCTCTCTCTCTGATTTCTCAGTGTGTTTATCTCTCTCTGATCTCTGGGTGTATCTCTCTCTCTGATCTCTCAGTGTGTTTATCTCTCTCTGATCTCTCAGTGTGTTTATCGCTCTCTCTCTCAGATCTCTCGGCCTGTTTATCGCTCTCTCTCTCTCTCTCATTTCTCAGTGTGTTTATCTCTCTCTGATCTCTCGGTGTGTTTATCTCTCTCTCTGATCTCTCAGTGTGTTTATCTCTCTCTCTGATCTCTCAGTGTGTTTATCTCTCTCTGATCTCTCAGTGTGTTTATCTCTCTCTGATATCACAGTGTGTTTATCTCTCTCTGATATCTCGGTGTGTTGATCTCTCTCTCTGATCTCTCAGTGTGTTTATCTCTCTCTGATCTCTCAGTGTGTTTTTCTCACTCTCTGATATTTCAGTGTGTTTATCTCTCTCTCTGATCTCTCAGTGTGTTTATCTCTCTCTGATCTCTCAGTGTGTTTATCTCTCTCTCTGATCTCCCGGTGTGTTTATCTCTCTCTGATCTCTCAGTGTGTTTATCTCTCTCTCTGATCTCTCAGTGTGTTTATCTCTCTCTGATCTCTCGGTGTGTTTATCTCTCTCTCTGATCTCTCAGTGTGTTTATCTCTCTCTGATCTCTCAGTGTGTTTATCTCTCTCTCTGATCTCTCAGTGTGTTTATCTCTCTCTGATCTCTCGGTGTGTTTATCTCTCTCTCTGATATCTCGGTGTGTTGATCTCTCTCTCTGATCTCTCAGTGTGTTTATCTCTCTCTGATCTCTCAGTGTGTTTATCTCTCTCTCTGATCTCTCGGTGTGTTTATCTCTCTGATCTCTCAGTGTGTTTATCTCTCTGATCTTTCGGTGTGTTTATCTCTCTCTCTGATCTCTCAGTGTGTTTATCTCTCTCTGATCTCTCGATGTGTTTATCTCTCTCTCTGATATCTCAGTGTGTTTATCTCTCTCTGATCTCTCGGTGTGTTTATCTCTCTCTCTGATCTCTCAGTGCGTTTATATCTCTCTCTGATCTCTCAGTGTGTTTATCTCACTCTGTCTCTCTGATCTCTCAATGTGTTTATCTCTCTCTGATCTCTGGGTGTGTTTATCTCTCTCTCTGATCTCTCAGTGTGTTTATCTCTCACTGATCTCTCGGCGTGTTTATCTCACTCTCTCTGTCTGATCTCTCAGTGTGTTTATCTCTCTCTCTCTCAGATCTCTCGGCGTGTTTATCCCTCTCTCTCTGATCTCTCGGTGTGTTTATCTCTCTCTCTCTCAGATCTCTCGGCCTGTTTATCTCTCTCTCTCTCTCTGATTTCTCAGTGTGTTTATCTCTCTCTGATCTCTAGGTGTGTTTATCTCTCTCTCTAATCTCTCAGTTTGTTTATCTCTCTCTCTCTCTGATCTCTCGGTGTGTTTATCTCTCTCTGATCTCTCGGTATGTTTATCTCTCTCTCTGATCTCTCGGTGTGTTTATCTCTCTCTGATCTCTCGGTATGTTTATCTCTCTCTCTGATCTCTCAGTGTGTTGATCTCTCCCTGATCTCTCGGTGTGTTTATCTCTCTCTCTGATCTCTCAGTGCGTTTATCTCTCTCTGATCTCTCGGCGTGTTTATCTCTCTCTCTCTCAGATCTCTCTGTGTGTTTATCTCTATTTCTCTCAGATCTCTCGGCCTGTTTATCTCTCTCTTTCTCTCTGATTTCTCAGTGTGTTTATCTCTGATCTCTCGGTGTGTTTATCTCTCTCTCTAATCTCTCAGTTTGTTTATCTCCCTCTCTCCCTGATCTCTCGGTGTGTTTATCTCTCTCTGATCTCTCGGTATCTTTATCTCTCTCTCTGATCTCTCGGTGTATTTATCTCTCTCTGATCTCTCGGTATGTTTATCTCTCTCTCTGATCACTCAGTGTGTTGATCTCTCTCTGATCTCTCGGTGTGTTTATCTCTCTCTCTCATCTCTCATTGTGTTTATCTCTCTCTGATCTCTCAGTGTGTTTATCTCTCTCTCTGATCTCTCAGTGTGTTTGTCTCTCTCTGATCTCTCGGCGTGTTTATCCCTCTCTCTCTGATCTCTCTGTGTGTTTATCTCTCTCTCTCTCTCTGATTTCTCAGTGTGTTTATCTCTCTCTGATCTCTGGGTGTGTCTCTTTCTCTCTGATTTCTCAGTGTGTTTATCTCTCTCTGATCTCTCGGTGTGTTTATCTCTCTCTCTAATCTCTCAGTTTGTTTATCTCTCTCTCTCTCTGATCTCTCGGTGTGTTTATCTCTCTCTGATCTCTCGGTATGTTTATCTCTCTCTCTGATCTCTCGGTGTGTTTATCTCTCTCTGATCTCTCGGTATGTTTATCTCTCTCTCTGATCTCTCAGTGTGTTTATCTCTCTCTGATCTCTCGGTGTGTTTATCTCTCTCTCTGATCTCTCATTGTGTTTATCTCTCTCTGATCTCTCTGTGTGTTTATCTCTCTCTCAGATCTCTCGGTGTGTTTGTCTCTCTCTCTCTCTGATTTCTCAGTGTGTTTATCTCTCTCTGATCTCTGGGTGTATCTCTCTCTCTGATCTCTCAGTGTGTTTATCTCTCTCTGATCTCTCAGTGTGTTTATCGCTCTCTCTCTCAGATCTCTCGGCCTGTTTATCGCTCTCTCTCTCTCTCTCATTTCTCAGTGTGTTTATCTCTCTCTGATCTCTCGGTGTGTTTATCTCTCTCTCTGATCTCTCAGTGTGTTTATCTCTCTCTCTGATCTCTCAGTGTGTTTATCTCTCTCTGATCTCTCAGTGTGTTTATCTCTCTCTGATATCACAGTGTGTTTATCTCTCTCTGATATCTCGGTGTGTTGATCTCTCTCTCTGATCTCTCAGTGTGTTTATCTCTCTCTGATCTCTCAGTGTGTTTTTCTCACTCTCTGATATTTCAGTGTGTTTATCTCTCTCTCTGATCTCTCAGTGTGTTTATCTCTCTCTGATCTCTCAGTGTGTTTATCTCTCTCTCTGATCTCCCGGTGTGTTTATCTCTCTCTGATCTCTCAGTGTGTTTATCTCTCTCTCTGATCTCTCAGTGTGTTTATCTCTCTCTGATCTCTCGGTGTGTTTATCTCTCTCTCTGATCTCTCAGTGTGTTTATCTCTCTCTGATCTCTCAGTGTGTTTATCTCTCTCTCTGATCTCTCAGTGTGTTTATCTCTCTCTGATCTCTCGGTGTGTTTATCTCTCTCTCTGATATCTCGGTGTGTTGA
The DNA here is from genome assembly GCF_036365525.1 of Heterodontus francisci. Classification (NCBI taxonomy): domain Eukaryota; kingdom Metazoa; phylum Chordata; class Chondrichthyes; order Heterodontiformes; family Heterodontidae; genus Heterodontus; species Heterodontus francisci. Next base: position 113,133,691 of record NC_090380.1, read on the forward strand.
TCTCTCTCTCTGATCTCTCAGTGTGTTTATCTCTCTCTGATCTCTCAGTGTGTTTATCTCTCTCTCTGATCTCTCGGTGTGTTTATCTCTCTGATCTCTCGGTGTGTTTATCTCTCTCTCTGATCTCTCGGTGTGTTTATCTCCCTCTCTGATATCTCGGTGTGTTGATCTCTCTCTCTGATCTCTCAGTGTGTTTATCTCTCTCTCTGATCTCTCGGTGTGTTTATCTCTCTGGTCTCTCAGTGTGTTTATCTCTCTCTGATCTCTCAGTGTGTTTATCTCTCTGATCTCTCAGTGTGTTTATCTCTCTCTCTGATCTCTCAGTGTGTTTATCTCTCTCTGATCTTTTGGTGTGTTTATCTCTCTCTCTGATCTCTCAGTGTGTTTATCTCTCTCTCTGATATCTCAGTGTGTTTATCTCTCTCTGATCTCTCAGTGTGTTTATCTCTCTCTCTGATCTCTCAGTGTGTTTATATCTCTCTGATCTCTCAGTGTGTTTATCTCTCTCTGATCTCTCGGTGTGTTTATCTCTCTCTCTGATCTCTCAGTGCGTTTATATCTCTCTCTGATCTCTCAGTGTGTTTATCTCTCTCTGATCTCTGGGTGTGTTTATCTCTCTCTCTCAGATCTCTCGGCGTGTTTATCCATCTTTCTCTGATCTCTCGGTGTGTTTATCTCTCTCTCTCTCAGATCTCTCGGCCTGTTTATCTCTCTCTCTCTCTCTCTCTGATTTCTCAGTGTGTTTATCTCTCTCTGATCTCTCGGTGTGTTTATCTCTCTCTCTGATCTCTCAGTTTGTTTATCTCTCTCTCTCTCTGATCTCTCAGTGTTTTTGTTTCTCTCTCTGATCTCTCGGCGTCTTTATCCCTCTTTCTCTGATCTCTCAGTGTGTTTATCTCTCTCTCTCTCAGATCTCTCGGCCTGTTTATCTCTCTCTTTCCCTCTGATTTCTCAGTGTGTTTATCTCTCTCTGATCTCTCTGTGTGTTTATCTCTCTCTCTAATCTCTCAGTGTGTTTATCTCTCTCTCTGATATCTCAGTGTGTTTATCTCTCTCTGATCTCTCAGTGTGTTTATCTCTCTCTCTGATCTCTCAGTGTGTTTATATCTCTCTGATCTCTCAGTGTGTTTATCTCTCTCTGATCTCTCGGTGTGTTTATCTCTCTCTCTGATCTCTCAGTGCGTTTATATCTCTCTCTGATCTCTCAGTGTGTTTATCTCTCTCTGATCTCTGGGTGTGTTTATCTCTCTCTCTCAGATCTCTCGGCGTGTTTATCCATCTTTCTCTGATCTCTCGGTGTGTTTATCTCTCTCTCTCTCAGATCTCTCGGCCTGTTTATCTCTCTCTCTCTCTCTCTCTGATTTCTCAGTGTGTTTATCTCTCTCTGATCTCTCGGTGTGTTTATCTCTCTCTCTGATCTCTCAGTTTGTTTATCTCTCTCTCTCTCTGATCTCTCAGTGTTTTTGTTTCTCTCTCTGATCTCTCGGCGTCTTTATCCCTCTTTCTCTGATCTCTCAGTGTGTTTATCTCTCTCTCTCTCAGATCTCTCGGCCTGTTTATCTCTCTCTTTCCCTCTGATTTCTCAGTGTGTTTATCTCTCTCTGATCTCTCTGTGTGTTTATCTCTCTCTCTGATCTCTCAGTGTGTTTATCTCTCTCTGATCTCTCAGTGTGTTTATCGCTCTCTCTCTCAGATCTCTCGGCCTGTTTATCTCTCTCTCTCTCTCTCTCATTTCTCAGTGTGTTTATCTCTCTCTGATCTCTCGGTGTGTTTATCTCTCTCTCTCTGATCTCTCAGTGTGTTTATCTCTCTCTGATCTCTCAGTGTGTTTTTCTCTCTCTGATCTCTCAGTGTGTTTATCTCTCTCTGATCTCTCGGTGTGTTTTTCTCTCTCTCTGATCTCTCAGTGTGTTTATCTCTCTCTGATCTCTTGGTGATTTTATCTCTCTCTCTGATCTCTCAGTGTGTTTATCTATCTCTGATCTCTCGGTGTGTTTATCTCTCTCTGTGATCTCTCAGTGTGTTTATCTCTCTCTGATCTCTCGGTGTGTTTATCTCTGTCTCTGATCTCTCAGTGTGTTTATCTCTCTCTCTGATCTCAGTGTGGTTATCTCTCTCTGATCTCTCAGTGTGTTTATCTCTCTCTGATATCACAGTGTGTTTATCTCTCTCTGATATCTCGGTGTGTTGATCTCTCTCTCTGATCTCTCAGTGTGTTTATCTCTCTCTCTGATCTCTCAGTGTGTTTATCTCTCTCTCTGGTCTCTCGGTGTGTTTATCTCTCTCTGATCTCTCAGTGTGTTTATCTCTCTCTGATCTCTCAGTGCGTTTATCTCTCTCTCTGATCTCTCAGTGTGTTTATCTCTCTCTCTGATCTCTCAGTGTGTTTATCTCTCTCTCTGATCTCTCAGTGTGTTTATCTCTCTCTCTGATCTCTCAGTGTGTTTATCTCTCTCTGATATCTCGGTGTGTTGATCTCTCTCTCTGATCTCTCAGTGTGTTTATCTCTCTCTGATTTCTCAGTGTGTTTATCTCTCTCTCTGATCTCTCGGTGTGTTTATCTCTCTCTCTGATATCTCGGTGTGTTTATCTCTCTCTCTGATCTCTCAGTGTGTTTATCTCTCTCTCTGATCTCTCGGTGTGTTTATCTCTCTCTCTGATATCTCGGTGTGTTGATCTCTCTCTCTGATCTCTCAGTGTGTTTATCTCTCTCTCTGATTTTTGGTGTGTTTATCTCTCTCTGATCTCTCAGTGTGTTTATCTCTCTCTCTGATCTCTCGGTGTGTTTATCTCTCTGATCTCTCGGTGTGTTTATCTCTCTCTCTGATCTCTCGGTGTGTTTATCTCTCTCTCTGATCTCTCAGTGTGTTTATCTCTCTCTGATCTTTCGGTGTGTTTATCTCTCTCTGATCTCTCAGTATGTTTATTTCTCTCTGATCTCTCACTGTGTTTATCTCTCTCTGATCTTTCGGTGTGTTTATCTCTCTCTCTGATCTCTCGGTGTGTTTATCTCTCTCTCTGATCTCTCGGTGTGTTTATCTCTCTCTGATCTCTCGATGTGTTTATCTCTCTCTCTGATATCTCAGTGTGTTGATCTCTCTCTGATCTTTCGGTGTGTTTATCTCTCTCTGATCTCTCAGTGTGTTTATCTCTCTCTGATCTCTCAGTGTGTTTATCTCTCTCTGATCTTTCGGTGTGTTTATCTCTCTCTCTGATCTCTCGGTGTGTTTATCTCTCTCTCTGATCTCTCGGTGTGTTTATCTCTCTCTGATCTCTCGATGTGTTTATCTCTCTCTCTGATATCTCAGTGTGTTTATCTCTCTCTGATCTCTTGGTGTGTTTATCTCTCTCTCTGATCACTCAGTGTGTTTATCTCTCTCTGATCTCTCGATGTGTTTATCTCTCTCTCAGATATCTCAGTGTGTTTATCTCTCTCTGATCTCTCAGTGTGTTTATCTCTCTCTGATCTCTCAGTGTGTTTATCTCTCTCTGATCTTTCGGTGTGTTTATCTCTCTCTCTGATCTCTCAGTGTGTTTATCTCTCTCTGATCTCTCGATGTGTTTATCTCTCTCTCTGATATCTCAGTGTGTTTATCTCTCTCTGATATCTCAGTGTGTTTATCTCTCTCTCTGATCTCTTGGTGTGTTTATCTCTCTCTCTGATCACTCAGTGTGTTTATCTCTCTCTGATCTCTCGATGTGTTTATCTCTCTCTCAGATATCTCAGTGTGTTTATCTCTCTCTGATCTCTCAGTGTGTTTATCTCTCTCTGATCTCTCAGTGTGTTTATCTCTCTCTGATCTTTCGGTGTGTTTATCTCTCTCTCTGATCTCTCAGTGTGTTTATCTCTCTCTGATCTCTCGATGTGTTTATCTCTCTCTCTGATATCTCAGTGTGTTTATCTCTCTCTGATATCTCAGTGTGTTTATCTCTCTCTGTGATCTCTCAGTGTGTTTATCTCTCTCTGATCTTTCGGTGTGTTTATCTCTCTCTCTGATCTCTCAGTGTGTTTATCTCTCTCTCATCTCTCGATGTGTTTATCTCTCTCTCTGATATCTCAGTTTCTTTATCTCTCTCTGATCTCTCGGTGTGTTTATCTCTCTCTCTGATCTCTCAGTGTGTTTATATCTCTCTGATCTCTCGGTGTGTTTATCTCTCTCTCTGATCTCTCGGTGTGTTTATCTCTCTCTGATCTCTCGGTGTGTTTATCTCTCTCTCTGATCTCTCGGTGTGTTTATCTCTCTCTGATCTCTCGGTGTGTTTATCTCTCTCTCTGATCTCTCAGTGTCTTTATATCTCTCTGATCTCTCAGTGTGTTTATCTCTCTCTGATCTCTCGGTGTGTTTATCTCTCTCTCTGATCTCTCAGTGCGTTTATATCTCTCTCTGATCTCTCAGTGTGTTTATCTCTCTCTGATCTCTGGGTGTGTTTATCTCTCTCTCTCAGATCTCTCGGCGTGTTTATCCATCTTTCTCTGATCTCTCGGTGTGTTTATCTCTCTCTCTCTCAGATCTCTCGGCCTGTTTATCTCTCTCTCTCTCTCTCTCTGATTTCTCAGTGTGTTTATCTCTCTCTGATCTCTCGGTGTGTTTATCTCTCTCTCTGATCTCTCAGTTTGTTTATCTCTCTCTCTCTCTGATCTCTCAGTGTTTTTGTTTCTCTCTCTGATCTCTCGGCGTCTTTATCCCTCTTTCTCTGATCTCTCAGTGTGTTTATCTCTCTCTCTCTCAGATCTCTCGGCCTGTTTATCTCTCTCTTTCCCTCTGATTTCTCAGTGTGTTTATCTCTCTCTGATCTCTCTGTGTGTTTATCTCTCTCTCTGATCTCTCAGTGTGTTTATCTCTCTCTGATCTCTCAGTGTGTTTATCGCTCTCTCTCTCAGATCTCTCGGCCTGTTTATCTCTCTCTCTCTCTCTCTCATTTCTCAGTGTGTTTATCTCTCTCTGATCTCTCGGTGTGTTTATCTCTCTCTCTCTGATCTCTCAGTGTGTTTATCTCTCTCTGATCTCTCAGTGTGTTTTTCTCTCTCTGATCTCTCAGTGTGTTTATCTCTCTCTGATCTCTCGGTGTGTTTTTCTCTCTCTCTGATCTCTCAGTGTGTTTATCTCTCTCTGATCTCTTGGTGATTTTATCTCTCTCTCTGATCTCTCAGTGTGTTTATCTATCTCTGATCTCTCGGTGTGTTTATCTCTCTCTGTGATCTCTCAGTGTGTTTATCTCTCTCTGATCTCTCGGTGTGTTTATCTCTGTCTCTGATCTCTCAGTGTGTTTATCTCTCTCTCTGATCTCAGTGTGGTTATCTCTCTCTGATCTCTCAGTGTGTTTATCTCTCTCTGATATCACAGTGTGTTTATCTCTCTCTGATATCTCGGTGTGTTGATCTCTCTCTCTGATCTCTCAGTGTGTTTATCTCTCTCTCTGATCTCTCAGTGTGTTTATCTCTCTCTCTGGTCTCTCGGTGTGTTTATCTCTCTCTGATCTCTCAGTGTGTTTATCTCTCTCTGATCTCTCAGTGCGTTTATCTCTCTCTCTGATCTCTCAGTGTGTTTATCTCTCTCTCTGATCTCTCAGTGTGTTTATCTCTCTCTCTGATCTCTCAGTGTGTTTATCTCTCTCTCTGATCTCTCAGTGTGTTTATCTCTCTCTGATATCTCGGTGTGTTGATCTCTCTCTCTGATCTCTCAGTGTGTTTATCTCTCTCTGATTTCTCAGTGTGTTTATCTCTCTCTCTGATCTCTCGGTGTGTTTATCTCTCTCTCTGATATCTCGGTGTGTTTATCTCTCTCTCTGATCTCTCAGTGTGTTTATCTCTCTCTCTGATCTCTCGGTGTGTTTATCTCTCTCTCTGATATCTCGGTGTGTTGATCTCTCTCTCTGATCTCTCAGTGTGTTTATCTCTCTCTCTGATTTTTGGTGTGTTTATCTCTCTCTGATCTCTCAGTGTGTTTATCTCTCTCTCTGATCTCTCGGTGTGTTTATCTCTCTGATCTCTCGGTGTGTTTATCTCTCTCTCTGATCTCTCGGTGTGTTTATCTCTCTCTCTGATCTCTCAGTGTGTTTATCTCTCTCTGATCTTTCGGTGTGTTTATCTCTCTCTGATCTCTCAGTATGTTTATTTCTCTCTGATCTCTCACTGTGTTTATCTCTCTCTGATCTTTCGGTGTGTTTATCTCTCTCTCTGATCTCTCGGTGTGTTTATCTCTCTCTCTGATCTCTCGGTGTGTTTATCTCTCTCTGATCTCTCGATGTGTTTATCTCTCTCTCTGATATCTCAGTGTGTTGATCTCTCTCTGATCTTTCGGTGTGTTTATCTCTCTCTGATCTCTCAGTGTGTTTATCTCTCTCTGATCTCTCAGTGTGTTTATCTCTCTCTGATCTTTCGGTGTGTTTATCTCTCTGATCTCTCGGTGTGTTTATCTCTCTCTCTGATCTCTCGGTGTGTTTATCTCTCTCTGATCTCTCGATGTGTTTATCTCTCTCTCTGATATCTCAGTGTGTTTATCTCTCTCTGATCTCTTGGTGTGTTTATCTCTCTCTCTGATCACTCAGTGTGTTTATCTCTCTCTGATCTCTCGATGTGTTTATCTCTCTCTCAGATATCTCAGTGTGTTTATCTCTCTCTGATCTCTCAGTGTGTTTATCTCTCTCTGATCTCTCAGTGTGTTTATCTCTCTCTGATCTTTCGGTGTGTTTATCTCTCTCTCTGATCTCTCAGTGTGTTTATCTCTCTCTGATCTCTCGATGTGTTTATCTCTCTCTCTGATATCTCAGTGTGTTTATCTCTCTCTGATATCTCAGTGTGTTTATCTCTCTCTCTGATCTCTTGGTGTGTTTATCTCTCTCTCTGATCACTCAGTGTGTTTATCTCTCTCTGATCTCTCGATGTGTTTATCTCTCTCTCAGATATCTCAGTGTGTTTATCTCTCTCTGATCTCTCAGTGTGTTTATCTCTCTCTGATCTCTCAGTGTGTTTATCTCTCTCTGATCTTTCGGTGTGTTTATCTCTCTCTCTGATCTCTCAGTGTGTTTATCTCTCTCTGATCTCTCGATGTGTTTATCTCTCTCTCTGATATCTCAGTGTGTTTATCTCTCTCTGATATCTCAGTGTGTTTATCTCTCTCTGTGATCTCTCAGTGTGTTTATCTCTCTCTGATCTTTCGGTGTGTTTATCTCTCTCTCTGATCTCTCAGTGTGTTTATCTCTCTCTCATCTCTCGATGTGTTTATCTCTCTCTCTGATATCTCAGTTTCTTTATCTCTCTCTGATCTCTCGGTGTGTTTATCTCTCTCTCTGATCTCTCAGTGTGTTTATATCTCTCTGATCTCTCGGTGTGTTTATCTCTCTCTCTGATCTCTCGGTGTGTTTATCTCTCTCTGATCTCTCGGTGTGTTTATCTCTCTCTCTGATCTCTCGGTGTGTTTATCTCTCTCTGATCTCTCGGTGTGTTTATCTCTCTCTCTGATCTCTCAGTGTCTTTATATCTCTCTGATCTCTCAGTGTGTTTATCTCTCTCTGATCTCTCGGTGTGTTTATCTCTGTCTCTGATCTCTCAGTGTGTTTATCTCTCTCTCTGATCTCTCAGTGTGTTTATCTCTCTCTGATCTCTCGGTGTGTTTCTCTCTCTCTCTGAGCTCTCAGTGTGTTTATCTCTCTCTGATCTCTCGGTGTGTTTATCTCTCTCTCTGATCTCTCGGTGTGTTTATCTCTCTCTGATCTCTCGGTGTGTTTATCTCTGTCTCTGATCTCTCAGTGTGTTTATCTCTCTCTCTGATCTCTCGGTGTGTTTATCTCTCTCTCTGATCTCTCGGTGTGTTTATCTCTCTCTGATCTCTCGGTGTGTTTATCTCTCTCTCTGATCTCTCGGTGTGTTTATCTCTCTCTGATCTCTCAGTGTGTTTATCTCTCTCTCTGATCTTTCAGTGTTTTTATCTCTCTCTCTGATATCTCAGTGTGTTTATCTCTCTCTGATCTCTCGGTGTGTTTATCTGTCTCTGTTCGCTCGTTGTGTTTATCTCTCTCTCATCTCTTAGTGTGTTTATCTGTCTCTGTTCGCTCGGTGTGTTTATCTCTCTCTGATTGCTCGGTGTGTTTATCTCTCTCTGATCTCTCGGTGTGTTTATCTCTCTCTGATCTCTCGGTGTGTTTATCTCTCACTGATCTCTGTGTGTGTGTATCTATCTCTGATCTCTCAGTGTGTTTATCTCTCTCTGATCTCTCGTTGTGTTTATCTCTCTCTGATCTCTCGATGTGTTTATCTCTCTGAGATCTCTCGGTGTGTTTATCTCTCTCTGATCTCTCGGTGTGTTTATCTCTCTCTGATCGCTCGGTGTGTTTATCTCTCTGTGATCTCTCAGTGTGTTTATCTCGCTCTCTGATATCTCGGTGTGTTTATCTCTCTCTGATCTCTCGGTGTGTTTATCTCTCTCTGATCTCTCGGTGTGTTTATCTCTCTCTGATCTCTCGGTGTGTTTATCTCTCTCTGATCTCTCGGTGTGTTTATCTCGCTCTCTGATATCTCGGTGTGTTTATCTCTCTCTGATCTCTCGGTATGTTTATCTCTCTCTGATATCTCAGTGTGTTTCTCTCTGATCTTTCGGTGTGTTTATCTCTCTCTGATCTCTCGGTGTGTTTATCTCTCTCTGATCTCTCGGTGTGTTTATCTCTCTCTCTGAACTCTCGATGTGTTTATCTCTCTCTCTGATCTCTCAGCGTGTTTATCTCTCTCTGATCTCACAGTGTGTTTATCTCTCACTGAACTCTCGGTGTGTTTACCTCTCTCTCTGATCTCTCGTTGTGTTTATCTCTCTCTGAACTCTCGGTGTGTTTATCTCTCTCTCTGATCACTCGGTGTGTTTATCTCTCTCTCTGAACTCTCAGTGTGTTTATCTCTCTCTGATCTCTCAGTGTGTTTATCTCTTTCTGATCTCTCGGTGTGTTTCACTTTCTCTCTCTGATCTATCTATGTGTTCCTCTCTCTCTGGCTGATCTCTCGGTGTGTTTATCTCTCTCTCTGAACTCTCAGTGTGTTTATCTGTCTCTGTTCGCTCGGCGTGTTTATCTCTCTCTGATCTCTCAGTGTGTTTATCTCTCTCTGATCGCTCGGTGTGTTTATCTCTCTCTGATCTCTCGGTGTGTTTATCTCTCACTGATCTCTCAGTGTGTTTATCTCTCTCTGATCTCTCGGTGTGTTTATCTCTCTGATCTCTCGATGTGTTTATCTCTCTCTCTGATCGCTCGCTGTGTTGATCTCTCTGTGATCTCTCGGTGTGTTTATCTCTCTCTGATCTCTCAGTGTGTTTATCTCGCTCTCTGATATCTCGGTGTGTTTATCTCTCTCTGATATCTCAGTGTGTTTCTCTCTGATCTCTCGATGTGTTTATCTCTCTCTCTGATCGCTCGCTGTGTTGAGCTCTCTGTGATCTCTCGGTGTGCTTATCTCTCTCTGATCTCTCAGCGTGTTTATCTCTCTCTGATCTCTCGGTGTGTTTATCTCTCTCTCTGAACTCTCGATGTGTTTATCTCTCTCTCTGATCTCTCAGCGTGTTTATCTCTCTCTGATCTCACAGTGTGTTTATCTCTCACTGAACTCTCGGTGTGTTTACCTCTCTCTCTGATCTCTCAGTGTGTTTCTCTCTGATCTCTCGGTGTGTTTATCTCTCTCTGATCTCTCAGTGTGTTTATCTCTCTCTGATCTCTCGGTGTGTTTATCTCTCTCTCTGAACTCTCGATGTGTTTATCTCTCTCTCTGATCTCTCAGCGTGTTTATCTCTCTCTGATCTCACAGTGTGTTTATCTCTCACTGAACTCTCGGTGTGTTTACCTCTCTCTCTGATCTCTCGGTGTGTTTATCTCTCTCTGAACTCTCGGTGTGTTTATCTCTCTCTCTGATTACTCGGTGTGTTTATCTCTCTCTCTGAACTCTCAGTGTGTTTATCTCTCTCTCTGATCGCTCGGTGTGTTTATCTCTCTCTGATCTCTCAGTGGGTTTATCTCTCTCTGATCTCTCAGTGGGTTTATCTCTCTCTGATTTCTCGGTGTGTTTATCTCTCTCTCTGATATCTCAGCGTGTTTATCTCTCTCTGATCGTTCGGTGTGTTTCTCTCTCTCTCTGAACTCTCAGTGTGTTTATCTCTCTCTGAACTCTCGGTGTGTTTATCTCTCTCTCTGATCACTCGGTGTGTTTATCTCTCTCTCTGAACTCTCAGTGTGTTTATCTCTCTCTCTGATCTCTCGGTGTGTTTATCTCTCTCTGATCTCTCGGTGTGTTTATCTCTCTCTGATCTCTCAGTGGGTTTATCTCTCTCTGATTTCTCGGTGTGTTTATCTCTCTCTCTGATATCTCAGCGTGTTTATCTCTCTCTGATCGTTCGGTGTGTTTCTCTCTCTCTCTGAACTCTCAGTGTGTTTATCTCTCTCTGATCGCTCGGTGAGTTTATCTCTCTCTCTGATCTCTCGGTGTGTTTATCTCTCTCTGATCTCTCGGTGTGTTTATCTCTCTCTCTGATCTCTCAGTGGGTTTATCTCTCTCTGATCTCTCGGTGTGTTTATCTCTCTCTCTGATCTCTCGGTGTGTTTATCTCTCTCTGATCTCTCAGTGTGTTTATCTCTCTCTGATCGCTCGGTGTGTTTATCTCTTTCTGATCTCTCGGTGTGTTTCACTTTCTCTCTCTGATCTATCTATGTGTTCCTCTCTCTCTGGCTGATCTCTCGGTGTGTTTATATCTCTCTCTCTGATTTCTCGGTGTGTTTATCTCTCTCTCTGGTCTCTCGTTGTGTTTATCACTCTCTCTGATTTCTCACCGTGTTTAACTCTCTCTGATCGCTCGGTGTGTTTATCTCTCTCTATGAACTCTCAGTGTGTTTATCTGTCTCTGTTCGCTCGGTGTGTTTATCTCTCTCTGATCTCTCAGTGTGTTTATCTCTCTCTGATCTCTCAGTGTGTTTATCTCTCTCTGATCGCTCGGTGTCTTTATCTCTCTCCGATCTCTCTGTGTGTTTATCTCTCACTGATCTCTGTGTGTGTGTATCTCTCTCTGATCTCTCAGTGTGTTTATCTCTCTCTCTGATCTCTCGGTGTGTTTATCTCTCACTGATCTCTGTGTGTGTGTATCTCTCTCTGATCTCTCAGTGTGTTTATCTCTCTCTGATCTCTCGGTGTGTTTATCTCTCTCTCTGATCGCTCGCTGTGTTTATCTCTCTGTGATCTCTCGGTGTGTTTATCTCTCTCTGATCTCTCAGTGTGTTTATCTCCCTCCTTGATATCTCGGTGTGTTTATCTCTCTCTGATATCTCAGTGTGTTTCTCTCTGATCTCTCGGTGTGTTTATCTCTCTCTGATCTCTCAATGTGTTTATCTCTCTCTGATCTCTCGGTGTGTTTATCTCTCTCTCTGAACTCTCGATGTGTTTATCTCTCTCTCTGATCTCTCAGCGTGTTTATCTCTCTCTGATCTCACAGTGTGTTTATCTCTCACTGAACTCTCGGTGTGTTTACCTCTCTCTCTGATCTCTCGGTGTGTTTATCTCTCACTGAACTCTCGGTGTGTTTACCTCTCTCTCTGATCTCTCGGTGTGTTTATCTCTCTCTGATCTCTCGGTATGTTTATCTCTCTCTGATATCTCAGTGTGTTTCTCTCTGATCTCTCGGTGTGTTTATCTCTCTCTGATCTCTCAGTGTGTTTATCTCCCTCTCTGATATCTCGGTGTGTTTATCTCTCTCTGATCTCTCAGTGTGTTTATCTCTCTCTGATCTCTCGGTGTGTTTATCTCTCTCTCTGAACTCTCGATGTGTTTATCTCTCTCTCTGATCTCTCAGCGTGTTTATCTCTCTCTGATCTCACAGTGTGTTTATCTCTCACTGAACTCTCGGTGTGTTTACCTCTCTCTCTGATCTCTCGGTGTGTTTATCTCTCTCTCTGAACTCTCGATGTGTTTATCTCTCTCTCTGATCTCTCAGCGTGTTTATCTCTCTCTGATCTCACAGTGTGTTTATCTCTCACTGAACTCTCGGTGTGTTTACCTCTCTCTCTGATCTCTCGGTGTGTTTATCTCTCTCTGAACTCTCGGTGTGTTTATCTCTCTCTCTGATCACTCGGTGTGTTTATCTCTCTCTCTGAACTCTCAGTGTGTTTATCTCTCTCTCTGATCTCTCAGTGTGTTTATCTCTCTCTGAACTCTCGGTGTGTTTATCTCTCTCTCTGATCTCTCGGTGTGTTTATCTCTCTCTCTGATCTCTCAGTGTGTTTATCCCTCTCGGATCTTTCGGTGTGTTTATCTCTGTCTCTGATCTCTCAGTGTGTTTATCTCTGTCTCTGATCTCTCAGTGTGTTTATCTCTCTCTCTGATCTCTCAGTGTGTTTATCTCTCTGTGATCTCTCAGTGTGTTTATCTCTGTCTCTGATCTCTCAGTGTGTTTATCTCTCTCTCTGATCTCACAGTGTGTTTATCTCTCTCTGATCTTTCGGTGTGTTTATCTCTCTCTCTGATCTCTCAGTGTGTTTATCTCTCTCTCATCTCTCGATGTGTTTATCTCTCTCTCTGATATCTCAGTTTGTTTATCTCTCTCTGATCTCTCGGTGTGTTTATCTCTCTCTCTGATCTCTCAGTGTGTTTATCTCTCTCTGATCTTTCGGTGTGTTTATCTCTCTCTCTGATCTCTCGGTGTGTTTATCTCTCTCTGATCTCTCGGTGTGTTTATGTCTCTCTCTGATCTCTCGGTGTGTTTATCTCTCTCTCTGATCTCTCAGTGTGTTTATCCCTCTCTGATCTCTCGGTGTGTTTATCTCTGTCTCTGATCTCTCGGTGTGTTTATCTCTCTCTCTGATCTCTCAGTGTGTTTATATCTCTCTGATCTCTCAGTGTGTTTATCTCTCTCTCTGATCTCTCAGTGTGTTTCTCTCTCTCTGATCTCTCGGTGTGTTTATCTCTCTCTCTGAGCTCTCAGTGTGTTTATCTCTCTCTCTGATCTCTTGGTGTGTTTATCTCTCTCTCTGATCTCTCGGTGTGTTTATCTCTCTCTGATCTCTCGGTGTGTTTATCTCTGTCTCTGATCTCTCAGTGTGTTTATCTCTGTCTCTGATCTCTCTGTGTGTTTATCTCTCTCTCTGATCTCTCAGTGTCTTTATCTCTCTCTGATCTCTCGGTGTGTTTATCTCTCTCTCTGAGCTCTCAGTGTGTTTATCTCTCTCTCTGAACTCTCGGTGTGTTTATCTCTCTCTCTGATCTCTCGGTGTGTATATCTCTCTCTGATCTCTCGGTGTGTTTATCTCTCTCTCTGATCTCTCAGTGTGTTTATCTCTCTCTCTGATCTCTCGGTGTGTTTATCTCTCTCTCTGATCTCTCGGTGTGTTTATCTCTCTCTGATCTCTCGGTGTGTTTATCTCTGTCTCTGATCTCTCAGTGTGTTTATCTCTCTCTCTAATCTCTCAGTGTGTTTATCTCTCTCTGATCTTTCGGTGTGTTTATCTCTCTCTCTGATCTCTCGGTGTGTTTATCTCTGTCTGATCTCTCAGTGTGTTTATCTCTCTCTCTGATCTCAGTATGTTTATCTCTCTCTGATCTCTCAGCGTGTTTATCTCTGATCTCACAGTGTGTTTATCTCTCACTGAACTCTCGGTGTGTTTATCTGTCTCTGTTCGCTCGGTGTGTTTATCTCTCTCTGATTGCTCGGTGTGTTTATCTCTCTCTGATCTCTCGGTGTCTTTATCTCTCTCTGATCTCTCGGTGTGTTTATCTCTCACTGATCTCTGTGTGTGTGTATCTCTCTCTGATCTCTCAGTGTGTTTATCTCTCTCTGATCTCTCGTTGTGTTTATCTCTCTCTGATCTCTCAGTGTGTTTATCTCTCTCTGAAATCTCGGTGTGTTTATCTCTCTCTGAACTCTCGGTGTGTTTAGCTCTCTCTCTGATCACTCGGTGTGTTTATCTCTCTCTCTGAACTCTCAGTGTGTTTATCTCTCTCTCTGATCTCTCAGCGTGTTTATCTCTCTCTGATTTCTCGGTGTGTTTATCTCTCTCTCTGAACGCTCAGTGTGTTTTTCTCTCTCTGATCTCTCAGTGTGTTTATCACTCTCTCTGATCTCTCGGTGTGTTTATCTCTCACTGATCTCTGTGTGTGTGTATCTCTCTCTGATCTCTCAGTGTGTTTATCTCTCTCTGATCTCTCGGTGTGTTTATCTCTCTCTCTGATCGCTCGCTGTGTTTATCTCTCTGTGATCTCTCGGTGTGTTTATCTCTCTCTGATCTCTCAGTGTGTTTATCTCGCTCTCTGATATCTCGGTGTGCTTATCTCTCTCTGATATCTCAGTGTGTTTCTCTCTGATCTCTCGGTGTGTTTATCTCTCTCTGATCTCTCAGTGTGTTTATCTCTCTCTGATCTCTCGGTGTGTTTATCTCTCTCTCTGAACTCTCGATGTGTTTATCTCTCTCTCTGATCTCTCAGCGTGTTTATCTCTCTCTGATCTCACAGTGTGTTTATCTCTCACTGAACTCTCGGTGTGTTTACCTCTCTCTCTGATCTCTCGGTGTGTTTATCTCTCACTGAACTCTCGGTGTGTTTATCTCTCTCTCTGATCTCTCGGTGTGTTTATCTCTCTCTGATCTCTCGGTATGTTTATCTCTCTCTGATCTCTCGGTGTGTTTATCTCTCTCTCTGAACTCTCGATGTGTTTATCTCTCTCTGATCTCTCAGTGTGTTTATCTCTCTCTGATCTCTCAGTGTGTTTATCTCTCTCTGATCTCTCGGTGTGTTTATCTCTCTCTCTGAACTCTCGGTGTGTTTATCTCTCTCTGAACTCTCGGTGTGTTTATCTCTCTCTCTGATCTCTCAGCGTGTTTATCTCTCTCTGATTTCTCGGTGTGTTTATCTCTCTCTCTGAACTCTCAGTGTGTTTTTCTCTCTCTGAACTCTCAGTGTGTTTATCACTCTCTCTGATCTCTCGGTGTGTTTATCTCTCACTGATCTCTGTGTGTGTGTATCTCTCTCTGATCTGTCAGTGTGTTTATCTCTCTCTGATCTCTCGGTGTGTTTATCTCTCTCTCTGATCGCTCGCTGTGTTTATCTCTCTGTGATCTCTCGGTGTGTTTATCTCTCTCTGATCTCTCAGTGTGTTTATCTCGCTCTCTGATATCTCGGTGTGCTTATCTCTCTCTGATATCTCAGTGTGTTTCTCTCTGATCTCTCGGTGTGTTTATCTCTCTCTGATCTCTCAGTGTGTTTATCTCTCTCTGATCTCTCGGTGTGTTTATCTCTCTCTCTGAACTCTCGATGTGTTTATCTCTCTCTCTGATCTCTCAGCGTGTTTATCTCTCTCTGATCTCACAGTGTGTTTATCTCTCACTGAACTCTCGGTGTGTTTACCTCTCTCTCTGATCTCTCGGTGTGTTTATCTCTCACTGAACTCTCGGTGTGTTTACCTCTCTCTCTGATCTCTCGGTGTGTTTATCTCTCTCTGATCTCTCGGTATGTTTATCTCTCTCTGATCTCTCGGTGTGTTTATCTCTCTCTCTGAACTCTCGATGTGTTTATCTCTCTCTGATCTCTCAGTGTGTTTATCTCTCTCTGATCTCTCAGTGTGTTTATCTCTCTCTGATCTCTCGGTGTGTTTATCTCTCTCTCTGAACTCTCGATGTGTTTATCTCTCTCTCTGATCTCTCAGCGTGTTTATCTCTCTCTGATCTCACAGTGTGTTTATCTCTCACTGAACTCTCGGTGTGTTTACCTCTCTCTCTGATCTCTCGGTGTGTTTATCTCTCTCTGAACTCTCGGTGTGTTTATCTCTCTCTGATCTCTCAGTGTGTTTATCTCTCTCTGAAATCTCGGTGTGTTTATCTCTCTCTGAACTCTCGGTGTGTTTAGCTCTCTCTCTGATCACTCGGTGTGTTTATCTCTCTCTCTGAACTCTCAGTGTGTTTATCTCTCTCTCTGATCTCTCAGCGTGTTTATCTCTCTCTGATTTCTCGGTGTGTTTATCTCTCTCTCTGAACGCTCAGTGTGTTTTTCTCTCTCTGATCTCTCAGTGTGTTTATCACTCTCTCTGATCTCTCAGTGTGTTTATCTCTCACTGATCTCTGTGTGTGTGTATCTCTCTCTGATCTCTCAGTGTGTTTATCTCTCTCTGATCTCTCGGTGTGTTTATCTCTCTCTCTGATCGCTCGCTGTGTTTATCTCTCTGTGATCTCTCGGTGTGTTTATCTCTCTCTGATCTCTCAGTGTGTTTATCTCGCTCTCTGATATCTCGGTGTGCTTATCTCTCTCTGATATCTCAGTGTGTTTCTCTCTGATCTCTCGGTGTGTTTATCTCTCTCTGATCTCTCAGTGTGTTTATCTCTCTCTGATCTCTCGGTGTGTTTATCTCTCTCTCTGAACTCTCGATGTGTTTATCTCTCTCGCTGATCTCTCAGCGTGTTTATCTCTCTCTGATCTCACAGTGTGTTTATCTCTCACTGAACTCTCGGTGTGTTTACCTCTCTCTCTGATCTCTCGGTGTGTTTATCTCTCACTGAACTCTCGGTGTGTTTATCTCTCTCTCTGATCTCTCGGTGTGTTTATCTCTCTCTGATCTCTCGGTATGTTTATCTCTCTCTGATCTCTCGGTGTGTTTATCTCTCTCTCTGAACTCTCGATGTGTTTATCTCTCTCTGATCTCTCAGTGTGTTTATCTCTCTCTGATCTCTCAGTGTGTTTATCTCTCTCTGATCTCTCGGTGTGTTTATCTCTCTCTCTGAACTCTCGGTGTGTTTATCTCTCTCTGAACTCTCGGTGTGATTATCTCTCTCTCTGATCTCTCAGCGTGTTTATCTCTCTCTGATTTCTCGGTGTGTTTATCTCTCTCTCTGAACTCTCAGTGTGTTTTTCTCTCTCTGATCTCTCAGTGTGTTTATCACTCTCTCTGATCTCTCGGTGTGTTTATCTCTCACTGATCTCTGTGTGTGTGTATCTCTCTCTGATCTCTCAGTGTGTTTATCTCTCTCTGATCTCTCGGTGTGTTTATCTCTCTCTCTGATCGCTCGCTGTGTTTATCTCTGTGATCTCTCGGTGTGTTTATCTCTCTCTGATCTCTCAGTGTGTTTATCTCGCTCTCTGATATCTCGGTGTGCTTATCTCTCTCTGATATCTCAGTGTGTTTCTCTCTCACTGAACTCTCGGTGTGTTTATCTCTCTCTCTGAACTCTCGATGTGTTTATCTCTCTCTCTGATCTCTCAGCGTGTTTATCTCTCTCTGATCTCACAGTGTGTTTATCTCTCACTGAACTCTCGGTGTGTTTACCTCTCTCTCTGATCTCTCGGTGTGTTTATCTCTCACTGAACTCTCGGTGTGTTTACCTCTCTCTCTGATCTCTCGGTGTGTTTATCTCTCTCTGATCTCTCGGTATGTTTATCTCTCTCTGATCTCTCGGTGTGTTTATCTCTCTCTCTGAACTCTCGATGTGTTTATCTCTCTCTGATCTCTCAGTGTGTTTATCTCTCTCTGATATCTCAGTGTGTTTATCTCTCTCTGATCTCTCGGTGTGTTTATCTCTCTCTCTGAACTCTCGATGTGTTTATCTCTCTCTCTGATCTCTCAGCGTGTTTATCTCTCTCTGATCTCACAGTGTGTTTATCTCTCACTGAACTCTCGGTGTGTTTACCTCTCTCTCTGATCTCTCGGTGTGTTTATCTCTCTCTGAACTCTCGGTGTGTTTATCTCTCTCTCTGATCACTCGGTGTGTTTATCTCTCTCTCTGAACTCTCAGTGTGTTTATCTCTCTCTGATCGTTCGGTGTGTTTATCCCTCTCTGATCTCTCGGTGTGTTTATCTCTCTCTGATCTCTCGGTGTGTTTATCTCTCTCTGATCTCTCAGTGGGTTTATGTCTCTCTGATTTCTCGGTGTGTTTATCTCTCTCTCTGATATCTCAGCGTGTTTATCTCTCTCTGATCGTTCGGTGTGTTTCTCTCTGTCTCTGAACTCTCAGTGTGTTTATCTGTCTCTGATCGCTCGGAGTGTTTATCTCTCTCTGATCGCTCGGTGAGTTTATCTCTCTCTCTGATCTCTCGGTGTGTTTATCTCTCTCTGATCTCTCGGTGTGTTTATCTCTCTCTCTGATCTCTCAGTGGGTTTATCTCTCTCTGATCTCTCGGTGTGTTTATCTCTCTCTCTGATCTCTCGGTGTGTTTATCTCTCTCTGAACTCTCGGTGTGTTTATCTCTCTCTGATCTCTCGGCGTGTTTATCTCTCTCTGATCACTCAGTGTGTTTATCTCTCTCTGATCGCTCGGTGTGTTTATCTCTCTCTCTGATCTCTCGGTGTGTTTATCTCTCTCTGATCTCTCGGTGTGTTTATCTCTCTCTCTGATCTCTCAGTGGGTTTATCTCTCTCTGATCTCTCGGTGTGTTTATCTCTCTCTGATCTCTCGGTGTGTTTATCTCTCTCTGAACTCTCGGTGTGTTTATCTCTCTCTGATCTCTCGGCGTGTTTATCTCTCTCTCTGAACTCTCTGTGTGTTTATCTCTCTCTGATCTCTCAATGTGTTTATCTCTCTCTGAACTCTCGGTGTGTTTATCTCTCTCTCTGATCACTCGGTGTGTTTATCTCTCTCTCTGAACTCTCAGTGCGTTTATCTCTCTCTGAACTCTCAGTGTGTTTATCTGTCTCTGTTCGCTCGGTGTGTTTATCTCTCTCTGATCTCTCAGTGTGTTTATCTCTCTCTGATCTCTCAGTGTGTTTATCTCTCTCTGATCTCTCAGTGTGTTTATCTCTCTCTGAACTCTCGGTGTGTTTATCTCTCTCTGATCTCTCGGTGTGTTTATCTCTCACTGATCTGTGTGTGTGTGTATCTCTCTCTGATCTCTCAGTGTGTTTATCTCTCTCTCTGATCTCGCGGTGTGTTTATCTCTCACTGATCTCTGTGTGTGTGTATCTCTCTCTGATCTCTCAGTGTGTTTATCTCTCTCTGATCTCTCGGTGTGTTTATCTCTCTCTCTGATCGCTCGCTGTGTTTATCTCTCTGTGATCTCTCGGTGTGTTTATCTCTCTCTGATCTCTCAGTGTGTTTATCTCCCTCTCTGATATCTCGGTGTGTTTATCTCTCTCTGATATCTCAGTGTGTTTCTCTCTGATCTCTCGGTGTGTTTATCTCTCTCTGATCTCTCAGTGTGTTTATCTCTCTCTGATCTCTCGGTGTGTTTATCTCTCTCTCTGAACTCTCGATGTGTTTATCTCTCTCTCTGATCTCTCAGCGTGTTTATCTCTCTCTGATCTCTCAGTGCGTTTATCTCTCTCTGAACTCTCAGTGTGTTTATCTGTCTCTGTTCGCTCGGTGTGTTTATCTCTCTCTGATCTCTCAGTGTGTTTATCTCTCTCTGATCTCTCAGTGTGTTTATCTCTCTCTGATCTCTCAGTGTGTTTATCTCCCTCTCTGATATCTCGGTGTGTTTATCTCTCTCTGATATCTCAGTGTGTTTCTCTCTGATCTCTCGGTGTGTTTATCTCTCTCTGATCTCTCAGTGTGTTTATCTCTCTCTGATCTCTCGGTGTGTTTATCTCTCTCTCTGAACTCTCGATGTGTTTATCTCTCTCTCTGATCTCTCAGCGTGTTTATCTCTCTCTGATCTCACAGTGTGTTTATCTCTCACTGAACTCTCGGTGTGTTTACCTCTCTCTCTGATCTCTCGGTGTGTTTATCTCTCTCTCTGAACTCTCGATGTGTTTATCTCTCTCTCTGATCTCTCAGCGTGTTTATCTCTCTCTGATCTCACAGTGTGTTTATCTCTCACTGAACTCTCGGTGTGTTTACCTCTCTCTCTGATCTCTCGGTGTGTTTATCTCTCTCTGAACTCTCGGTGTGTTTATCTCTCTCTCTGATCACTCGGTGTGTTTATCTCTCTCTCTGAACTCTCAATGTGTTTATCTCTCTGATCTCTCAGTGTGTTTATCTCTCTCTGAACTCTCGGTGTGTTTATCTCTCTCTCTGATCTCTCGGTGTGTTTATCTCTCTCTCTGATCTCTCAGTGTGTTTATCCCTCTCGGATCTTTCGGTGTGTTTATCTCTGTCTCTGATCTCTCAGTGTGTTTATCTCTGTCTCTGATCTCTCAGTGTGTTTATCTCTCTCTCTGATCTCTCAGTGTGTTTATCTCTCTGTGATCTCTCAGTGTGTTTATCTCTGTCTCTGATCTCTCAGTGTGTTTATCTCTCTCTCTGATCTCACAGTGTGTTTATCTCTCTCTGATCTTTCGGTGTGTTTATCTCTCTCTCTGATCTCTCAGTGTGTTTATCTCTCTCTCATCTCTCGATGTGTTTATCTCTCTCTCTGATATCTCAGTTTGTTTATCTCTCTCTGATCTCTCGGTGTGTTTATCTCTCTCTCTGATCTCTCAGTGTGTTTATCTCTCTCTGATCTTTCGGTGTGTTTATCTCTCTCTCTGATCTCTCGGTGTGTTTATCTCTCTCTGATCTCTCGGTGTGTTTATGTCTCTCTCTGATCTCTCGGTGTGTTTATCTCTCTCTCTGATCTCTCAGTGTGTTTATCCCTCTCTGATCTCTCGGTGTGTTTATCTCTGTCTCTGATCTCTCGGTGTGTTTATCTCTCTCTCTGATCTCTCAGTGTGTTTATATCTCTCTGATCTCTCAGTGTGTTTATCTCTCTCTCTGATCTCTCAGTGTGTTTCTCTCTCTCTGATCTCTCGGTGTGTTTATCTCTCTCTCTGAGCTCTCAGTGTGTTTATCTCTCTCTCTGATCTCTTGGTGTGTTTATCTCTCTCTCTGATCTCTCGGTGTGTTTATCTCTCTCTGATCTCTCGGTGTGTTTATCTCTGTCTCTGATCTCTCAGTGTGTTTATCTCTGTCTCTGATCTCTCTGTGTGTTTATCTCTCTCTCTGATCTCTCAGTGTCTTTATCTCTCTCTGATCTCTCGGTGTGTTTATCTCTCTCTCTGAGCTCTCAGTGTGTTTATCTCTCTCTCTGAACTCTCGGTGTGTTTATCTCTCTCTCTGATCTCTCGGTGTGTATATCTCTCTCTGATCTCTCGGTGTGTTTATCTCTCTCTCTGATCTCTCAGTGTGTTTATCTCTCTCTCTGATCTCTCGGTGTGTTTATCTCTCTCTCTGATCTCTCGGTGTGTTTATCTCTCTCTGATCTCTCGGTGTGTTTATCTCTGTCTCTGATCTCTCAGTGTGTTTATCTCTCTCTCTAATCTCTCAGTGTGTTTATCTCTCTCTGATCTTTCGGTGTGTTTATCTCTCTCTCTGATCTCTCGGTGTGTTTATCTCTGTCTGATCTCTCAGTGTGTTTATCTCTCTCTCTGATCTCAGTATGTTTATCTCTCTCTGATCTCTAAGCGTGTTTATCTCTGATCTCACAGTGTGTTTATCTCTCACTGAACTCTCGGTGTGTTTATCTGTCTCTGTTCGCTCGGTGTGTTTATCTCTCTCTGATTGCTCGGTGTGTTTATCTCTCTCTGATCTCTCGGTGTCTTTATCTCTCTCTGATCTCTCAGTGTGTTTATCTCTCGCTGATCTCTGTGTGTGTGTATCTCTCTCTGATCTCTCAGTGTGTTTATCTCTCTCTGATCTCTCGTTGTGTTTATCTCTCTCTGATCTCTCAGTGTGTTTATCTCTCTCTGAAATCTCGGTGTGTTTATCTCTCTCTCTGATCTCTCGGTGTGTTTATCTCTCTCTGAACTCTCGGTGTGTTTAGCTCTCTCTCTGATCACTCGGTGTGTTTATCTCTCTCTCTGAACTCTCAGTGTGTTTATCTCTCTCTCTGATCTCTCAGCGTGTTTATCTCTCTCTGATTTCTCGGTGTGTTTATCTCTCTCTCTGAACTCTCAGTGTGTTTTTCTCTCTCTGATCTCTCAGTGTGTTTATCACTCTCTCTGATCTCTCGGTGTGTTTATCTCTCACTGATCTCTGTGTGTGTGTATCTCTCTCTGATCTCTCAGTGTGTTTATCTCTCTCTGATCTCTCGGTGTGTTTATCTCTCTCTCTGATCGCTCGCTGTGTTTATCTCTCTGTGATCTCTCGGTGTGTTTATCTCTCTCTGATCTCTCAGTGTGTTTATCTCGCTCTCTGATATCTCGGTGTGTTTATCTCTCTCTGATATCTCAGTGTGTTTCTCTCTGATCTCTCGGTGTGTTTATCTCTCTCTGATCTCTCAGTGTGTTTATCTCTCTCTGATCTCTCGGTGTGTTTATCTCTCTCTCTGAACTCTCGATGTGTTTATCTCTCTCTCTGATCTCTCAGCGTGTTTATCTCTCTCTGATCTCACAGTGTGTTTATCTCTCACTGAACTCTCGGTGTGTTTACCTCTCTCTCTGATCTCTCGGTGTGTTTATCTCTCACTGAACTCTCGGTGTGTTTACCTCTCTCTCTGATCTCTCGGTGTGTTTATCTCTCTCTGATCTCTCGGTATGTTTATCTCTCTCTGATCTCTCGGTGTGTTTATCTCTCTCTCTGAACTCTCGATGTGTTTATCTCTCTCTGATCTCTCAGTGTGTTTATCTCTCTCTGATCTCTCAGTGTGTTTATCTCTCTCTGATCTCTCGGTGTGTTTATCTCTCTCTCTGAACTCTCGATGTGTTTATCTCTCTCTCTGATCTCTCAGCGTGTTTATCTCTCTCTGATCTCACAGTGTGTTTATCTCTCACTGAACTCTCGGTGTGTTTACCTCTCTCACTGATCTCTCGGTGGGTTTATCTCTCTCTGAACTCTCGGTGTGTTTATCTCTCTCTCTGATCACTCGGTGTGTTTATCTCTCTCTCTGAACTCTCAGTGTGTTTATCTCTCTCTGATCGTTCGGTGTGTTTATCCCTCTCTGATCTCTCGGTGTGTTTATCTCTCTCTGATCTCTCGGTGTGTTTATCTCTCTCTGATCTCTCAGTGGGTTTATCTCTCTCTGATTTCTCGGTGTGTTTATCTCTCTCTCTGATATCTCAGCGTGTTTATCTCTCTCTGATCGTTCGGTGTGTTTCTCTCTCTCTCTGAACTCTCAGTGTGTTTATCTGTCTCTGATCGCTCGGTGTGTTTATCTCTCTCTGATCGCTCGGTGAGTTTATCTCTCTCTCTGATCTCTCGGTGTGTTTATCTCTCTCTGATCTCTCGGTGTGTTTATCTCTCTCTCTGATCTCTCAGTGGGTTTATCTCTCTCTGATCTCTCGGTGTGTTTATCTCTCTCTCTGATCTCTCGGTGTGTTTATCTCTCTCTGAACTCTCGGTGTGTTTATCTCTCTCTGATCTCACGGCGTGTTTATCTCTCTCTGATCACTCAGTGTGTTTATCTCTCTCTGATCGCTCGGTGTGTTTATCTCTCTCTCTGATCTCTCGGTGTGTTTATCTCTCTCTGATCTCTCGGTGTGTTTATCTCTCTCTCTGATCTCTCAGTGGGTTTATCACTCTCTGATCTCTCGGTGTGTTTATCTCTCTCTGATCTCTCGGTGTGTTTATCTCTCTCTGAACTCTCGGTGTGTTTATCTCTCTCTGATCTCTCGGCGTGTTTATCTCTCTCTCTGAACTCTCTGTGTGTTTATCTCTCTCTGATCTCTCAATGTGTTTATCTCTCTCTGAACTCTCGGTGTGTTTATCTCTCTCTCTGATCACTCGGTGTGTTTATCTCTCTCTCTGAACTCTCAGTGTGTTTATCTCTCTCTGAACTCTCGGTGTGTTTACCTCTCTCTCTGATCTCTCGGTGTTTTTATCTCTCTCTGAACTCTCGGTGTGTTTATCTCTCTCTCTGATCACTCGGTGTGTTTATCTCTCTCTCTGAACTCTCAGTGTGTTTTTCTCTCTCTCTGAACTCTCAGTGTGTTTATCTGTCTCTGATCGCTCGGTGTGTTTATCTCTCTCTGATCACTCAGTGTGTTTATCTCTCTCTGATCGCTCGGTGTGTTTATCTCTCTCTCTGATCTCTCGGTGTGTTTATCTCTCTCTGATCTCTCGGTGTGTTTATCTCTCTCTCTGATCTCTCAGTGGGTTTATCTCTCTCTTATCTCTCGGTGTGTTTATCTCTCTCTCTGATCTCTCGGTGTGTTTATCTCTCTCTCTGATCTCTCAGTGTGTTTATCTCTCTCTGATCTCTCGGTGTGTTTATCTCTCTCTGATCTCTCAGTGTGTTTATCTCTCTCTGATCGCTCGGTGTGTTTATCTCTCTCTGATCTCTCGGTGTGTTTCACTTTCTCTCTCTGATCTCTCTATGTGTTCCTCTCTCTCTGGCTGATCTCTCGGTGTGTTTATATCTCTCTCTCTGATCTCTCGGTGTGTTTATCTCTCTCTCTCTGATCTCTCTATGTGTTCCTCTCTCTCTCTTTGATCTCTTGGTGTGTTTATATCTCTCTCTGATCTCTCGGTGTGTTTATCTCTCTCTCTGGTCTCTCGTTGTGTTTATCACTCTCTCTGATTTCTCACCGTGTTTATCTCTCTCTGATCTCTCGGTGTGTTTATCTCTCTCTGATCTCTCAGTGTGTTTATCTGTCTCTGTTCGCTCGGTGTGTTTATCTCTCTCTGATCTCTCAGTGTGTTTATCTCTCTCTGATCGCTCGGTGTGTTTATCTCTCTCTGATCTCTCGGTGTGTTTATCTCTCTCTGATCTCTCGGTGTGTTTATCTCTCACTGATCTCTGTGTGTGTGTCTCTCTCTCTGATCTCTCAGTGTGTTTATCTCTCTCTGATCTCTCGGTGTGTTTATTTCTCTCTGACCTCTCAGTGTGTTTATCTCTCTCTGATCGCTCGGTGTGTTTATCTCTCTCTGATCTCTCGGTGTGTTTATCTCTCTCTGATTTCTCGGTGTGTTTATCTCTCTCTCTGATATCTCAGCGTGTTTATCTGTCTCTGATCGCTCGGTGTCTTTATCTCTCTCTGATCTCTCAGTGTGTTTATCTCTCTCTGATCGCACGGTGTGTTTATCTCTCTCTCTCATCTCTCGGTGTGTTTATTTCTCTCTGATATCTCGGTGTGTTTATCTCTCTCTCTGATCTCTCAGTGGGTTTATCTCTCTCTGATCTCTCGGTGTGTTTATCTCTCTCTCTGATCTCTCGGTGTGTTTATCTCTCTCTGAACTCTCGGTGTGTTTATCTCTCTCTGATCTCTCGGCGTGCTTATCTCTCTCTCTGAACTCTCTGTGTGCTTATCTCTCTCTGATCTCTCAGTGTGTTTATCTCTCTCTGAACTCTCGGAGTGTTTATCTCTCTCTCTGATCTCTCGGTGTGTTTATCTCTCTCTGAACTCTCGGTGTGTTTATCTCTCTCTCTGATCACTCGGTGTGCTTATCTCTCTCTCTGAACTCTCAGTGTGTTTATCTCTCTCTCTGATCTCTCAGCGTGTTTATCTCTCTCTGATTTCTCGGTGTGTTTATCTCTCTCTCTGAACTCTCAGTGTGTTTTTCTCTCTCTGATCTCTCAGTGTGTTTATCACTCTCTCTGATCTCTCACTGTGTTTAACTCTCTCTCTGATATCTCAGCGTGTTTATCTTTCTCTGATCGCTCGGTGTGTTTATCTCTCTCTCTGAACTCTCAGTGTGTTTTTCTCTCTCTGATCTCTCAGCGTGTTTATCTCTCTCTGATTTCTCGGTGTGTTTATCTCTCTCTCTGAACTCTCAGTGTGTTTTTCTCTCTCTGATCTCTCAGTGTGTTTATCACTCTCTCTGATCTCTCACTGTGTTTAACTCTCTCTCTGATATCTCAGTGTGTTTATCTGTCTCTGATCGCTCGGTGTGTTTATCTCTCTCTGATCGCTCGGTGTGTTTATCTCTCTCTGATCTCTCAGTGTGTTTATCTCTCTCTGATCGCTCGGTGTGTTTACCTCTCTCTCTGATCTCTCGGTCTGTTTATCTCTCTCTGAACTCTCGGTGTGTTTATCTCTCTCTCTGATCACTCGGTGTGTTTATCTCTCTCTCTGAACTCTCAGTGTGTTTATCTCTCTCTCTGATCTCTCAGTTTGTTTATCTCTCTCTGATCGCTCGGTGTGTTTATCTCTCTCTGATCTCTCGGTGTGTTTATCTCTCTCTGATCTCTCGGTGTGTTTATCTCTCTCTGATCTCTCAGTGGGTTTACCTCTCTCTGATTTCTCGGTGTGTTTATCTCTCTCTCTGATATCTCAGCGTGTTTATCTCTCTCTGATCTCTCGGTGTGTTTATCTCTCTCTCTGATCTCTCGGTATGTTTATCTCTCTCTCTGATCTCTCGGTGTGTTTATCTCTCTCTCTGATCTCTCAGTGTGTTTATCTCTCTCTGCTCTCTCGGTGTGTTTATCTCTCTCTGATCTCTCAGTGTGTTTATCTCTCTCTGATCTCTCGGTGTGTTTATATCTCTCTCTCTGATCTCTCGGTGTGTTTATCTCTCTCTCTCTGATCTCTCTATGTGTTCCTCTCTCTCTGGCTGATCTCTCGGTGTGTTTATATCTCTCTCTCTGATCTCTCGGTGTGTTTATCTCTCTCTCTCTGATCTCTCTATGTGTTCCTCTCTCTCTCTTTGATCTCTCGGTGTGTTTATATCTCTCTCTCTTATCTCTCGGTGTGTTTATCTCTCTCTCTGGTCTCTCGTTGTGTTTATCACTCTCTCTGATTTCTCACCGTGTTTAACTCTCTGTGTGATATCTCAGCGTGTTTATCTCTCTCTGATCGCTCTGTGTGTTTATCTCTCTCTCTGATCTCTCGGTGTGTTTATCTCTCTCTGATCTCTCAGTGTGTTTATCTCTCTCTCTGATCTCTCGGTGTGTTTATCTCTCTCTTATCTCTCGGTGTGTTTATCTCTCTCTCTGGTCTCTCGTTGTGTTTATCACTCTCTCTGATTTCTCACCGTGTTTAACTCTCTCTGTGATATCTCAGCATGTTTATCTCTCTCTATCGCTCGGTGTGTTTATCTCTCTCTCTGATCTCTCGGTGTGTTTATCACTCTCTGATCTCTCAGTGTGTTTATCTCTCTCTGATCGCTCGGTGTGTTTATCTCTCTCTGATCTCTCGGTGTGTTTATCTCTCTCTGATCTCTCGGTGTGTTTATCTCTCACTGATCTCTGTGTGTGTGTATCTCTCTCTGATCTCTCAGTGTGTTTATCTCTCTCTGATCTCTCGGTGTGTTTATCTCTCTCTGATCTCTCGGTGTGTTTATCTCTCTCTCTGATCGCTCGGTGTGTTTATCTCTCTGTGATCTCTCGGTGTGTTTATCTCTCTCTGATCTCTCAGCGTGTTTATCTCGCTCTCTGATATCTCGGTGTGTTTATCTCTCTCTGATATCTCAGTGTGTTTCTCTCTGATCTCTCGGTGTGTTTATCTCTCTCTGATCTCTCAGTGTGTTTATCTCTCTCTGATCTCTCGGTGTGTTTATCTCTCTCTCTGAACTCTCGATGTGTTTATCTCTCTCTCTGATCTCTCAGCGTGTTTATCTCTCACTGATCTCACAGTGTGTTTATCTCTCACTGAACTCTCGGTGTGCTTACCTCTCTCTCTGATCTCTCGGTTTTTTTATCTCACTCTGAACTCTCGGTGTGTTTATCTCTCTCTCTGATCTCTCAGTGTGTTTATCTCTCTCTGATCGCTCGGTGTGTTTATCCCTCTCTGATCTCTCGGTGTGTTTATCTCTCTCTGATCTCTCGGTGTGTTTATCTCCCTCTGATCTCTCAGTGGGTTGATCTCTCTGATTTCTCGGTGTGTTTATCTCTCTCTCTGATATCTCAGCGTGTTTATCTCTCTCTGATCTCTCAGTGTGTTTCTCTCTCTCTCTGAACTCTCAGTGTGTTTATCTGTCTCTGATCGCTCGGTGTGTTTATCTCTCTCTGATCACTCAGTGTGTTTATCTCTCTCTGATCGCTCGGTGAGTTTATCTCTCTCTCTGATCTCTCGGTGTGTTTATCTCTCTCTGATCTCTCGGTGTCTTTATCTCTCTCTCTGATCTCTCGGTGTGTTTATCTCTCTCTCTGATCTCTCGGTGTGTTTATCTCTCTCTGAACTCTCGGTGTGTTTATCTCTCTCTGATCTCTCGGCGTGTTTATCTCTCTCTGATCACTCAGTGTGTTTATCTCTCTCTGATCGCTCGGTGTGTGTATCTCTCTCTCTGATCTCTCGGTGTGTTTATCTCTCTCTGATCTCTCGGTGTGTTTATCTCTCTCTCTGATCTCTCGGTGTGTTTATCTCTCTCTGATCTCTCGGTGTGTTTATCTCTCTCTGATCTCTCGGCGTGTTTATCTCTCTCTCTGAACTCTCTGTGTGTTTATCTCTCTCTGATCTCTCAATGTGTTTATCTCTCTCTGAACTCTCGGTGTGTTTATCTCTCTCTCTGATCACTCGGTGTGTTTATCTCTCTCTCTGAACTCTCAGTGTGTTTATCTCTCTCTGAACTCTCGGTGTGTTTACCTCTCTCTCTGATCTCTCGGTGTGTTTATCTCTCTCTGAACTCTCGGTGTGTTTATCTCTCTCTCTGATCACTCGGTGTGTTTATCTCTCTCTCTGAACTCTCAGTGTGTTTTTCTCTCTCTCTGAACTCTCAGTGTGTTTATCTGTCTCTGATCGCTCGGTGTGTTTATCTCTCTCTGATCACTCAGTGTGTTTATCACTCTCTGATCGCTCGGTGTGTTTATCTCTCTCTCTGATCTCTCGGTGTGTTTATCTCTCTCTGATCTCTCGGTGTGTTTGTCTCTCTCTCTGATCTCTCAGTGGGTTTATCTCTCTCTGATCTCTCGGTATGTTTATCTCTCTCTCTGATCTCTCGGTGTGTTTATCTCTCTCTCTGATCTCTCAGTGTGTTTATCTCTCTCTGATCTCTCGGTGTGTTTATCTCTCTCTGATCTCTCGGTGTGTTTATCTCTCTCTCTGATCTCTCGGTATGTTTATCTCTCTCTCTGATCTCTCAGTGGGTTTATCTCTCTCTGATCTCTCGGTGTGTTTATCTCTCTCTCTGATCTCTCGGTATGTTTATCTCTCTCTCTGATCTCTCGGTGTGTTTATCTCTCTCTCTGATCTCTCAGTGTGTTTATCTCTCTCTGATCGCTCGGTGTGTTTATCTCTCTCTGATCTCTCGGTGTGTTTCACTTTCTCTCTCTGATCTCTCTATGTGTTCCTCTCTCTCTGGCTGATCTCTCGGTGTGTTTATATCTCTCTCTCTGATCTCTCGGTGTGTTTTATCTCTCTCTCTCTGATCTCTCTATGTGTTCCTCTTTCTCTCTTTGATCTCTTGGTGTGTTTATATCTCTCTCTGATCTCTCGGTGTGTTTATCTCTCTCTCTGGTCTCTCGTTGTGTTTATCACTCTCTCTGATTTCTCACCGTGTTTAACTCTCTCTGTGATATCTCAGTGTGTTTATCTGTCTCTGTTCGCTCGGTGTGTTTATCTCTCTCTGATCTCTCAGTGTGTTTATCTCTCTCTGATCGCTCGGTGTGTTTATCTCTCTCTGATCTCTCGGTGTGTTTATCTCTCTCTGACCTCTCAGTGTGTTTATCTCTCTCTGATCTCTCAGTGTGTTTATCTCTCTCTGATCGCTCGGTGTGTTTATCTGTCTCTGATCTCTCAGTGGGTTTATCTCTCTCTGATCTCTCGGTGCGTTTATCTGTCTCTGATCTCTCAGTGGGTTTATCTCTCTCTGATTTCTCGGTGTGTTTATCTCTCTCTCTGATATCTCAGCGTGTTTATCTCTCTCTGATCGCTCGGTGTGTTTATCTCTCTCTGATCTCTCAGTGTGTTTATCTCTCTCTGATCGCACGGTGTGTTTATCTCTCTCTCTCATCTCTCGGTGTGTTTATCTCTCTCTGATATCTCGGTGTGTTTATCTCTCTCTCTGATCTCTCAGTGGGTTTATCTCTCTCTGATCTCTCGGTGTGTTTATCTCTCTCTCTGATGGCTCGGTGTGTTTATCTCTCTCTCTGATCTCTCAGCGTGTTTATCTCTCTCTGAACTCTCGGTGTGTTTATCTCTCGATGATCTCTCGGTGTGTTTATCTCTGTCTGATCTCTCGGTGTGTTTATCTCTCTCTGATCTCTCAATGTGTTTATCTCTCTCTGAACTCTCGGTGTGTTTATCTCTCTCTCTCTGATCACTCGGTGTGTTTATCTCTCTCTCTCTGATCTCTCGGTGTGTTTATCTCTCTCTCTGAACTCTCAGTGTGTTAATCTCTCTCTCTGATCTCTCAATGTGTTTATCTCTCTCTGAACTCTCGGTGTGTTTATCTCTCTCTCTCTGATCTCTCGGTGTGTTTATCTCTCTCTCTCTGATCTCTCGGTGTGTTTATCTCTCTCTCTGAACTCTCGGTGTGTTTATCTCTCGATGATCTCTCGGTGTGTTTATCTCTCTCTGATCGCTCGGTGTGTTTATCACTCTCTCTGATCTCTCGGTGTTTTTATCTCTCTCTCTGATCTCTCGGTGTGTTTATCTCTTTCTGATCGCTCGGTGTGTTTATCTCTCTATCTGATCTCTCGGTGTGTTTATCTCTCTCTGATCTCTCGGTGTGCTTATCTCTTTCTGATCGCTCGGTGTCTTTATCTCTCTCTCTGATCTCTCGGTGTGTTTATCTCTCTCTGATCTCTCGGTGTGTGTATCTCTCTCTGATCTCTCGGTGTGTTTATCTCTCTCTGATCTCTCAGTGTGTTTATCTCTCTCTGATCGCACGGTGTGTTTATCTCTCTCTCTCATCTCTCGGTGTGTTTATCTCTCTCTGATATCTCGGTGTGTTTATCTCTCTCTCTGACCTCTCAGTGGGTTTATCTCTCTCTGATCTCTCGGTGTGTTTATCTCTCTCTCTGATCTCTCGGTGTGTTTATCTCTCTCTGAACTCTCGGTGTGTTTATCTCTCTCTGGTCTCTCGGCGTGTTTATCTCTCTCTCTGAACTATTTGTGTGTTTATCTCTCTCTGATCTCTCAGTGTGTTTATCTCTCTCTGAACTCTCGAGGTGTTTATCTCTCTCTCTGATCTCTCGGTGTGTTTATCTCTCTCTGAACTCTCGCTGTGTTTATCTCTCTCTCTGAACTCTCAGTGTGTTTATCTCTCTCTGATTTCTCGGTGTGTTTATCTCTCTCTCTGAACTCTCAGTGTGTTTTTCTCTCTCTGATCTCTCAGTCTGTTTATCACTCTCTCTGATCTCTCACTGTGTTTAACTCTCTCTCTGATATCTCAGCGTGTTTATCTGTCTCTGATCGCTCGGTGTGTTTATCTCTCTCTGATCTCTCAGTGTGTTTATCTCTCTCTGATCGGTCGGTGTGTTTATCTCTCTCTGATCGCTCGGTGTGTTTATCTGTCTCTGATCGCTCGGTGTGTTTATCTCTCTCTGAACTCTCAGTGTGTTTATCTGTCTCTGATCGCTCGGTGTGTTTATCTCTCTCTGATCGCTCGGTGTGTTTATCTCTCTCTGATCTCTCAGTGTGTTTATCTCTCTCTGATCGGTCGGTGTGTTTATCTCTCTCTGATCTCTCGGTGTGTTTATCTCTCTCTGATCTCTCAGTGTGTTTATCTCTCTCTGATCGCTCGGTGTGTTTATCTCTCTCTCTGATCTCTCAGTGTGTTTATCTCTCTCTGATCGCTCGGTGTGTTTATCTCTCTCTGATCTCTCGGTGTGTTTATCTCTCTCTGATCTCTCGTGTTTATCTCTCTCTCTCACTGTGTTTATCTCTCTCTCTGATCTCTCGGTGTGTTTATCTCTCTCTGATCTCTCGTGTTTATCTCTCTCTCTCTCTCACTGTGTTTATCTCTCTCTCTGATCTCTCGGTGTGTTTATCTCTCTCTGATCTCTCGTGTTTATCTCTCTCTCTCTCTCACTGTGTTTATCTCTCTCTCTGATCTCTCGGTGTGTTTATCTTTCTCTGATCGCTCGGTGTGTTTTTCGCTCTCTCTGATCTCTCGGTGTTTTTATCCATCTCTCTGATCTCTCAGTGGGTTTATCTCTCTCTGATCTCTCGGTGTGTTTATCTCTCTCTCTGACCTCTCAGTGTGTTTATCTCTCTCTGATCTCTCGGTGTGTTTATCTCTCTCTCTGACCTCTCAGTGTGTTTATCTCTCTCTGATCTCTCGGTGTGTTTATCTCTCTCTGAACTCTCAGTGTGTTTATCTCTGTCTGATCTCTCGGTGTGTTTATCTCTGAACTCTCGGTGTGTTTATCTCTCTCTCTCTGATCTCTCGGTGTGTTTATCTCTCTCTGATCTCTCGGTGTGTTAATCTCTCTCTCTGATCTCTCAGCGTGTTTATCTCTCTCTGATCTCTCAGCGTGTTTATCTCTCTCTGATCTCTCGGTGTGTTTATCTCTCTCTGATCTCTCGTGTTTATCTCTCTCTCTCACTGTGTTTATCTCTCTCTCTGATCTCTCGGTGTGTTTATCTCTCTCTGATCTCTCGTGTTTATCTCTCTCTCTCTCTCACTGTGTTTATCTCTCTCTCTGATCTCTCAGTGTGTTTATCTGTCTCTGATCGCTCGGTGTGTTTATCTCTCTCTGATCGCTCGGTGTGTTTATCTCTCTCTCTGAACTCTCAGTGTGTTTATCTGTCTCTGATCGCTCGGTGTGTTTATCTCTCTCTGATCTCTCAGTGTGTTTATCTCTCTCTGATCGCACGGTGTGTTTATCTCTCTCTCTCATCTCTCGGTGTGTTTATCTCTCTCTGATATCTCGGTGTGTTTATCTCTCTCTCTGATCTCTCAGTGGGTTTATCTCTCTCTGATCTCTCGGTGTGTTTATCTCTCTCTCTGATGGCTCGGTGTGTTTATCTCTCTCTCTGATCTCTCAGCGTGTTTATCTCTCTCTGAACTCTCGGTGTGTTTATCTCTCGATGATCTCTCGGTGTGTTTATCTCTGTCTGATCTCTCGGTGTGTTTATCTCTCTCTGATCTCTCAATGTGTTTATCTCTCTCTGAACTCTCGGTGTGTTTATCTCTCTCTCTCTGATCACTCGGTGTGTTTATCTCTCTCTCTCTGATCTCTCGGTGTGTTTATCTCTCTCTCTGAACTCTCAGTGTGTTAATCTCTCTCTCTGATCTCTCAATGTGTTTATCTCTCTCTGAACTCTCGGTGTGTTTATCTCTCTCTCTCTGATCTCTCGGTGTGTTTATCTCTCTCTCTCTGATCTCTCGGTGTGTTTATCTCTCTCTCTGAACTCTCGGTGTGTTTATCTCTCGATGATCTCTCGGTGTGTTTATCTCTCTCTGATCGCTCGGTGTGTTTATCACTCTCTCTGATCTCTCGGTGTTTTTATCTCTCTCTCTGATCTCTCGGTGTGTTTATCTCTTTCTGATCGCTCGGTGTGTTTATCTCTCTATCTGATCTCTCGGTGTGTTTATCTCTCTCTGATCTCTCGGTGTGCTTATCTCTTTCTGATCGCTCGGTGTCTTTATCTCTCTCTCTGATCTCTCGGTGTGTTTATCTCTCTCTGATCTCTCGGTGTGTGTATCTCTCTCTGATCTCTCGGTGTGTTTATCTCTCTCTGATCTCTCAGTGTGTTTATCTCTCTCTGATCGCACGGTGTGTTTATCTCTCTCTCTCATCTCTCGGTGTGTTTATCTCTCTCTGATATCTCGGTGTGTTTATCTCTCTCTCTGACCTCTCAGTGGGTTTATCTCTCTCTGATCTCTCGGTGTGTTTATCTCTCTCTCTGATCTCTCGGTGTGTTTATCTCTCTCTGAACTCTCGGTGTGTTTATCTCTCTCTGGTCTCTCGGCGTGTTTATCTCTCTCTCTGAACTATTTGTGTGTTTATCTCTCTCTGATCTCTCAGTGTGTTTATCTCTCTCTGAACTCTCGAGGTGTTTATCTCTCTCTCTGATCTCTCGGTGTGTTTATCTCTCTCTGAACTCTCGCTGTGTTTATCTCTCTCTCTGAACTCTCAGTGTGTTTATCTCTCTCTGATTTCTCGGTGTGTTTATCTCTCTCTCTGAACTCTCAGTGTGTTTTTCTCTCTCTGATCTCTCAGTCTGTTTATCACTCTCTCTGATCTCTCACTGTGTTTAACTCTCTCTCTGATATCTCAGCGTGTTTATCTGTCTCTGATCGCTCGGTGTGTTTATCTCTCTCTGATCTCTCAGTGTGTTTATCTCTCTCTGATCGGTCGGTGTGTTTATCTCTCTCTGATCGCTCGGTGTGTTTATCTGTCTCTGATCGCTCGGTGTGTTTATCTCTCTCTGAACTCTCAGTGTGTTTATCTGTCTCTGATCGCTCGGTGTGTTTATCTCTCTCTGATCGCTCGGTGTGTTTATCTCTCTCTGATCTCTCAGTGTGTTTATCTCTCTCTGATCGGTCGGTGTGTTTATCTCTCTCTGATCTCTCGGTGTGTTTATCTCTCTCTGATCTCTCAGTGTGTTTATCTCTCTCTGATCGCTCGGTGTGTTTATCTCTCTCTCTGATCTCTCAGTGTGTTTATCTCTCTCTGATCGCTCGGTGTGTTTATCTCTCTCTGATCTCTCGGTGTGTTTATCTGTCTCTGATCTCTCGTGTTTATCTCTCTCTCTCACTGTGTTTATCTCTCTCTCTGATCTCTCGGTGTGTTTATCTCTCTCTGATCTCTCGTGTTTATCTCTCTCTCTCTCTCACTGTGTTTATCTCTCTCTCTGATCTCTCGGTGTGTTTATCTCTCTCTGATCTCTCGTGTTTATCTCTCTCTCTCTCTCACTGTGTTTATCTCTCTCTCTGATCTCTCGGTGTGTTTTTCTTTCTCTGATCGCTCGGTGTGTTTTTCGCTCTCTCTGATCTCTCGGTGTTTTTATCCATCTCTCTGATCTCTCAGTGGGTTTATCTCTCTCTGATCTCTCGGTGTGTTTATCTCTCTCTCTGACCTCTCAGTGTGTTTATCTCTCTCTGATCTCTCGGTGTGTTTATCTCTCTCTCTGACCTCTCAGTGTGTTTATCTCTCTCTGATCTCTCGGTGTGTTTATCTCTCTCTGAACTCTCAGTGTGTTTATCTCTGTCTGATCTCTCGGTGTGTTTATCTCTGAACTCTCGGTGTGTTTATCTCTCTCTCTCTGATCTCTCGGTGTGTTTATCTCTCTCTGATCTCTCGGTGTGTTAATCTCTCTCTCTGATCTCTCAGCGTGTTTATCTCTCTCTGATCTCTCAGCGTGTTTATCTCTCTCTGATCGCTCGGTGTGTTTATCTCTCTCTGATCTCTCGGTGTGTTTATCTCTCTCTGAAATCTCGGTGTGTTTATCTCTCTCTCTCTGAACTCTCGGTGTGTTTATCTCTCTCTCTCTGATCTCTCGGTGTGTTTATCTCTCTCTCTGATCTCTCAGTGTGTTTATCTCTGATCTCTCGGTGTGTTTATCTCTCTCTGATCTCTCAGTGTGTTTATCTCTCTCTCTGAACTCTCGATGTGTTTATCTCTCTCTGAAATCTCGGTGTGTTTATCTCTCTCTCTCTGATCTCTCGGTGTGTTTATCTCTCTCTCTGATCTCTCAGTGTGTTTATCTCTGATCTCTCGGTGTGTTTATCTCTCTCTGATCTCTCAGTGTGTTTATCTCTCTCTCTCAACTCTCGGTGTGTTTATCTCTCTCTCTCTGATCTCTCGGTGTGTTTATCTCTCTCTCTGATCTCTCAGTGTGTTTATCTCTGATCTCTCGGTGTGTTTATCTCTCTCTGATCTCTCAGTGTGTTTATCTCTCTCTCTGATCTCTCGGTGTGTTTATCTCTCTCTCTGATCTCTCAGTGTGTTTATCTCTCTCTCTGATCTCTCGGTGTGTTTATCTCTCTCTCTTATCTCTCAGTGTGTTTATCTCTGATCTCTCGGTGTGTTTATCTCTCTCTGATCTCTCGGTGTGTTTATCTCTCTCTCTGAACTCTCGATGTGTTTATCTCTCTCTCTAATATCTCAGCGTGTTTATCTCTCTCTGATCTCACAGTGTGTTTATCTCTCACTGAACCCTCGGTGTGTTTACCTATCTCTCTGATCTCTCGGTGTGTTTATCTCACTCTGATCTCTCGGTATGTTTATCTCTCTCTGATATCTCAGTGTGTTTCTCTCTGATCTCTCGGTGTGTTTATCTCTCTCTGATCTCTCAGTGTGTTTATCTCTCTCTGATCTCTCGGTGTGTTTATCTCTCTCTCTGAACTCTCGATGTGTTTATCTCTCTCTCTGATCTCTCAGCGTGTTTATCTCTCTCTGATCTCACAGTGTGTTTATCTCTCACTGAACTCTCGGTGTGTTTATCTCTCTCTCTGATCACTCGGTGTGTTTATCTCTCTCTCTGAACTCTCAGTGTTTTTATCTCTCTCTCTGATCTCTCAGTGTGTTTATCTCTCTCTGATCGCTCGGTGTGTTTATCTCTCTCTGATCTCTCGGTGTGTTTATCTCTCTCTGATATCTCAGTGGGTTTATCTCTCTGATTTCTCGGTGTGTTTATCTCTCTCTCTGATATCTCAGCGTGTTTATCTCTCTCTGATCGTTCGGTGTGTTTCTCTCTCTCTCTGAACTCTCAGTGTGTTTATCTCTCTCTGATCGGTCGGTGTGTTTATCTCTCTCTGATCGCTCGGTGTGTTTATCTGTCTCTGATCGCTCGGTGTGTTTATCTCTCTCTGAACTCTCAGTGTGTTTATCTCTCTCTGATCGCTCGGTGTGTTTATCTCTCTCTGATCGCTCGGTGTGTTTATCTCTCTTTGATCTCTCAGTGTGTTTATCTCTCTCTGATCGGTCGGTGTGTTTATCTCTCTCTGATCTCTCGGTGTGTTTATCTCTCTCTGATCTCTCAGTGTGTTTATCTCTCTCTGATCGCTCGGTGTGTTTATCTCTCTCTCTGATCTCTCAGTGTGTTTATCTCTCTCTGATCTCTCAGTGTGTTTATCTCTCTCTGATCTCTCGGTGTGTTTATCTCTCTCTCTGATCTCTCAGTGTGTTTATCTCTCTCTGATCGCTCGGTGTGTTTATCTCTCTCTGATCTCTCGGTGTGTTTATCTCTCTCTGATCTCTCAGTGTGTTTATCTCTCTCTGATCTCTCGGTGTGTTTATCTCTCTCTGATCTCTCAGTGTGTTTATCTCTCTCTGATCTCTCGGTGTGTTTATCTCTCTCTCTGATCTCTCGGTGTGTTTATCTTTCTCTGATCGCTCGGTGTGTTTTTCGCTCTCTCTGATCTCTCGGTGTTTTTATCCATCTCTCTGATCTCTCAGTGGGTTTATCTCTCTCTGATCTCTTGGTGTGTTTATCTCTCTCTCTGACCTCTCAGTGTGTTTATCTCTCTCTGATCTCTCGGTGTGTTTATCTCTCTCTGAACTCTCAGTGTGTTTATCTCTGTCTGATCTCTCGGTGTGTTTATCTCTCTCTGATCTCTCGGTGTGTTTATCTCTCTCTCTCTGATCTCTCGGTGTGTTTATCTCTCTCTCTGAACTCTCAGTGTGTTAATCTCTCTCTCTGATCTCTC
The DNA here is from genome assembly GCF_036365525.1 of Heterodontus francisci. Taxonomy (NCBI): domain Eukaryota; kingdom Metazoa; phylum Chordata; class Chondrichthyes; order Heterodontiformes; family Heterodontidae; genus Heterodontus; species Heterodontus francisci. Next base: position 113,170,955 of record NC_090380.1, read on the forward strand.
AGCGTGTTTATCTCTCTCTGATCTCTCAGCGTGTTTATCTCTCTCTGATCTCTCGGTGTGTTTATCTCTCTCTGAAATCTCGGTGTGTTTATCTCTCTCTCTCTGAACTCTCGGTGTGTTTATCTCTCTCTCTCTGATCTCTCGGTGTGTTTATCTCTCTCTCTGATCTCTCAGTGTGTTTATCTCTGATCTCTCGGTGTGTTTATCTCTCTCTGATCTCTCGGTGTGTTTATCTCTCTCTCTGATCTCTCAGTGTGTTTATCTCTGATCTCTCGGTGTGTTTATCTCTCTCTGATCTCTCGGTGTGTTTATCTCTCTCTCTGATCTCTCAGTGTGTTTATCTCTGATCTCTCGGTGTGTTTATCTCTCTCTGATCTCTCGGTGTGTTTATCTCTCTCTGATCTCTCAGCGTGTTTATCTCTCACTGAACTCTCGGTGTGTTTACCTCTCTCTCTGATCTCTCGGTGTGTTTATCTCTCTCTGATCTCTCGGTGTGTTTATCTCTCTCTCTGAACTCTCGATGTGTTTATCTCTCTCTCTGATCTCTCAGCGTGTTTATCTCTCACTGAACTCTCGGTGTGTTTAACTCTCTCTCTGATCTCTCGGTGTGTTTATCTCTCTCTGATCTCTCGGTATGTTTGTCTCTCTCTGATATCTCAGTGTGTTTCTCTCTGATCTCTCGGTGTGTTTATCTCTCTCTGATCTCTCAGTGTGTTTATCTCTCTCTGATCTCTCGGTGTGTTTATCTCTCTCTCTGAACTCTCGATGTGTTTATCTCTCTCTCTGATCTCTCAGCGTGTTTATCTCTCTCTGATCTCACAGTGTGTTTATCTCTCACTGAACTCTCGGTGTGTTTACCTCTCTCTCTGATCTCTCGGTTTTTTTATCTCTCTCTGAACTCTCGGTGTGTTTATCTCTCTCTCTGATCACTCGGTGTGTTTATCTCTCTCTCTGAACTCTCAGTGTTTTTATCTCTCTCTCTGATCTCTCAGTGTGTTTATCTCTCTCTGATCGCTCGGTGTGTTTATCCCTCTCTGATCTCTCGGTGTGTTTATCTCTCTCTGATCTCTCGGTGTGTTTATCTCTTCTCTGATCTCTCAGTGGGTTTATCTGTCTGATTTCTCGGTGTGTTTATCTCTCTCTCTGATATCTCAGCGTGTTTATCTCTCTCTGATCGTTCGGTGTGTTTCTCTCTCTCTCTGAACTCTCAGTGTGTTTATCTGTCTCTGATCGCTCGGTGTGTTTATCTCTCTCTGATCACTCAGTGTGTTTATCTCTCTCTGATCGCTCGGTGAGTTTATCTCTCTCTCTGATCTCTCGGTGTGTTTATCTCTCTCTGATCTCTCGGTGTCTTTATCTCTCTCTCTGATCTCTCAGTGGGTTTATCTCTCTCTGATCTCTCGGTGTGTTTATCTCTCTCTCTGATCTCTCGGTGTGTTTATCTCTCTCTGATCTCTCGGCGTGTTTATCTCTCTCTGATCTCTCGGTGTGTTTATCTCTCTCTCTGATCTCTCGGTGTGTTTATCTCTCTCTGATCTCTCGGCGTGTTTATCTCTCTCTGATCACTCAGTGTGTTTATCTCACTCTGATCGCTCGGTGTGTTTATCTCTCTCTCTGATCTCTCGGTGTGTTTATCTCTCTCTGATCTCTCGGTGTGTTTATCTCTCTCTCTGATCTCTCAGTGGGTTTATCTCTCTCTGATCTCTCGGTGTGTTTATCTCTCTCTGATCTCTCGGTGTGTTTATCTCTCTCTGAACTCTCGGTGTGTTTATCTCTCTCTGATCTCTCGGCGTGTTTATCTCTCTCTCTGAACTCTCTGTGTGTTTATCTCTCTCTGATCTCTCAATGTGTTTATCTCTCTCTGAACTCTCGGTGTGTTTATCTCTCTCTCTGATCACTCGGTGTGTTTATCTCTCTCTCTGAACTCTCAGTGTGTTTATCTCTCTCTGATCTCTCGGTGTGTTTATCTCTCTCTGAACTCTCGGTGTGTTTATCTCTCTCTCTGATCACTCGGTGTGTTTATCTCTCTCTCTGAACTCTCAGTGTGTTTTTCTCTCTCTCTGAACTCTCAGTGTGTTTATCTGTCTCTGATCGCTCGGTGTGTTTATCTCTCTCTGATCACTCAGTGTGTTTATCTCTCTCTGATCGCTCGGTGTGTTTATCTCTCTCTCTGATCTCTCGGTGTGTTTATCTCGCTCTGATCTCTCGGTGTGTTTGTCTCTCTCTCTGATCTCTCAGTGGGTTTATCTCTCTCTGATCTCTCGGTGTGTTTATCTCTCTCTCTGATCTCTCGGTATGTTTATCTCTCTCTCTGATCTCTCGGTGTGTTTATCTCTCTCTCTGATCTCTCAGTGTGTTTATCTCTCTCTGATCTCTCGGTGTGTTTATCTCTCTCTGATCTCTCAGTGTGTTTATCTCTCTCTGATCGCTCGGTGTGTTTATCTCTCTCTGATCTCTCGGTGTGTTTCACTTTCTCTCTCTGATCTCTCTATGTGTTCCTCTCTCTCTGGCTGATCTCTCGGTGTGTTTATATCTCTCTCTCTGATCTCTCGGTTTGTTTTATCTCTCTCTCTCTGATCTCTCTATGTGTTCCTCTTTCTCTCTTTGATCTCTTGGTGTGTTTATATCTCTCTCTGATCTCTCGGTGTGTTTATCTCTCTCTGATCTCTCAGTGTGTTTATCTCTCTCTGATCGCTCGGTGTGTTTATCTCTCTCTGATCTCTCGGTGTGTTAATCTCTCACTGATCTCTGTGTGTGTGTCTCTCTCTCTGATCTCTCGGTGTGTTTATCTCTCACTGATCTCTGTGTGTGTGTCTCTCTCTCTCTGATCTCTCAGTGTGTTTATCTCTCTCTGATCTCTCGGTGTGTTTATCTCTCTCTCTGATCTCTCAGTGGGTTTATCTCTCTCTCTGATCTCTCGGTGTGTTTATCTCTCTCTGAACTCTCGGTGTGTTTATCTCTCTCTGATCTCTCGGCGTGTTTATCTCTCTCTCTGAACTATCTGTGTGTTTATCTCTCTCTGATCTCTCAGTGTGTTTATCTCTCTCTGAACTCTCGAGGTGTTTATCTCTCTCTCTGATCTCTCGGTGTGTTTATCTCTCTCTGAACTCTCGGTGTGTTTATCTCTCTCTCTGATCACTCGCAGTGTTTATCTCTCTCTCTGAACTCTCAGTGTGTTTATCTCTCTCTCTGATTTCTCGGTGTGTTTATCTCTCTCTCTGCACTCTCAGTGTGTTTTTCTCTCTCTGATCTCTCAGTGTGTTTATCACTCTCTCTGATCTCTCACTGTGTTTAACTCTCTCTCTGATATCTCAGCGTGTTTATCTCTCTCTGATCGCTCGGTGTGTTTATCTCTCTCTCTGAACTCTCAGTGTGTTTATCTGTCTCTGATCGCTCGGTGTGTTTATCTCTCTCTGATCTCTCAGTGTGTTTATCTCTCTCTGATCGGTCGGTGTGTTTATCTCTCTCTGATCTCTCGGTGTGTTTATCTCTCTCTGATCTCTCAGTGTGTTTATCTCTCTCTGATCGCTCGGTGTGTTTATCTCTCTCTCTGATCTCTCAGTGTGTTTATCTCTCTCTGATCGCTCGGTGTGTTTATCTCTCTCTGATCGCTCGGTGTGTTTATCTCTCTCTGATCTCTCAGTGTGTTTATCTCTCTCTGATCGCTCGGTGTGTTTATCTCTCTCTGATCGCTCGGTGTGTTTATCTCTCTCTCTGAACTCTCAGTGTGTTTATCTCTCTCTGATCGCTCGGTGTGTTTATCTCTCTCTGATCTCTCGGTGTGTTTATCTCTCTCTGATCGCTCGGTGTGTTTATCTCTCTCTCTGATCTCTCAGTGTGTTTATCTCTCTCTGATCGCTCGGTGTGTTTATCTCTCTCTGATCTCTAAGTGTGTTTATCTCTCTCTGATCTCTCGTGTTTATCTCTCTCTGATCTCTCAGTGTGTTTATCTCTCTCTGATCTCTCGTGTTTATCTCTCTCTGATCGCTCGGTGTGTTTATCTCTCTCTCTGAACTCTCAGTGTGTTTATCTGTCTCTGATCGCTCGGTGAGTTTATCTCTCTCTGATCGCTCGGTGTGTTTATCTCTCTCTGATCTCTCGGTGTGTTTATCTCTCTCTGATCGCTCGGTGTGTTTATCTCTCTCTCTGATCTCTCAGTGTGTTTATCTCTCTCTGATCGCTCGGTGTGTTTATCTCTCTCTGATCTCTCAGTGTGTTTATCTCTCTCTGATCTCTCGTGTTTATCTCTCTCTGATCTCTCGTGTTTATCTCTCTCTGATCGCTCGGTGTGTTTATCTCTCTCTGATCTCTCGGTGTGTTTATCTCTCTCTCTGATCTCTCACTGTGTTTATCTCTCTCTCTGATCTCTCAGTGTGTTTATCTCTCTCTGATCGCTCGGTGTGTTTATCTCTCTCTGAACTCTCGGTGTGTTTATCTCTCGATGATCTCTCGGTGTGTTTATCTCTCTCTGAACTCTCAGTGTGTTTATCTCTGTCTGATCTCTCGGTGTGTTTATCTCTCTCTGAACTCTCGGTGTGTTTATCTCTCTCTCTCTGATCTCTCGGTGTGTTTATCTCTCTCTGAACTCTCGGTGTGTTTATCTCTCTCTCTCTGAACTCTCGGTGTGTTTATCTCTCTCTCTCTGAACTCTCAGTGTGTTTATCTCTCTCTGAACTCTCGGTGTGTTTATCTCTCTCTCTCTGATCTCTCAGCGTGTTTATCTCTCTCTGATCTCTCAGCGTGTTTATCTCTCTCTGATCGCTCGGTGTGTTTATCTCTCTCTGATCTGTCGGTGTGTTTATCTCTCTCTGAAATCTCGGTGTGTTTATCTCTCTCTCTCTGAACTCTCGGTGTGTTTATCTCTCTCTCTCTGATCTCTCGGTGTGTTTATCTCTCTCTCTGATCTCTCAGTGTGTTTATCTCTCTCTCTGATCTCTCGGTGTGTTTATCTCTCTCTGATCGCTTGGTGTGTTTATCACTCTCTCTGATCTCTCGGTGTGTTTATCTCTTTCTGATCGCTCGGTGTGTTTATCTCTCTCTCTGATCTCTCGGTGTGTTTATCTCTCTCTGATCTCTCGGTGTGCTTATCTCTCTCTGATCTCTCGGTGTGTTTATCTCTCTCTGATCTCTCGGTGTGCTTATCTCTCTCTGATCTGTCGGTGTGTTTATCTCTCTCTGATCTCTCAGTGTGTTTATCTCTCTGATCTCTCAGTGTGTTTATCTCTCTCTGATCGCTCGGTGTGTTCATCTCTCTCTGATCTCTCAGTGTGTTTATCTCTCTCTGATCTCTCGTTGTGTTTATCTCTCTCTCTCTCTCACTGTGTTTATCTCTCTCTCAGATCTCTCGGTGTGTTTATCTCTCTCTGATTGCTCGGTGTGTTTTTCGCTCTCTCTGATCTCTCGGTGTTTTTATCCATCTCTCTGATCTCTCAGTGGGTTTATCTCTCTCTGATCTCTCGGTGTGTTTATCTCTCTCTCTGTTCTCTCAGTGTGTTTATCTCTCTCTGATCTCTCGGTGTGTTTATCTCTCTGATCTCTCAGCATGTTTATCTCTCTCTGAACTCTCGGTGTGTTTATCTCTCGATGATCTCTCGGTGTGTTTATCTCTCTCTGAACTCTCAGTGTGTTTATCTCTGTCTGATCTCTCAGTGCGTTTATCTCTCTCTGATCTCTCAGTGTGTTTATCTCTCTCTGAACTCTCCGTGTGTTTATCTCTCTCTCTCTGATCTCTCGGTGTGTTTATCTCTCTCTCTCTGATCTCTAGGTGTGTTTATCTCTCTCTCTGAACTCTCAGTGTGTTTATCTCTCTCTCTGATCTCTCAGCGTGTTTATCTCTCTCTGATCTCTCAGTGTGTTTATCTCTGTCTCATCTCTCGGTGTGTTTATCTCTCTCTGATCCCTCAGTGTGTTTATCTCTCTCTGATCTCTCAGTGTGTTTATCTCTCTCTGAACTCTCCGTGTGTTTATCTCTCTCTCTCTGATCTCTCGGTGTGTTTATCTCTCTCTCTCTGATCTCTCGGTGTGTTTATCTCTCTCTCTGAACTCTCAGCGTGTTCATCTCTCTCTGATCGCTCGGTGTGTTTATCTCTCTCTGATCTCTCGGTGTGTTTATCTCTCTCTCTGAACTCTCAGCGTGTTCATCTCTCTCTGATCTCTCAGTGTATTTATCTCTCTCTGAACTCTCCGTGTGTTTATCTCTCTCTCTCTGATCTCTCGGTGTGTTTATCTCTCTCTGATCTCTCGGTGTGTTTATCTCTCTCTCTGATCTCTCAGCGTGTTCATCTCTCTCTGATCGCTCGGTGTGTTTATCTCTCTCTGATCTCTCGGTGTGTTTATCTCTGTCTGATCTCTCGGTGTGTTTATCTCTCTCTGATCTCTCGGTGTGTTTATCTCTCTCTCTGATCTCTCAGCGTGTTCATCTCCCTCTGATCTCACGGTGTGTTTATCTCTCTCTGATCGCTCGGTGTGTTTATCTCTCTCTGAACTCTCGGTGTGTTTATCTCTCTCTCTCTGATCTCTCGGTGTGTTTATCTCTCTCTCTGATCTCTCGGTCTGTTTCTCTCTCTATCTCTGATCTCTCGGTGTGTTTATCTCTGTCTGATCTCTCGGTGTGTTTATCTCTCTCCCTCTGATCTCACGGTGTGTTTATCTCTCTCTGAACTCTCGGTGTGTTTATCTCTCTCTCTCTGATCTCTCGGTGTGTTTATCTCTCTCTCTGATCTCTCGGTGTGTTTCTCTCTCTATCTCTGATCTCTCGGTGTGTTTATCTCTCTCTCTGATCTCTCTATGTGTTCCTCTCTCTCTCTCTGATCTCTCGGTGTGTTTATGTCTCTCTCTCTGATCTCTCGATGTACTTATCTCTCTCTCACTCTCTGATCTCTCGACATGTTTCTCTCTCTCTGATCCCTCGGTGTGTTTATGTCTGTCTGATCTGTCGGTGTGTTTATCTCTCTCCCTCTGATCTCACGGTGTGTTTATCTCTCTCTGTTCGCTCGGTGTGTTTATCTCTCTCTGAACTCTCGTTGTGTTTATCTCTCTCTCTCTGATCTCTCGGTGTGTTTATCTCTCTCTCTCTGATCTCTCGGTGTGTTTATCTCTCTCTCTGATCTCTCGGTGTGTTTATCTCTCTCTGATCGCTCGGTGTGTTTATCACTCTCTCTGATCTCTCGGTGTTTTTATCTCTCTCTCTGATCTCTCGGTGTGTTTATCTCTCTCTGATCGCTCGGTGTGTTTATCTCTCTCTCTGATCTCTCGGTGTGTTTATCTCTCTCTGATCTCTCGGTGTGCTTATCTCTCTCTGATCTCTCGGTGTGTTTATCTCTCTCTGATCTCTCAGTGTGTTTATCTGTCTCTGATCTCTCAGTGTGTTTATCTCTCTCTGATCGCTCGGTGTGTTTATCTCTCTCTGATCTCTCGTTGTGTTTATCTCTCTCTCTCTCTCACTGTGTTTATCTCTCTCTCTGATCTCTCGGTGTGTTTATCTCTCTCTGATCGCTCGGTGTGTTTATCGCTCTCTGAACTCTCGGTGTGTTTATCTCTCTCTCTGATCACTCGGTGTGTTTATCTCTCCCTCTGAACTCTCAGTGTGTTTATCTCTCTCTGATCTCTCGTTGTGTTTATCTCTCTCTCTCTCTCACTGTGTTTATCTCTCTCTCTGATCTCTCGGTGTGTTTATCTCTCTCTGATCGCTCGGTGTGTTTATCGCTCTCTCTGATCTCTCGGTGTTTTTATCTCTCTCTCTGATCTCTCGGTGTGTTTATCTCTCTCTGATCTCTCAGTGTGTTTGTCTCTCTCTGAACTCTCGGTGTGTTTATCTCTCTCTGAACTCTCGGTGTGTTTATTTCTCTCTCTGATCACTCGGTGTGTTTATCTCTCTCTCTGAACTCTCAGTGTGTTTATCTCTCTCTCTGATCTCTCAGCGTGTTTTTCTCTCTCTGATCTCTCAGTGTGTTTATCCCTCTCTGATCTCTCACTGTGTTTAACTCTCTCTCTGATATCTCAGCGTGTTTATCTCTCTCTGATCGCTCGGGGTGTTTATCTCTCTCTGATCTCTCAGTGTGTTTATCTCTCTCTGATCTCTCGTTGTGTTTATCTCTCTCTCTCTCTCTCACTGTGTTTATCTCTCTCTGATCTCTCGGTGTGTTTATCTTTCTCTGATCGCTCGGTGTGTTTATCGCTCTCTCTGATCTCTCGGTGTTTTTATCTCTCTCTCTGATCTCTCGGTGTGTTTATCTCTCTCTGATCGCTCGGTGTGTTTATCTCTCTCTGATCTCTCGGTGTGTTTATCTCTCTCTGATCTCTCAGTGTGTTTATCTCTCTCGCTGATCTCTCAGTGGGTTTATCTCTCTCTGATCTCTCGGTGTGTTTATCTCTCTCTCTGATCTCTTCGTGTGTTTATCTCTCTCTGATCTCTCAGTGTGTTTATCTCTCTCTGAACTCTCAGTGTGTTTATCTCTGTCAGATCTCTCGGTGTGTTTATCTCTCTCTCTGATCTCTCGGTGTGTTTATCTCTCTCTGAACTCTCAGTGTGTTTATCTCTCTCTCTGATCTCTCGGTGTGTTTATCTCTCTCTCTGATCTCTCGGTGTGTTTATCTCTCTCTGAACTCTCGGTGTGTTTATCTCTCTCTCTCTGATCTCTCGGTGTGTTTATCTCTCTCTCTCTGATCTCTCGGTGTGTTTATCTCTCTCTCTGATCTCTCAGTGTGTTTATCTCTCTCTCTGATCTCTCGGTATGTTTATCTCTCTCTGATCGCTCGGTGTGTTTATCACTCTCTCTGATCTCTCGGTGTTTTTATCTCTCTCTCTGATCTCTCGGTGTGTTTATCTCTTTCTGATCGCTCGGTGTGTTTATCTCTCTCTCTGATCTCTCGGTGTGTTTATCTCTCTCTGATCTCTCGGTGTGCTTATCTCTCTCTGATCTCTCGGTGTGTTTATCTCTCTCTGATCTCTCAGTGTGCTTATCTCTCTCTGATCTCTCGGTGTGTTTATCTCTCTCTGATCTCTCGGTGTGCTTATCTCTCTCTGATCTCTCGGTGTGTTTATCTCTCTCTGATCTCTCAGTGTGTTTATCTCTCTCTGATCGCACGGTGTGTTTATCTCTCTCTCTCATCTCTCGGTGTGTTTATCTCTCTCTGATATCTCGGTGTGTTTATCTCTCTCTCTGATCTCTCAGTGGGTTTATCTCTCTCTGATCTCTCGGTGTGTTTATCTCTCTCTCTGATCTCTCGGTGTGTTTATCTCTCTCTGAACTCTCGGTGTGTTTATCTCTCTCTGATCTCTCGGCGTGTTTATCTCTCTCTCTGAACTATCTGTGTGTTTATCTCTCTCTGATCTCTCAGTGTGTTTATCTCTCTCTGAACTCTCGAGGTGTTTATCTCTCTCTCTGATTTCTCGGTGTGTTTATCTCTCTCTCTGAACTCTCAGTGTGTTTATCTCTATCTCTGATCACTCGCTGTGTTTATCTCTCTCTCTGATTTCTCGGTGTGTTTATCTCTCTCTCTGAACTCTCAGTGTGTTTTTCTCTCTCTGATCTCTCAGTGTGTTTATCACTCTCTCTGATCTCTCACTGTGTTTAACTCTCTCTCTGATATCTCAGCGTGTTTATCTCTCTCTGATCGCTCAGTGTGTTTATCTCTCTCTCTGAACTCTCAGTGTGTTTATCTGTCTCTGATCGCTCGGTGTGTTTATCTCTCTCTGATCGCTCGGTGTGTTTATCTCTCTCTGATCTCTCAGTGTGTTTATCTCTCTCTGATCGGTCGGTGTGTTTATCTCTCTCTGATCTCTCGGTGTGTTTATCTCTCTCTGATCTCTCAGTGTGTTTATCTCTCTCTGATCGCTCGGTGTGTTTATCTCTCTCTCTGATCTCTCAGTGTGTTTATCTCTCTCTGATCGCTCGGTGTGTTTATCTCTCTCTGATCTCTCAGTGTGTTTATCTCTCTCTGATCGGTCGGTGTGTTTATCTCTCTCTGATCTCTCGGTGTGTTTATCTCTCTCTGATCTCTCAGTGTGTTTATCTCTCTCTGATCGCTCGGTGTGTTTATCTCTCTCTGATCGCTCGGTGTGTTTATCTCTCTCTGATCGCTCGGTGTGTTTATCTCTCTCTCTGATATCTCAGTGTGTTTATCTCTCTCTCTGATCTCTCGGTGTGCTTATCTCTCTCTGATCTCTCGGTGTGTTTATCTCTCTCTGATCTCTCAGTGTGTTTATCTCTCTCTGATCTCTCAGTGTGTTTATCTCTCTCTGATCTCTCGTGTTTATCTCTCTCTCTCTCTCACTGTGTTTATCTCTCTCTCTGATCTCTCAGTGTGTTTATCTCTCTCTGATCGCTCGGTGTGTTTTTCGCTCTCTCTGATCTCTCGGTGTTTTTATCCATCTCTCTGATCTCTCAGTGGGTTTATCTCTCTCTGATCTCTCGGTGTGTTTATCTCTCTCTCTGACCTCTCAGTGTGTTTATCTCTCTCTGATCTCTCGGTGTGTTTATCTCTCTCTGATCTCTCAGCGTGTTTATCTCTCTCTGAACTCTCGGTGTGTTTATCTCTCGATGATCTCTCGGTGTGTTTATCTCTCTCTGATCTCTCAGTGTGTTTATCTCTGTCTGATCTCTCGGTGTGTTTATCTCTCTCTGATCTCTCAGTGTGTTTATCTCTCTCTGATCTCTCGGTGTGTTTATCTCTCTCTGATCGCTCGGTGTGTTTATCTCTCTCTGATCTCTCAGTGTGTTTATCTCTCTCTGATCTCTCGTGTTTATCTCTCTCTCTCTCTCACTGTGTTTATCTCTCTCTCTGATCTCTCAGTGTGTTTATCTGTCTCTGATCGCTCGGTGTGTTTATCTCTCTCTGATCTCTCGGTGTGTTTATCTCTCTCTGAACTCTCGGTGTGTTTATCTCTCTCTCTCTGATCTCTCGGTGTGTTTATCTCTCTCTCTGAACTCTCAGTGTGTTTATCTGTCTCTGATCGCTCGGTGTGTTTATCTCTCTCTGATCGCTCGGTGTGTTTATCTCTCTCTCTGAACTCTCAGTGTGTTTATCTGTCTCTGATCGCTCGGTGTGTTTATCTCTCTCTGATCTCTCAGTGTGTTTATCTCTCTCTGATCGGTCGGTGTGTTTATCTCTCTCTGATCTCTCGGTGTGTTTATCTCTCTCTGATCTCTCAGTGTGTTTATCTCTCTCTGATCGCTCGGTGTGTTTATCTCTCTCTCTGATATCTCGGTGTGTTTATCTCTCTCTCTGATCTCTCGGTGTGCTTATCTCTCTGTGATCTCTCGGTGTGTTTATCTCTCTCTGATCTCTCAGTGTGTTTATCTCTCTCTGATCTCTCAGTGTGTTTATCTCTCTCTGATCTCTCGTGTTTATCTCTCTCTCTCTCTCACTGTGTTTATCTCTCTCTCTGATCTCTCAGTGTGTTTATCTCTCTCTGATCTCTCGGTGTGTTTATCTCTCTCTGATCTCTCAGCGTGTTTATCTCTCTCTGAACTCTCGGTGTGTTTATCTCTCGATGATCTCTCGGTGTGTTTATCTCTCTCTGATCTCTCAGTGTGTTTATCTCTGTCTGATCTCTCGGTGTGTTTATCTCTCTCTGATCTCTCAGTGTGTTTATCTCTCTCTGATCTCTCGGTGTGTTTATCTCTCTCTGATCGCTCGGTGTGTTTATCTCTCTCTGATCTCTCAGTGTGTTTATCTCTCTCTGATCTCTCGTGTTTATCTCTCTCTCTCTCTCACTGTGTTTATCTCTCTCTCTGATCTCTCAGTGTGTTTATCTGTCTCTGATCGCTCGGTGTGTTTATCTCTCTCTGATCTCTCGGTTTGTTTATCTCTCTCTGAACTCTCGGTGTGTTTATCTGTCTCTGATCTCTCAGTGTGTTTATCTCTCTCTGATCTCTCGTGTTTATCTCTCTCTCTCTCTCACTGTGTTTATCTCTCTCTCTGATCTCTCAGTGTGTTTATCTGTCTCTGATCGCTCGTTGTGTTTATCTCTCTCTGATCTCTCAGTGTGTTTATCTCTCTCTGATCTCTCGTGTTTATCTCTCTCTCTCTCTCACTGTGTTTATCTCTCTCTCTGATCTCTCAGTGTGTTTATCTGTCTCTGATCGCTCGGTGTGTTTATCTCTCTCTGATCGCTCGGTGTGTTTATCTCTCTCTGATCTCTCAGTGTGTTTATCTCTCTCTGATCTCTCGTGTTTATCTCTCTCTCTCTCTCACTGTGTTTATCTCTCTCTCTGATCTCTCAGTGTGTTTATCTGTCTCTGATCGCTCGGTGTGTTTATCTCTCTCTGATCGCTCGGTGTGTTTATCTCTCTCTCTGAACTCTCAGTGTGTTTATCTGTCTCTGATCGCTCGGTGTGTTTATCTCTCTCTGATCGCTCGGTGTGTTTATCTCTCTCTGATCTCTCAGTGTGTTATTCTCTCTCTGATCGGTCGGTGTGTTTATCTCTCTCTGATCTCTCGGTGTGTTTATCTCTCTCTGATCTCTCAGTGTGTTTATCTCTCTCTGATCGCTCGGTGTGTTTATCTCTCTCTCTGAATTCTCTGTGTTTATCTCTCTCTGATCGCTCGGTGTGTTTATCTCTCTCTGATCGCTCGGTGTGTTTATCTCTCTCTGATCTCTCAGTGTGTTTATCTCTCTCTGATCGCTCGGTGTGTTTATCTCTCTCTCTGATATCTCGGTGTGTTTATCTCTCTCTCTGATCTCTCGGTGTGCTTAGCTCTCTCTGATCTCTCGGTGTGTTTATCTCTCTCTGATCTCTCAGTGTGTTTATCTCTCTCTGATCTCTCGTGTTTATCTCTCTCTCTCTCTCACTGTGTTTATCTCTCTCTGAACTCTCAGTGTGTTTATCTCTCTCTGATCTCTCGGTGTGTTTATCTCTCTCTGATCTCTCAGCGTGTTTATCTCTCTCTGAACTCTCGGTGTGTTTATCTCTCTCTGATCTCTCGGTGTGTTTATCTCTCTCTGATCTCTCAGTGTGTTTATCTCTGTCTGATCTCTCGGTGTGTTTATCTCTCTCTGATCTCTCAGTGTGTTTATCTCTCTCTGATCTCTCGGTGTGTTTATCTCTCTCTGATCGCTCGGTGTGTTTATCTCTCTCTGATCTCTCAGTGTGTTTATCTCTCTCTGATCTCTCGTGTTTATCTCTCTCTCGCTCTCACTGTGTTTATCTCTCTCTCTGATCTCTCAGTGTGTTTATCTGTCTCTGATCGCTCGGTGTGTTTATCTCTCTCTGATCTCTCGGTGTGTTTATCTCTCTCTGAACTCTCGATGTGTTTATCTCTCTCTCTCTGATCTCTCGGTGTGTTTATCTCTCTCTGATCTCTCAGTGTGTTTATCTCTCTCTGATCTCTCAGTGTGTTTATCTCTCTCTGATATCTCAGTGTGTTTATCCCTCTCTGATCTCTCGGTGTGTTTATCTCTCTCTGAACTCTCGGTGTGTTTATCTCTCTCTGAACTCTCGGTGTGTTTATCTCTCTCTCTCTGATCTCTCGGTGTGTTTATCTCTCTCTGATCTCTCAGCGTGTTTATCTCTCTCTGATCGCTCGGTGTGTTTATCTCTCTCTGATCTCTCGGTGTGTTTATCTCTCTCTGAACTCTCGGTGTGTTTATCTCTCTCTCTCTGATCTCTCGGTGTGTTTATCTCTCTCTCTGATCTCTCGGTGTGTTTATCTCTCTCTGATCGCTTGGTGTGTTTATCACTCTCTCTGATCTCTCAGTGTGTTTATCTCTCTCTCTGATCTCTCAGTGTGTTTATCTCTCTCTCTGATCTCTCGGTGTGTTTATCTCTCTCTGATCGCTTGGTGTGTTTATCACTCTCTCTGATCTCTCGGTGTTTTTATCTCTCTCTCTGATCTCTCGGTGTGTTTATCTCTTTCTGATCGCTCGGTGTGTTTATCTCTCTCTCTGATCTCTCGGTGTGTTTATCTCTCTCTGATCTCTCGGTGTGCTTATCTCTCTCTGATCTCTCGGTGTGTTTATCTCTCTCTGATCTCTCAGTGTGCTTATCTCTCTCTGATCTCTCGGTGTGTTTATCTCTCTCTGATCTCTCGGTGTGCTTATCTCTCTCTGATCTGTCGGTGTGTTTATCTCTCTCTGATCTCTCAGTTTGTTTATCTCTCTGATCTCTCAGTGTGTTTATCTCTCTCTGATCGCTCGGTGTGTTTATCTCTCTCTGATCTCTCAGTGTGTTTATCTCTCTCTGATCTCTCGTTGTGTTTATCTCTCTCTCTCTCTCACTGTGTTTATCTCTCTCTCAGATCTCTCGGTGTGTTTATCTCTCTCTGATCGTTCGGTGTGTTTTTCGCTCTCTCTGATCTCTCGGTGTTTTTATCCATCTCTCTGATCTCTCAGTGGGTTTATCTCTCTCTGATCTCTCGGTGTGTTTATCTCTCTCTCTGATCTCTCAGTGTGTTTATCTCTCTCTGATCTCTCGGTGTGTTTATCTCTCTGATCTCTCAGCATGTTTATCTCTCTCTGAACTCTCGGTGTGTTTATCTCTCGATGATCTCTCGGTGTGTTTATCTCTCTCTGAACTCTCAGTGTGTTTATCTCTGTCTGATCTCTCGGTGTGTTTATCTCTCTCTGATCCCTCAGTGTGTTTATCTCTCTCTGATCTCTCAGTGTGTTTATCTCTCTCTGAACTCTCCGTGTGTTTATCTCTCTCTCTCTGATCTCTCGGTGTGTTTATCTCTCTGTCTCTGATCTCTCGTTGTGTTTATCTCTCTCTCTGAACTCTCAGTGTGTTTATCTCTCTCTCTGATCTCTCAGCGTGTTTATCTCTCTCTGATCTCTCAGTGTGTTCATCTCTCTCTGATCGCTCGGTGTGTTTATCTCTCTCTGATCGCTCGGTGTGTTTATCTCTCTCTGAACTCTCGGTGTGTTTATCTCTCTCTCTCTGATCTCTCGGTGTGTTTATCTCTCTCTCTGATCTCTCGGTCTGTTTCTCTCTCTATCTCTGATCTCTCGGTGTGTTTATCTCTGTCTGATCTCTCGGTGTGTTTATCTCTCTCTGATCCCTCAGTGTGTTTATCTCTCTCTGATCTCTCAGTGTGTTTATCTCTCTCTGAACTCTCCGTGTGTTTATCTCTCTCTCTCTGATCTCTCGGTGTGTTTATCTCTCTCCCTCTGATCTCACGGTGTGTTTATCTCTCTCTGATCGCTCGGTGTGTTTATCTCTCTCTGAACTCTCGGTGTGTTTATCTCTCTCTCTCTGATCTCTCGGTGTGTTTATCTCTCTCTCTGATCTCTCTATGTGTTCCTCTCTCTCTCTCTGATCTCTCGGTGTGTTTATGTCTCTCTCTCTGATCTCTCGATGTACTTATCTCTCTCTCACTCTCTGATCTCTCGACATGTTTCTCTCTCTCTGATCCCTCGGTGTGTTTATGTCTGTCTGATCTCTCGGTGTGTTTATCTCTCTCCCTCTGATCTCACGGTGTGTTTATCTCTCTCTTTTCGGTCGGTGTGTTTATATCTCTCTGAACTCTCGTTGTGTTTATCTCTCTCTCTCTGATCTCTCGGTGTGTTTATCTCTCTCTCTCTGATCTCTCGGTGTGTTTATCTCTCTCTCTGATCTCTCGGTGTGTTTATCTCTCTCTGATCGCTCGGTGTGTTTATCACTCTCTCTGATCTCTCGGTGTTTTTATCTCTCTCTCTGATCTCTCGGTGTGTTTATCTCTCTCTGATCGCACGGTGTGTTTATCACTCTCTCTGATCTCTCGGTGTGTTTATCTCTCTCTCTGATCTCTCGGTGTGTTTATCTCTCTCTGATCGCTCGGTGTGTTTATCTCTCTCTCTGATCTCTCGGTGTGTTTATCTCTCTCTGATCGCTCGGTGTGTTTATCTCTCTCTCTGATCTCTCGGTGTGTTTATCTCTCTCTGATCTCTCGGTGTGCTTATCTCTCTCTGATCTCTCGGTGTGTTTATCTCTCTCTGATCTCTCAGTGTGCTTATCTCTCTCTGATCTCTCGGTGTGTTTATCTCTCTCTGATCTCTCGGTGTGCTTATCTCTCTCTGATCTGTCGGTGTGTTTATCTCTCTCTGATCTCTCAGTGTGTTTATCTCTCTGATCTCTCAGTGTGTTTATCTCTCTCTGATCGCTCGGTGTGTTCATCTCTCTCTGATCTCTCAGTGTGTTTATCTCTCTCTGATCTCTCGTTGTGTTTATCTCTCTCTCTCTCTCACTGTGTTTATCTCTCTCTCAGATCTCTCGGTGTGTTTATCTCTCTCTGATCGCTCGGTGTGTTTTTCGCTCTCTCTGATCTCTCGGTGTTTTTATCCATCTCTCTGATCTCTCAGTGGGTTTATCTCTCTCTGATCTCTCGGTGTGTTTATCTCTCTCTCTGATCTCTCGGTGTGTTTATCTCTCTCTGAACTCTCGGTGTGTTTATTTCTCTCTCTGATCACTCGGTGTGTTTATCTCTCTCTCTGAACTCTCAGTGTGTTTATCTCTCTCTCTGATTTCTCAGCGTGTTTTTCTCTCTCTGATCTCTCAGTGTGTTTATCCCTCTCTGATCTCTCACTGTGTTTAACTCTCTCTCTGATATCTCAGCGTGTTTATCTCTCTCTGATCGCTCGGTGTGTTTATCTCTCTCTGATCTCTCAGTGTGTTTATCTCTCTCTGATCTCTCGTTGTGTTTATCTCTCTCTCTCTCTCTCACTGTGTTTATCTCTCTCTGATCTCTCGGTGTGTTTATCTCTCTCTGATCGCTCGGTGTGTTTATCTCTCTCTGATCTCTCGGTGTGTTTATCTCTCTCTGATCTCTCAGTGTTTTTATCTCTCTCTCTGATCTCTCGGTGTGTTTATCTCTCTCTGATCGCTCGGTGTGTTTATCTCTCTCTGATCTCTCGGTGTGTTTATCTCTCTCTGATCTCTCAGTGTGTTTATCTCTCTCGCTGATCTCTCAGTGGGTTTATCTCTCTCTGATCTCTCGGTGTGTTTATCTCTCTCTCTGATCTCTTAGTGTGTTTATCTCTCTCTGATCTCTCAGTGTGTTTATCTCTGTCGGATCTCTCGGTGTGTTTATCTCTCTCTGATCTCTCGGTGTGTTTATCTCTCTCTGAACTCTCGGTGTGTTTATCTCTCTCTCGCTGATCTCTCAGTGGGTTTATCTCTCTCTGATCTCTCGGTGTGTTTATCTCTCTCTCTGAACTCTCAGTGTGTTTATCTCTCTCTCTCTCTCTCACTGTGTTTATCTCTCTCTGATCTCTCGGTGTGTTTCTCTCTCTCTCTGATCTCTCGGTGTGTTTATCTCTCTCTCTGATCTCTCAGTGTGTTTATCACTCTCTCTGATCGCTCGGTGTGTTTATCTCTCTCTCTGATCTCTCGGTGTGTTTATCTCTCTCTGATCTCTCGGTGTGTTTATCTCTCTCTGATCTCTCGGTGTGCTTATCTCTCTCTGATCTCTCGGTGTGTTTATCTCTCTCTGATCTCTCAGTGTCTTTATCTGTCTCTGATCTCTCAGTGTGTTTATCTCTCTCCGATCTCTCGGTGTGTTTATCTCTCTCTGATCGCTCGGTGTGTTTATCTCTCTCTCTGATCGCTCGGTGTGTTTATCTCTCTCCGATCTCTCGGTGTGTTTATCTCTCTCTGATCGCTCGGTGTGTTTATCTCTCTCTGATCGCTCGGTGTGTTTATCTCTCTCTGATCTCTCGGTGTGTTTATCTCTCTCTGATCTCTTGGTGTGTTTATCTCTCTCTGATCGCTCGGTGTGTTTATCTCTCTCTGATCTCTCGGTGTGTTTATCTCTCTCTCTGATCTCTCAGTGTGTTTATCTCTCTCTGATCTCTCGGTGTGTTTATCTCTCTCTGATCGCTCGGTGTGTTTATCTCTCTCTGATCTCTCGGTGTGTTTATCTCTCTCTGATCTCTTGGTGTGTTTATCTCTCTCTGATCGCTCGGTGTGTTTATCTCTCTCTGATCTCTCAGTGTGTTTATCTCTCTCTGATCTCTCGTTGTGTTTATCTCTCTCTCTCTCTCACTGTGTTTATCTCTCTCTCTGATCTCTCGGTGTGTTTATCTCTCTCTGATCGCTCGGTGTGTTTATCGCTCTCTCTGATCTCTCGGTGTTTTTATCTCTCTCTCTGATCTCTCGGTGTGTTTATCTCTCTCTGATCTCTCAGTGTGTTTGTCTCTCTCTGAACTCTCGGTGTGTTTATCTCTCTCTCTGATCTCTCGGTGTGTTTATCTCTCTCTGAACTCTCGGTGTGTTTATTTCTCTCTCTGATCACTCGGTGTGTTTATCTCTCTCTCTGAACTCTCAGTGTGTTTATCTCTCTCTCTGATCTCTCAGCGTGTTTTTCTCTCTCTGATCTCTCAGTGTGTTTATCCCTCTCTGATCTCTCAATGTGTTTAACTCTCTCTGAACTCTCAGTGTGTTTATCTCTCTCTCTGATCTCTCAGCGTGTTTTTCTCTCTCTGATCTCTCAGTGTGTTTATCTCTCTCTGATCTCTCGTTGTGTTTATCTCTCTCTCTCTCTCTCACTGTGTTTATCTCTCTCTGATCTCTCGGTGTGTTTATCTTTCTCTGATCGCTCGGTGTGTTTATCGCTCTCTCTGATCTTTCGGTGTTTTTATCTCTCTCTCTGATCTCTCGGTGTGTTTATCTCTCTCTGATCGCTCGGTGTGTTTATCTCTCTCTGATCTCTCGGTGTGTTTATCTCTCTCTGATCTCTCAGTGTGTTTATCTCTCTCGCTGATCTCTCAGTGGGTTTATCTCTCTCTCTGATCTCTTAGTGTGTTTATCTCTCTCTGATCTCTCGGTGTGTTTATCTCTCTCTCTGATCTCTCAGTGTGTTTATCTCTCTCTCTGATCTCTTAGTGTGTTTATCTCTCTCTGATCTCTCGGTGTGTTTATCTCTCTCTCTGATCTCTCAGTGTGTTTATCTCTCTCTCTGATCTCTTAGTGTGTTTATCTCTCTCTGATCTCTCGGTGTGTTTATCTCTCTCTGATCTCTCAGTGTGTTTATCTCTCTCTGATCTCTCGGTGTGTTTATCTCTCTCTGAAATCTCGGTGTGTTTATCTCTCTCTCTGATCTCTCGGTGTGTTTATCTCTCTTTCTCTGATCTCTCTATGTGTTCCTCTCTCTCTCTCTGATCTCTCGGTGTGTTTATCTCTCTCTGATCGCTCGGTGTGTTTATCTCTCTCTCTGATCTCTCGGTGTGTTTATCTCTCTCTGATCTCTCGGTGTGTTTATCTCTCTCTGATCTCTCGGTGTGCTTATCTCTCTCTGATCTCTCGGTGTGTTTATCTCTCTCTGATCTTTCAGTGTGTTTATCTGTCTCTGATCTCTCAGTGTGTTTATCTCTCTCTGATCGCTCGGTGTGTTTATCTCTCTCTGATCGCTCGGTGTGTTTATCTCTCTCTGATCTCTCGGTGTGTTTATCTCTCTCTGATCGCTCGGTGTGTTTATCTCTCTCTGATCTCTTGGTGTGTTTATCTCTCTCTGATCTCTCGGTGTGCTTATCTCTCTCTGATCTCTCGGTATGTTTATCTCTCTCTGATCTCTCAGTGTGTTTATCTCTCTCTGATCTCTCGTGTTTATCTCTCTCTCTCTCTCACTGTGTTTATCTCTCTCTCTGATCTCTCAGTGTGTTTATCTCTCTCTGATCGCTCGGTGTGTTTATCTCTCTCTGATCTCTCAGTGTGTTTATCTCTCTCTGATCTCTCGTGTTTATCTCTCTCTCTCTCTCACTGTGTTTATCTCTCTCTCTGATCTCTCGGTGTGTTTATCTCTCTCTGATCGCTCGGTGTGTTTATCGCTCTCTCTGATCTCTCGGTGTTTTTATCTCTCTCTCTGATCTCTCGGTGTGTTTATCTCTCTCTGATCTCTCGGTGTGTTTATCTCTCTCTGATCGCTCAGTGTGTTTATCTCTCTCTCTCTCTCACTGTGTTTATCTCTCTCTCTGATCTCTCGGTGTGTTTATCTCTCTCTCTCTCTCACTGTGTTTATCTCTCTCTCTGTACTCTCGGTGTGTTTATCTCTCTCTCTGATCTCTCGGTGTGTTTATCTCTCTCTGAACTCTCGGTGTGTTTATCTCTCTCTCTGATCACTCGGTGTGTTTATCTCTCTCTCTGAACTCTCAGTGTGTTTATCTCTCTCTCTGATCTCTCAGCGTGTTTATCTCTCTCTGATTTCTCGGTGTGTTTATCTCTCTCTCTGAACTCTCAGTGTGTTTTTCTCTCTCTGATCTCTCAGTGTGTTTATCCCTCTCTCTGATCTCTCACTGTGTTTAACTCTCTCTCTGATATCTCAGCGTATTTATCTCTCTCTGATCGCTCGGTGTGTTTATCTCTCTCTCTGAACTCTCAGTGTGTTTATCTGTCTCTGATCGCTCGGTGTGTTTATCTCTCTCTGATCTCTCAGTGTGTTTATTTCTCTCTGATCTCTCGTTGTGTTTATCTCTCTCTCTCTCTCACTGTGTTTATCTCTCTCTGATCGCTCGGTGTATTTATCGCTCTCTCTGATCTCTCGGTGTTTTTATCTCTCTCTCTGATCTCTCGGTGTGTTCATCTCTCTGTGATCGCTCGGTGTGTTTATCTCTCTCTCTGATCTCTCGGTGTGTTTATCTCTCTCTCTCTGATCTCTCTATGTGTTCCTCTCTCTCTCTTTGATCTCTCGGTGTGTTTATATCTCTCTCTGATCTCTCAGTGTGTTTATCTCTCTCTCTCTCTGATGTCGCGGTGTGTTTATCTCTCTCTGATCTCTCAGCGTGTTTATCTCTCTCTGATTTCTCGGTGTGTTTATCTCTCTCTCTGGTCTCTCGTTGTGTTTATCTCTCTCTGATTTCTCACTGTGTTTAACTCTCTCTGTGATATCTCAGCGTGTTTATCTCTTTCTGATCGCTCGGTGTGTTTATCTCTCTCTCTGAACTCTCAGTGTGTTTATCTGTCTCTGATCTCTCGGTGTGCTTTTCTCTCTGTGATCTCTCGGTGTGTTTATCTCTCTCTGATCTCTCAGTGTGTTTATCTCTCTCTGATCTCTCGGTGTGTTTATCTCTCTCTGATCTCTCGGTGTGTTTATCTCTCTCTGATCTCTCGTTGTGTTTATCTCTCTCTCTCTCTCACTGTGTTTATCTTTCTCTCTGATCTCTCGGTGTGTTTTTCTCTCTGTGATCGCTCGGTGTGTTTATCGCTCTCTCTGATCTCTCGGTGTTTTTATCTCTCTCTCTGATCTCTCGGTGTGTTTATCTCTCTCTGATCTCTCGGTGTGTTTATCTCTCTCTGAACTCTCAGTGTGTTTATCTCTGTCTGATCTCTCGGTGTATTTATCTCTCTCTGATCCCTCAGTGTGTTTAGCTCTCTCTGATCTCTCGGTGTGTTTATCTCTCTCTCTCTGATCTCTCGGTGTGTTTATCTCTCTCTGATCTCTCGGTGTGTTTATCTCTCTCTGATCTCTCAGCGTGTTGATCTCTCTCTGATCTCTCGGTGTGTTTATCTCTCTCTCTCTCTCACTGTGTTTATCTCTCTCTCTGATCTCTCGGTGTGTTTATCTCTCTCTGATCGCTCGGTGTGTTTATCGCTCTCTCTGATCTCTCGGTGTTTTTATCTCTCTCTCTGATCTCTCGGTGTGTTTATCTCTCTCTGATCTCTCAGTGTGTTTGTCTCTCTCTGAACTCTCGGTGTGTTTATCTCTCTCTCTGATCTCTCGGTGTGTTTATCTCTCTCTGAACTCTCGGTGTGTTTATTTCTCTCTCTGATCACTCGGTGTGTTTATCTCTCTCTCTGAACTCTCAGTGTGTTTATCTCTCTCTCTGATCTCTCAGCGTGTTTTTCTCTCTCTGATCTCTCAGTGTGTTTATCCCTCTCTGATCTCTCAATGTGTTTAACTCTCTCTGAACTCTCAGTGTGTTTATCTCTCTCTCTGATCTCTCAGCGTGTTTTTCTCTCTCTGATCTCTCAGTGTGTTTATCTCTCTCTGATCTCTCGTTGTGTTTATCTCTCTCTCTCTCTCTCACTGTGTTTATCTCTCTCTGATCCCTCGGTGTGTTTATCTTTCTCTGATCGCTCGGTGTGTTTATCGCTCTCTCTGATCTTTCGGTGTTTTTATCTCTCTCTCTGATCTCTCGGTGTGTTTATCTCTCTCTGATCGCTCGGTGTGTTTATCTCTCTCTGATCTCTCGGTGTGTTTATCTCTCTCTGATCTCTCAGTGTGTTTATCTCTCTCGCTGATCTCTCAGTGGGTTTATCTCTCTCTCTGATCTCTTAGTGTGTTTATCTCTCTCTGATCTCTCGGTGTGTTTATCTCTCTCTCTGATCTCTCAGTGTGTTTATCTCTCTCTCTGATCTCTTAGTGTGTTTATCTCTCTCTGATCTCTCGGTGTGTTTATCTCTCTCTCTGATCTCTCAGTGTGTTTATCTCTCTCTCTGATCTCTTAGTGTGTTTATCTCTCTCTGATCTCTCGGTGTGTTTATCTCTCTCTGATCTCTCAGTGTGTTTATCTCTCTCTGATCTCTCGGTGTGTTTATCTCTCTCTGAAATCTCGGTGTGTTTATCTCTCTCTCTCTGATCTCTCGGTGTGTTTATCTCTCTCTCTCTGATCTCTCGGTGTGTTTATCTCTCTCTCTGAACTCTCAGTGTGTTTATCTCTCTCTCTGATCTCTCAGCGTGTTTATCTCTCTCTGATCTCTCGGTGTGTTTCTCTCTCTCTCTGATCTCTCGGTGTGTTTATCTCTCTCTCTGATCTCTTAGTGTGTTTATCTCTCTCTGATCTCTCAGTGTGTTTATCTCTCTCTGATCTCTCGGTGTGTTTATCTCTCTCTGAAATCTCGGTGTGTTTATCTCTCTCTAATCTCTCAGTGTGTTTATCTCTCTCTGATCGCTCGGTGTGTTTATCTCTCTCTGATCTCTCGGTGTGTTTCACTTTCTCTCTTTGATCTCTCTATGTGTTCCTCCCTCTCTCGCTGATCTCTCGGTGCGTTTATATCTCTCTCTGATCTCTCGGTGTGTTTATCTCTCTCTCTCTGATCTCTCTATGTGTTCCTCTCTCTCTCTCTGATCTCTCGGTGTGTTTATCTCTCTCTGATCGCTCGGTGTGTTTATCTCTCTCTCTGATCTCTCGGTGTGTTTATCTCTCTCTGATCTCTCGGTGTGTTTATCTCTCTCTGATCTCTCGGTGTGCTTATCTCTCTCTGATCTCTCGGTGTGTTTATCTCTCTCTGATCTCTCAGTGTGTTTATCTGTCTCTGATCTCTCAGTGTGTTTATCTCTCTCTGATCGCTCGGTGTGTTTATCTCTCTCTGATCGCTCGGTGTGTTTATCTCTCTCTGATCTCTCGGTGTGTTTATCTCTCTCTGATCGCTCGGTGTGTTTATCTCTCTCTGATCTCTTGGTGTGTTTATCTCTCTCTGATCTCTCGGTGTGCTTATCTCTCTCTGATCTCTCGGTATGTTTATCTCTCTCTGATCTATCAGTGTGTTTATCTCTCTCTGATCTCTCGTGTTTATCTCTCTCTCTCTCTCACTGTGTTTATCTCTCTCTCTGATCTCTCAGTGTGTTTATCTCTCTCTGATCGCTCGGTGTGTTTATCTCTCTCTGATCTCTCAGTGTGTTTATCTCTCTCTGATCTCTCGTGTTTATCTCTCTCTCTCTCTCACTGTGTTTATCTCTCTCTCTGATCTCTCGGTGTGTTTATCTCTCTCTGATCGCTCGGTGTGTTTATCGCTCTCTCTGATCTCTCGGTGTTTTTATCTCTCTCTCTGATCTCTCGGTGTGTTTATCTCTCTCTGATCTCTCGGTGTGTTTATCTCTCTCTGATCGCTCAGTGTGTTTATCTCTCTCTCTCTCTCACTGTGTTTATCTCTCTCTCTGATCTCTCGGTGTGTTTATCTCTCTCTCTGTACTCTCGGTGTGTTTATCTCTCTCTCTGATCTCTCGGTGTGTTTATCTCTCTCTGAACTCTCGGTGTGTTTATCTCTCTCTCTGATCACTCGGTGTGTTTATCTCTCTCTCTGAACTCTCAGTGTGTTTATCTCTCTCTCTGATCTCTCAGCGTGTTTATCTCTCTCTGATTTCTCGGTGTGTTTATCTCTCT
Organism: Heterodontus francisci; assembly: GCF_036365525.1. NCBI lineage: Eukaryota > Metazoa > Chordata > Chondrichthyes > Heterodontiformes > Heterodontidae > Heterodontus > Heterodontus francisci. The sequence goes on from NC_090380.1 coordinate 113,194,968, forward strand.
CTCTGAACTCTCAGTGTGTTTTTCTCTCTCTGATCTCTCAGTGTGTTTATCCCTCTCTCTGATCTCTCACTGTGTTTAACTCTCTCTCTGATATCTCAGCGTATTTATCTCTCTCTGATCGCTCGGTGTGTTTATCTCTCTCTCTGAACTCTCAGTGTGTTTATCTGTCTCTGATCGCTCGGTGTGTTTATCTCTCTCTGATCTCTCAGTGTGTTTATTTCTCTCTGATCTCTCGTTGTGTTTATCTCTCTCTCTCTCTCACTGTGTTTATCTCTCTCTGATCGCTCGGTGTATTTATCGCTCTCTCTGATCTCTCGGTGTTTTTATCTCTCTCTCTGATCTCTCGGTGTGTTCATCTCTCTGTGATCGCTCGGTGTGTTTATCTCTCTCTCTGATCTCTCGGTGTGTTTATCTCTCTCTCTCTGATCTCTCTATGTGTTCCTCTCTCTCTCTTTGATCTCTCGGTGTGTTTATATCTCTCTCTGATCTCTCAGTGTGTTTATCTCTCTCTCTCTCTGATGTCGCGGTGTGTTTATCTCTCTCTGATCTCTCAGCGTGTTTATCTCTCTCTGATTTCTCGGTGTGTTTATCTCTCTCTCTGGTCTCTCGTTGTGTTTATCTCTCTCTGATTTCTCACTGTGTTTAACTCTCTCTGTGATATCTCAGCGTGTTTATCTCTTTCTGATCGCTCGGTGTGTTTATCTCTCTCTCTGAACTCTCAGTGTGTTTATCTGTCTCTGATCTCTCGGTGTGCTTTTCTCTCTGTGATCTCTCGGTGTGTTTATCTCTCTCTGATCTCTCAGTGTGTTTATCTCTCTCTGATCTCTCGGTGTGTTTATCTCTCTCTGATCTCTCGGTGTGTTTATCTCTCTCTGATCTCTCGTTGTGTTTATCTCTCTCTCTCTCTCACTGTGTTTATCTTTCTCTCTGATCTCTCGGTGTGTTTATCTCTCTGTGATCGCTCGGTGTGTTTATCGCTCTCTCTGATCTCTCGGTGTTTTTATCTCTCTCTCTGATCTCTCGGTGTGTTTATCTCTCTCTGATCTCTCGGTGTGTTTATCTCTCTCTGAACTCTCAGTGTGTTTATCTCTGTCTGATCTCTCGGTGTATTTATCTCTCTCTGATCTCTCAGTGTGTTTATCTCTCTCTGATCTCTCGGTGTGTTTATCTCTCTCTCTCTGATCTCTCGGTGTGTTTATCTCTCTCTGATCGCTCGGTGTGTTTATCTCTCTCTCTGAACTCTCAGTGTGTTTATCTGTCTCTGATCGCTCGGTGTGTTTATCTCTCTCTGATCTCTCAGTGTGTTTATCTCTCTCTGATCGGTCGGTGTGTTTATCTCTCTCTGATCTCTCGGTGTGTTTATCTCTCTCTGATCTCTCAGTGTGTTTATCTCTCTCTGATCGCTCGGTGTGTTTATCTCTCTCTCTGATATCTCGGTGTGTTTATCTCTCTCTCTGATCTCTCGGTGTGCTTATCTCTCTCTGATCTCTCGGTGTGTTTATCTCTCTCTGATCTCTCAGTGTGTTTATCTCTCTCTGATCTCTCAGTGTGTTTATCTCTCTCTGATCTCTCGTGTTTATCTCTCTCTCTCTCTCACTGTGTTTATCTCTCTCTCTGATCTCTCAGTGTGTTTATCTCTCTCTGATCTCTCGGTGTGTTTATCTCTCTCTGATCTCTCAGCGTGTTTATCTCTCTCTGAACTCTCGGTGTGTTTATCTCTCGATGATCTCTCGGTGTGTTTATCTCTCTCTGATCTCTCAGTGTGTTTATCTCTGTCTGATCTCTCGGTGTGTTTATCTCTCTCTGATCTCTCAGTGTGTTTATCTCTCTCTGATCTCTCGGTGTGTTTATCTCTCTCTGATCGCTCGGTGTGTTTATCTCTCTCTGATCTCTCAGTGTGTTTATCTCTCTCTGATCTCTCGTGTTTATCTCTCTCTCTCTCTCACTGTGTTTATCTCTCTCTCTGATCTCTCAGTGTGTTTATCTGTCTCTGATCGCTCGGTGTGTTTATCTCTCTCTGATCTCTCGGTTTGTTTATCTCTCTCTGAACTCTCGGTGTGTTTATCTGTCTCTGATCTCTCAGTGTGTTTATCTCTCTCTGATCTCTCGTGTTTATCTCTCTCTCTCTCTCACTGTGTTTATCTCTCTCTCTGATCTCTCAGTGTGTTTATCTGTCTCTGATCGCTCGTTGTGTTTATCTCTCTCTGATCTCTCAGTGTGTTTATCTCTCTCTGATCTCTCGTGTTTATCTCTCTCTCTCTCTCACTGTGTTTATCTCTCTCTCTGATCTCTCAGTGTGTTTATCTGTCTCTGATCGCTCGGTGTGTTTATCTCTCTCTGATCGCTCGGTGTGTTTATCTCTCTCTGATCTCTCAGTGTGTTTATCTCTCTCTGATCTCTCGTGTTTATCTCTCTCTCTCTCTCACTGTGTTTATCTCTCTCTCTGATCTCTCAGTGTGTTTATCTGTCTCTGATCGCTCGGTGTGTTTATCTCTCTCTGATCGCTCGGTGTGTTTATCTCTCTCTCTGAACTCTCAGTGTGTTTATCTGTCTCTGATCGCTCGGTGTGTTTATCTCTCTCTGATCGCTCGGTGTGTTTATCTCTCTCTGATCTCTCAGTGTGTTTATCTCTCTCTGATCGGTCGGTGTGTTTATCTCTCTCTGATCTCTCGGTGTGTTTATCTCTCTCTGATCTCTCAGTGTGTTTATCTCTCTCTGATCGCTCGGTGTGTTTATCTCTCTCTCTGAATTCTCTGTGTTTATCTCTCTCTGATCGCTCGGTGTGTTTATCTCTCTCTGATCGCTCGGTGTGTTTATCTCTCTCTGATCTCTCAGTGTGTTTATCTCTCTCTGATCGCTCGGTGTGTTTATCTCTCTCTCTGATATCTCGGTGTGTTTATCTCTCTCTCTGATCTCTCGGTGTGCTTAGCTCTCTCTGATCTCTCGGTGTGTTTATCTCTCTCTGATCTCTCAGTGTGTTTATCTCTCTCTGATCTCTCGTGTTTATCTCTCTCTCTCTCTCACTGTGTTTATCTCTCTCTGAACTCTCAGTGTGTTTATCTCTCTCTGATCTCTCGGTGTGTTTATCTCTCTCTGATCTCTCAGCGTGTTTATCTCTCTCTGAACTCTCGGTGTGTTTATCTCTCTCTGATCTCTCGGTGTGTTTATCTCTCTCTGATCTCTCAGTGTGTTTATCTCTGTCTGATCTCTCGGTGTGTTTATCTCTCTCTGATCTCTCAGTGTGTTTATCTCTCTCTGATCTCTCGGTGTGTTTATCTCTCTCTGATCGCTCGGTGTGTTTATCTCTCTCTGATCTCTCAGTGTGTTTATCTCTCTCTGATCTCTCGTGTTTATCTCTCTCTCGCTCTCACTGTGTTTATCTCTCTCTCTGATCTCTCAGTGTGTTTATCTGTCTCTGATCGCTCGGTGTGTTTATCTCTCTCTGATCTCTCGGTGTGTTTATCTCTCTCTGAACTCTCGATGTGTTTATCTCTCTCTCTCTGATCTCTCGGTGTGTTTATCTCTCTCTGATCTCTCAGTGTGTTTATCTCTCTCTGATCTCTCAGTGTGTTTATCTCTCTCTGATATCTCAGTGTGTTTATCCCTCTCTGATCTCTCGGTGTGTTTATCTCTCTCTGAACTCTCGGTGTGTTTATCTCTCTCTGAACTCTCGGTGTGTTTATCTCTCTCTCTCTGAACTCTCGGTGTGTTTATCTCTCTCTCTCTGATCTCTCGGTGTGTTTATCTCTCTCTCTGATCTCTCGGTGTGTTTATCTCTCTCTGATCGCTTGGTGTGTTTATCACTCTCTCTGATCTCTCAGTGTGTTTATCTCTCTCTCTGATCTCTCAGTGTGTTTATCTCTCTCTCTGATCTCTCGGTGTGTTTATCTCTCTCTGATCGCTTGGTGTGTTTATCACTCTCTCTGATCTCTCGGTGTTTTTATCTCTCTCTCTGATCTCTCGGTGTGTTTATCTCTTTCTGATCGCTCGGTGTGTTTATCTCTCTCTCTGATCTCTCGGTGTGTTTATCTCTCTCTGATCTCTCGGTGTGCTTATCTCTCTCTGATCTCTCGGTGTGTTTATCTCTCTCTGATCTCTCAGTGTGCTTATCTCTCTCTGATCTCTCGGTGTGTTTATCTCTCTCTGATCTCTCGGTGTGCTTATCTCTCTCTGATCTGTCGGTGTGTTTATCTCTCTCTGATCTCTCAGTTTGTTTATCTCTCTGATCTCTCAGTGTGTTTATCTCTCTCTGATCGCTCGGTGTGTTTATCTCTCTCTGATCTCTCAGTGTGTTTATCTCTCTCTGATCTCTCGTTGTGTTTATCTCTCTCTCTCTCTCACTGTGTTTATCTCTCTCTCAGATCTCTCGGTGTGTTTATCTCTCTCTGATCGTTCGGTGTGTTTTTCGCTCTCTCTGATCTCTCGGTGTTTTTATCCATCTCTCTGATCTCTCAGTGGGTTTATCTCTCTCTGATCTCTCGGTGTGTTTATCTCTCTCTCTGATCTCTCAGTGTGTTTATCTCTCTCTGATCTCTCGGTGTGTTTATCTCTCTGATCTCTCAGCATGTTTATCTCTCTCTGAACTCTCGGTGTGTTTATCTCTCGATGATCTCTCGGTGTGTTTATCTCTCTCTGAACTCTCAGTGTGTTTATCTCTGTCTGATCTCTCGGTGTGTTTATCTCTCTCTGATCCCTCAGTGTGTTTATCTCTCTCTGATCTCTCAGTGTGTTTATCTCTCTCTGAACTCTCCGTGTGTTTATCTCTCTCTCTCTGATCTCTCGGTGTGTTTATCTCTCTGTCTCTGATCTCTCGTTGTGTTTATCTCTCTCTCTGAACTCTCAGTGTGTTTATCTCTCTCTCTGATCTCTCAGCGTGTTTATCTCTCTCTGATCTCTCAGTGTGTTCATCTCTCTCTGATCGCTCGGTGTGTTTATCTCTCTCTGATCGCTCGGTGTGTTTATCTCTCTCTGAACTCTCGGTGTGTTTATCTCTCTCTCTCTGATCTCTCGGTGTGTTTATCTCTCTCTCTGATCTCTCGGTCTGTTTCTCTCTCTATCTCTGATCTCTCGGTGTGTTTATCTCTGTCTGATCTCTCGGTGTGTTTATCTCTCTCTGATCCCTCAGTGTGTTTATCTCTCTCTGATCTCTCAGTGTGTTTATCTCTCTCTGAACTCTCCGTGTGTTTATCTCTCTCTCTCTGATCTCTCGGTGTGTTTATCTCTCTCCCTCTGATCTCACGGTGTGTTTATCTCTCTCTGATCGCTCGGTGTGTTTATCTCTCTCTGAACTCTCGGTGTGTTTATCTCTCTCTCTCTGATCTCTCGGTGTGTTTATCTCTCTCTCTGATCTCTCTATGTGTTCCTCTCTCTCTCTCTGATCTCTCGGTGTGTTTATGTCTCTCTCTCTGATCTCTCGATGTACTTATCTCTCTCTCACTCTCTGATCTCTCGACATGTTTCTCTCTCTCTGATCCCTCGGTGTGTTTATGTCTGTCTGATCTCTCGGTGTGTTTATCTCTCTCCCTCTGATCTCACGGTGTGTTTATCTCTCTCTTTTCGGTCGGTGTGTTTATATCTCTCTGAACTCTCGTTGTGTTTATCTCTCTCTCTCTGATCTCTCGGTGTGTTTATCTCTCTCTCTCTGATCTCTCGGTGTGTTTATCTCTCTCTCTGATCTCTCGGTGTGTTTATCTCTCTCTGATCGCTCGGTGTGTTTATCACTCTCTCTGATCTCTCGGTGTTTTTATCTCTCTCTCTGATCTCTCGGTGTGTTTATCTCTCTCTGATCGCACGGTGTGTTTATCACTCTCTCTGATCTCTCGGTGTGTTTATCTCTCTCTCTGATCTCTCGGTGTGTTTATCTCTCTCTGATCGCTCGGTGTGTTTATCTCTCTCTCTGATCTCTCGGTGTGTTTATCTCTCTCTGATCGCTCGGTGTGTTTATCTCTCTCTCTGATCTCTCGGTGTGTTTATCTCTCTCTGATCTCTCGGTGTGCTTATCTCTCTCTGATCTCTCGGTGTGTTTATCTCTCTCTGATCTCTCAGTGTGCTTATCTCTCTCTGATCTCTCGGTGTGTTTATCTCTCTCTGATCTCTCGGTGTGCTTATCTCTCTCTGATCTGTCGGTGTGTTTATCTCTCTCTGATCTCTCAGTGTGTTTATCTCTCTGATCTCTCAGTGTGTTTATCTCTCTCTGATCGCTCGGTGTGTTCATCTCTCTCTGATCTCTCAGTGTGTTTATCTCTCTCTGATCTCTCGTTGTGTTTATCTCTCTCTCTCTCTCACTGTGTTTATCTCTCTCTCAGATCTCTCGGTGTGTTTATCTCTCTCTGATCGCTCGGTGTGTTTTTCGCTCTCTCTGATCTCTCGGTGTTTTTATCCATCTCTCTGATCTCTCAGTGGGTTTATCTCTCTCTGATCTCTCGGTGTGTTTATCTCTCTCTCTGATCTCTCGGTGTGTTTATCTCTCTCTGAACTCTCGGTGTGTTTATTTCTCTCTCTGATCACTCGGTGTGTTTATCTCTCTCTCTGAACTCTCAGTGTGTTTATCTCTCTCTCTGATTTCTCAGCGTGTTTTTCTCTCTCTGATCTCTCAGTGTGTTTATCCCTCTCTGATCTCTCACTGTGTTTAACTCTCTCTCTGATATCTCAGCGTGTTTATCTCTCTCTGATCGCTCGGTGTGTTTATCTCTCTCTGATCTCTCAGTGTGTTTATCTCTCTCTGATCTCTCGTTGTGTTTATCTCTCTCTCTCTCTCTCACTGTGTTTATCTCTCTCTGATCTCTCGGTGTGTTTATCTCTCTCTGATCGCTCGGTGTGTTTATCTCTCTCTGATCTCTCGGTGTGTTTATCTCTCTCTGATCTCTCAGTGTTTTTATCTCTCTCTCTGATCTCTCGGTGTGTTTATCTCTCTCTGATCGCTCGGTGTGTTTATCTCTCTCTGATCTCTCGGTGTGTTTATCTCTCTCTGATCTCTCAGTGTGTTTATCTCTCTCGCTGATCTCTCAGTGGGTTTATCTCTCTCTGATCTCTCGGTGTGTTTATCTCTCTCTCTGATCTCTTAGTGTGTTTATCTCTCTCTGATCTCTCAGTGTGTTTATCTCTGTCGGATCTCTCGGTGTGTTTATCTCTCTCTGATCTCTCGGTGTGTTTATCTCTCTCTGAACTCTCGGTGTGTTTATCTCTCTCTCGCTGATCTCTCAGTGGGTTTATCTCTCTCTGATCTCTCGGTGTGTTTATCTCTCTCTCTGAACTCTCAGTGTGTTTATCTCTCTCTCTCTCTCTCACTGTGTTTATCTCTCTCTGATCTCTCGGTGTGTTTCTCTCTCTCTCTGATCTCTCGGTGTGTTTATCTCTCTCTCTGATCTCTCAGTGTGTTTATCACTCTCTCTGATCGCTCGGTGTGTTTATCTCTCTCTCTGATCTCTCGGTGTGTTTATCTCTCTCTGATCTCTCGGTGTGTTTATCTCTCTCTGATCTCTCGGTGTGCTTATCTCTCTCTGATCTCTCGGTGTGTTTATCTCTCTCTGATCTCTCAGTGTCTTTATCTGTCTCTGATCTCTCAGTGTGTTTATCTCTCTCCGATCTCTCGGTGTGTTTATCTCTCTCTGATCGCTCGGTGTGTTTATCTCTCTCTCTGATCGCTCGGTGTGTTTATCTCTCTCCGATCTCTCGGTGTGTTTATCTCTCTCTGATCGCTCGGTGTGTTTATCTCTCTCTGATCGCTCGGTGTGTTTATCTCTCTCTGATCTCTCGGTGTGTTTATCTCTCTCTGATCTCTTGGTGTGTTTATCTCTCTCTGATCGCTCGGTGTGTTTATCTCTCTCTGATCTCTCGGTGTGTTTATCTCTCTCTCTGATCTCTCAGTGTGTTTATCTCTCTCTGATCTCTCGGTGTGTTTATCTCTCTCTGATCGCTCGGTGTGTTTATCTCTCTCTGATCTCTCGGTGTGTTTATCTCTCTCTGATCTCTTGGTGTGTTTATCTCTCTCTGATCGCTCGGTGTGTTTATCTCTCTCTGATCTCTCAGTGTGTTTATCTCTCTCTGATCTCTCGTTGTGTTTATCTCTCTCTCTCTCTCACTGTGTTTATCTCTCTCTCTGATCTCTCGGTGTGTTTATCTCTCTCTGATCGCTCGGTGTGTTTATCGCTCTCTCTGATCTCTCGGTGTTTTTATCTCTCTCTCTGATCTCTCGGTGTGTTTATCTCTCTCTGATCTCTCAGTGTGTTTGTCTCTCTCTGAACTCTCGGTGTGTTTATCTCTCTCTCTGATCTCTCGGTGTGTTTATCTCTCTCTGAACTCTCGGTGTGTTTATTTCTCTCTCTGATCACTCGGTGTGTTTATCTCTCTCTCTGAACTCTCAGTGTGTTTATCTCTCTCTCTGATCTCTCAGCGTGTTTTTCTCTCTCTGATCTCTCAGTGTGTTTATCCCTCTCTGATCTCTCAATGTGTTTAACTCTCTCTGAACTCTCAGTGTGTTTATCTCTCTCTCTGATCTCTCAGCGTGTTTTTCTCTCTCTGATCTCTCAGTGTGTTTATCTCTCTCTGATCTCTCGTTGTGTTTATCTCTCTCTCTCTCTCTCACTGTGTTTATCTCTCTCTGATCTCTCGGTGTGTTTATCTTTCTCTGATCGCTCGGTGTGTTTATCGCTCTCTCTGATCTTTCGGTGTTTTTATCTCTCTCTCTGATCTCTCGGTGTGTTTATCTCTCTCTGATCGCTCGGTGTGTTTATCTCTCTCTGATCTCTCGGTGTGTTTATCTCTCTCTGATCTCTCAGTGTGTTTATCTCTCTCGCTGATCTCTCAGTGGGTTTATCTCTCTCTCTGATCTCTTAGTGTGTTTATCTCTCTCTGATCTCTCGGTGTGTTTATCTCTCTCTCTGATCTCTCAGTGTGTTTATCTCTCTCTCTGATCTCTTAGTGTGTTTATCTCTCTCTGATCTCTCGGTGTGTTTATCTCTCTCTCTGATCTCTCAGTGTGTTTATCTCTCTCTCTGATCTCTTAGTGTGTTTATCTCTCTCTGATCTCTCGGTGTGTTTATCTCTCTCTGATCTCTCAGTGTGTTTATCTCTCTCTGATCTCTCGGTGTGTTTATCTCTCTCTGAAATCTCGGTGTGTTTATCTCTCTCTCTGATCTCTCGGTGTGTTTATCTCTCTTTCTCTGATCTCTCTATGTGTTCCTCTCTCTCTCTCTGATCTCTCGGTGTGTTTATCTCTCTCTGATCGCTCGGTGTGTTTATCTCTCTCTCTGATCTCTCGGTGTGTTTATCTCTCTCTGATCTCTCGGTGTGTTTATCTCTCTCTGATCTCTCGGTGTGCTTATCTCTCTCTGATCTCTCGGTGTGTTTATCTCTCTCTGATCTTTCAGTGTGTTTATCTGTCTCTGATCTCTCAGTGTGTTTATCTCTCTCTGATCGCTCGGTGTGTTTATCTCTCTCTGATCGCTCGGTGTGTTTATCTCTCTCTGATCTCTCGGTGTGTTTATCTCTCTCTGATCGCTCGGTGTGTTTATCTCTCTCTGATCTCTTGGTGTGTTTATCTCTCTCTGATCTCTCGGTGTGCTTATCTCTCTCTGATCTCTCGGTATGTTTATCTCTCTCTGATCTCTCAGTGTGTTTATCTCTCTCTGATCTCTCGTGTTTATCTCTCTCTCTCTCTCACTGTGTTTATCTCTCTCTCTGATCTCTCAGTGTGTTTATCTCTCTCTGATCGCTCGGTGTGTTTATCTCTCTCTGATCTCTCAGTGTGTTTATCTCTCTCTGATCTCTCGTGTTTATCTCTCTCTCTCTCTCACTGTGTTTATCTCTCTCTCTGATCTCTCGGTGTGTTTATCTCTCTCTGATCGCTCGGTGTGTTTATCGCTCTCTCTGATCTCTCGGTGTTTTTATCTCTCTCTCTGATCTCTCGGTGTGTTTATCTCTCTCTGATCTCTCGGTGTGTTTATCTCTCTCTGATCGCTCAGTGTGTTTATCTCTCTCTCTCTCTCACTGTGTTTATCTCTCTCTCTGATCTCTCGGTGTGTTTATCTCTCTCTCTCTCTCACTGTGTTTATCTCTCTCTCTGTACTCTCGGTGTGTTTATCTCTCTCTCTGATCTCTCGGTGTGTTTATCTCTCTCTGAACTCTCGGTGTGTTTATCTCTCTCTCTGATCACTCGGTGTGTTTATCTCTCTCTCTGAACTCTCAGTGTGTTTATCTCTCTCTCTGATCTCTCAGCGTGTTTATCTCTCTCTGATTTCTCGGTGTGTTTATCTCTCTCTCTGAACTCTCAGTGTGTTTTTCTCTCTCTGATCTCTCAGTGTGTTTATCCCTCTCTCTGATCTCTCACTGTGTTTAACTCTCTCTCTGATATCTCAGCGTATTTATCTCTCTCTGATCGCTCGGTGTGTTTATCTCTCTCTCTGAACTCTCAGTGTGTTTATCTGTCTCTGATCGCTCGGTGTGTTTATCTCTCTCTGATCTCTCAGTGTGTTTATTTCTCTCTGATCTCTCGTTGTGTTTATCTCTCTCTCTCTCTCACTGTGTTTATCTCTCTCTGATCGCTCGGTGTATTTATCGCTCTCTCTGATCTCTCGGTGTTTTTATCTCTCTCTCTGATCTCTCGGTGTGTTCATCTCTCTGTGATCGCTCGGTGTGTTTATCTCTCTCTCTGATCTCTCGGTGTGTTTATCTCTCTCTCTCTGATCTCTCTATGTGTTCCTCTCTCTCTCTTTGATCTCTCGGTGTGTTTATATCTCTCTCTGATCTCTCAGTGTGTTTATCTCTCTCTCTCTCTGATGTCGCGGTGTGTTTATCTCTCTCTGATCTCTCAGCGTGTTTATCTCTCTCTGATTTCTCGGTGTGTTTATCTCTCTCTCTGGTCTCTCGTTGTGTTTATCTCTCTCTGATTTCTCACTGTGTTTAACTCTCTCTGTGATATCTCAGCGTGTTTATCTCTTTCTGATCGCTCGGTGTGTTTATCTCTCTCTCTGAACT